>NC_060182.1:11469261-11789261 GCF_021184085.1 Oncorhynchus gorbuscha
CATGCTCTCCTGGAACAGAGGCTCCATCAAGAAGCCCATGCTGATCACCAGCGACCGCACCGTCAAGAAGGAGGCCTGTGAGATGTTCAAGCTGATTCAGGGCTACATGGGCGACCGTCCGGCCCGGCTGGAGCGCCGTCACACCGCCCTGCTGGTGGTCACTAAGTGCTGGGGAATGCAGGCCCTGAGGGATGAGCTGTACGTCCAGCTGGTCAGACAGACCACTGACAACCTGAGCCTGAGGAGCCTGGAGGCCGGCTGGGAACTCATGGCCATCAGCCTGTCCTTCTTCTCCCCCTCGCCCAAGTTCAGAAGCTACCTTGAGGGGTACATCCAGACACACCTGGAGCCCTCCAACGACAAGAAGAGTGAGTGGCAAAACTGCTTCTGTTGATAAAAATGTTTGTACTATTTATATACAGTACATCTATGGATTATGGGTTGGTGAAGGTTGTTTTCCTGTAGCTGGTGGTTTTGAAACATGATTTATTTGTTTGATTAGACTTGGGTGCATCCAGAGGTGTGTTTATGTATCCGGTATTCCCGTGAGTTCAAAAACAGACAGTTGATATTGGTTTTCCAGCTATTATTATCTGGGATTCGGGCCAGATCAAACAGGATGCAGCACTGGAAAAGTGAGACCCAAAAAAAAAAAATGGAGTGGGAGCAGGGTCAAAGTTGAGAGAGCCCAGCACAAAACACCATCATCTGTTGTTCAGACCTAGACACTGGGGAGAGCATTATTGCGACAAATCTTTAATCAAAAGAACATTTTGTCTTTCCGTCCTCCTCACCACTTCATTTACAGTCATGCAGCACATTATGGAACAACAGGACATGAAGACCAAGAAGAATTCAAAGTCCCGGAAGAAGAGGAAGCAGAACAACGAGGAAGAGGAAGGTGAGTTTCACTACAGTAACACTTGTTCACTACAGTAACACTTGTTCATTCACAGAAGGAAAAAGAGGGAGGAATAACAGTTGAATGACATTTATTTGGGTGAAAAACATATACAAAAATATGTAGAATGTGTTCCTAGAGGATAGCAGTTACAAGTATTAATTAAAACACTTGATCCAAAGTAGTCCTCACAGTGTCCCCATCTTACAGCCGGCAGGCAGACATTCACAGAAAATATGAACCTATGATCACACTTTATGTGGATAGTCCGAATTTTCCATTAGTAGATGCTCCACATATAGTTTGTTGGTAGTCATGCCATCTGTTGATAAGCAACTGGTTGCTAAGGTTACGGTTAGGTTTGAATAAGAGTTGGAGTAAAAGTTTAGATTAAGTGTTAGGGTTAAGTTTATGGTTAGGATAAGGGTTAAGGTCAGGGTTAGCGCTAAGGTTAGATTAAGGGTTAGGGTTAGGGTTAAGTTTATGGTTAGGATAAGGGTTAAGGTCAGGGTTAGCGCTAAGGTTAGATTAAGGGTTAGGGTTAAGTTTATGGTTAGGATAAGGGTTAAGGTCAGGGTTAGCGCTGAGGTTAGATTAAGTGTTAGGGTTAGGGTTAAGTTTATGGTTAGGATAAGGGTTAAGGTCAGGGTTAGCGCTAAGGTTAGATTAAGGGTTAGGGTTAAGTTTATGGTTATGATAAGGGTTAAGGTCAGGGTTAGCGCTGAGGTTAGATTAAGTGTTAGGGTTAGGGTTAAGTTTATGGTTAGGATAAGGGTTAAGGTCAGGGTTAGCGCTAAAGTTAGATTAAGGGTTAGGGTTAAGTTTATGGTTAGGATAAGGGTTAAGGTCAGGGTTAGCGCTAAGGTTAGATTAAGTGTTAGGGTTAGGGTTAAGTTTATGGTTAGGATAAGGGTTTAGGTCAGGTTAGCGCTAAGGTTAGATTAAGTGTTAGGGTTAAGTTTATGGTTAGGATAAGGGTTAAGGTCAGGGTTAGCGCTGAGGTTAGATTAAATGTTAGGGTTAGGGTTAAGTTTATGGTTAGGATAAGGGTTAAGGTCAAGGTTAGCGCTAAGGTTAGATTAAGTGTTAGGGTTAGGGTTAAGTTTATGGTTAGGGTAAGGGTTAAGGTCAGGGTTAGCGCTAAGGTTAGATTAAGTGTTAGGGTTAGGGTTAAGTTTATGGTTAGGATAAGGGTTAAGGTCAGGGTTAGCGCTATAAGGTTAGATTAAGTGTTAGGGTTAGGGTTAAGTTTATGGTTAGGATAAGGGTTAAGGTCAGGGTTAGCGCTAAAGTTAGATTAAGTGTTAGGGTTAGTGTTAAGTTTATGGTTAGGATAAGGGTTAAGGTCAGGGTTAGCGCTAAGGTTAGATTAAGTGTTAGGGTTAGGGTTAAGTTTATGGTTAGGATAAGGGTTAGCACTAAGGTTAGATTAAGTGTTAGGGTTAAGTTTATGGTTAGGATAAGGGTTAAGGTCAGGGTTAGCTCTAAGGTTAGATTAAGTGTTAGGGTTAGGGTTAAATTTATGGTTAGGATAAGGGTTAAGGTCAGGGTTAGCGCTAAAGTTAGATTAATTGTTAGGGTTAGGGTTAAGTTTATGGTTAGGATAAGGGTTAAGGTCAGGGTTAGCGCTAAGTTTAGATTAAGTGTTAGGGTTAAGTTTATGGTTAGGATAAGGGTTAAGGTCAGGGTTAGCGCTAAGGTTAGATTAAGGGTTAGGGTTAGGGTTAAGTTTATGGTTATGATAAGGGTTAAGGTCAGGGTTAGCGCTGAGGTTAGATTAAGTGTTAGGGTTAGGGTTAAGTTTATGGTTAGGATAAGGGTTAAGGTCAGGGTTAGCGCTAAAGTTAGATTAAGGGTTAGGGTTAAGTTTATGGTTAGGATAAGGGTTAAGGTCAGGGTTAGCGCTAAGGTTAGATTAAGTGTTAGGGTTAGGGTTAAGTTTATGGTTAGGATAAGGGTTTAGGTCAGGTTAGCGCTAAGGTTAGATTAAGTGTTAGGGTTAAGTTTATGGTTAGGATAAGGGTTAAGGTCAGGGTTAGCGCTGAGGTTAGATTAAATGTTAGGGTTAGGGTTAAGTTTATGGTTAGGATAAGGGTTAAGGTCAAGGTTAGCGCTAAGGTTAGATTAAGTGTTAGGGTTAGGGTTAAGTTTATGGTTAGGGTAAGGGTTAAGGTCAGGGTTAGCGCTAAGGTTAGATTAAGTGTTAGGGTTAGGGTTAAGTTTATGGTTAGGATAAGGGTTAAGGTCAGGGTTAGCGCTATAAGGTTAGATTAAGTGTTAGGGTTAGGGTTAAGTTTATGGTTAGGATAAGGGTTAAGGTCAGGGTTAGCGCTAAAGTTAGATTAAGTGTTAGGGTTAGTGTTAAGTTTATGGTTAGGATAAGGGTTAAGGTCAGGGTTAGCGCTAAGGTTAGATTAAGTGTTAGGGTTAGGGTTAAGTTTATGGTTAGGATAAGGGTTAGCGCTAAGGTTAGATTAAGTGTTAGGGTTAAGTTTATGGTTAGGATAAGGGTTAAGGTCAGGGTTAGCTCTAAGGTTAGATTAAGTGTTAGGGTTAGGGTTAAGTTTATGGTTAGGATAAGGGTTAAGGTCAGGGTTAGCGCTAAAGTTAGATTAATTGTTAGGGTTAGGGTTAAGTTTATGGTTAGGATAAGGGTTAAGGTCAGGGTTAGCGCTAAGTTTAGATTAAGTGTTAGGGTTAAGTTTATGGTTAGGATAAGGGTTAAGGTCAGGGTTAGCGCTAAGGTTAGATTAAGGGTTAAGGTTAGGGTTAAGTTTATGGTTATGATAAGGGTTAAGGTCAGGGTTAGCGCTGAGGTTAGATTAAGTGTTAGGGTTAGGGTTAGGGTTAAGTTTATGGTTAGGATAAGGGTTAAGGTCAGGGTTAGCGCTAAAGTTAGATTAAGGGTTAGGGTTAAGTTTATGGTTAGGATAAGGGTTAAGGTCAGGGTTAGCGCTGAGGTTAGATTAAATGTTAGGGTTAGGGTTAAGTTTATGGTTAGGATAAGGGTTAAGGTCAAGGTTAGCGCTAAGGTTAGATTAAGTGTTAGGGTTAGGGTTAAGTTTATGGTTAGGGTAAGGGTTAAGGTCAGGGTTAGCGCTAAGGTTAGATTAAGTGTTAGGGTTAGGGTTAAGTTTATGGTTAGGATAAGGGTTAAGGTCAGGGTTAGCGCTATAAGGTTAGATTAAGTGTTAGGGTTAGGGTTAAGTTTATGGTTAGGATAAGGGTTAAGGTCAGGGTTAGCGCTAAAGTTAGATTAAGTGTTAGGGTTAGTGTTAAGTTTATGGTTAGGATAAGGGTTAAGGTCAGGGTTAGCGCTAAGGTTAGATTAAGTGTTAGGGTTAGGGTTAAGTTTATGGTTAGGATAAGGGTTAGCGCTAAGGTTAGATTAAGTGTTAGGGTTAAGTTTATGGTTAGGATAAGGGTTAAGGTCAGGGTTAGCTCTAAGGTTAGATTAAGTGTTAGGGTTAGGGTTAAGTTTATGGTTAGGATAAGGGTTAAGGTCAGGGTTAGCGCTAAAGTTAGATTAATTGTTAGGGTTAGGGTTAAGTTTATGGTTAGGATAAGGGTTAAGGTCAGGGTTAGCGCTAAGGTTAGATTAAGGGTTAGGGTTAGGGTTAAGTTTATGGTTATGATAAGGGTTAAGGTCAGGGTTAGCGCTGAGGTTAGATTAAGTGTTAGGGTTAGGGTTAGGGTTAAGTTTATGGTTAGGATAAGGGTTAAGGTCAGAGTTAGCGCTAAAGTTAGATTAAGGGTTAGGGTTAAGTTTATGGTTAGGATAAGGGTTAAGGTCAGGGTTAGCGCTAAAGTTAGATTAAGTGTTAGGGTTAGGGTTAAGTTTATGGTTAGGATAAGGGTTTAGGTCAGGTTAGCGCTAAGGTTAGATTAAGTGTTAGGGTTAAGTTTATGGTTAGGATAAGGGTTAAGGTCAGGGTTAGCGCTGAGGTTAGATTAAATGTTAGGGTTAGGGTTAAGTTTATGGTTAGGATAAGGGTTAAGGTCAAGGTTAGCGCTAAGGTTAGATTAAGTGTTAGGGTTAGGGTTAAGTTTATGGTTAGGGTAAGGGTTAAGGTCAGGGTTAGCGCTAAGGTTAGATTAAGTGTTAGGGTTAGGGTTAAGTTTATGGTTAGGATAAGGGTTAAGGTCAGGGTTAGCGCTATAAGGTTAGATTAAGTGTTAGGGTTAGGGTTAAGTTTATGGTTAGGATAAGGGTTAAGGTCAGGGTTAGCGCTAAGGTTAGATTAAGTGTTAGGGTTAGGGTTAAGTTTATGGTTAGGATAAGGGTTAGCGCTAAGGTTAGATTAAGTGTTAGGGTTAAGTTTATGGTTAGGATAAGGGTTAAGGTCAGGGTTAGCTCTAAGGTTAGATTAAGTGTTAGGGTTAGGGTTAAGTTTATGGTTAGGATAAGGGTTAAGGTCAGGGTTAGCGCTAAAGTTAGATTAATTGTTAGGGTTAGGGTTAAGTTTATGGTTAGGATAAGGGTTAAGGTCAGGGTTAGCGCTAAGGTTAGATTAAGTGTTAGGGTTAAGTTTATGGTTAGGATAAGGGTTAGCGCTAAGATTAGATTAAGTGTTAGGGTTAGGGTTAAGTTTATGGTTAGGATAAGGGTTAAGGTCAGGGTTAGCGCTAAGGTTAGATTAAGTGTTAGGGTTAAGTTTATGGTTAGGATAAGGGTTAAGGTCAGGGTTAGCGCGAAGGTTAGATTGAGTGTTTGGGTTAGGGTTAAGTTTATGGTTAGGATAAGGGTTAAGGTCAGGGTTAGCGCTAAGGTTAGATTAAGTGTTAGGGTTAGGGTTAAGTTTATGGTTAGGATAAGGGTTAAGGTCAGGGTTAGCGCTATAAGGTTAGATTGAGTGTTTGGGTTAGGGTTAAGTTTATGGTTAGGATAAGGGTTAAGGTCAGAGTTAGCGCTAAGGTTACTTAGTTATTTGAAATGTTACTGATCTGTACCAACGTATGTTTCTTTCTATATGAGATTGACAATTGAAGGAGTTGCACACATTTACATCAGTACTAGACTCTTTAAATGAGATTAGCAGAACCACACAAAGGAGCCTTGAGGAACAAAAGCTGGGGTAATGTGTTTCCCTCTGTGCTTTATCTCTGTTGCCCAGCTGGGCAGGCTGGCAAACACACACACTGCCAGGCAGGGATTAGCAGGCAGATAGCCATGTTATAGGAGTGATCATCCCTGACCCGGTCTCCTCCTAACCGTCTGGCCTAAAGAGCATTAGTAATGCTGTCCAGGCCATGGCTGAGGGGACCTCTCTGTAGAGTGAGAGGAGACACCACCTTCATATAATCAATAAGAGACACCACTACCTGGACTCAATAAGAGACACCACTACCTGGACTCAATAAGAGACACCACTACCTGGACACAATAAGAGACACCACTACCTGGATTCAATAAGAGACACCACTACCTGGACTCAATAAGAGACACCACTACCTGGACTCAATAAGAGACACCACTACCTGGACTCAATAAGAGACACCACTACCTGGACTCAATAAGAGACACCACTACCTGGACTCAATAAGAGACACCACTACCTGGACTCAATAAGAGACACCACTACCTGGACTCAATAAGAGACACCACTACCTGGACTCAATAAGAGACACCACTACCTGGACTCAATAAGAGACACCACTACCTGGACTCAATAAGAGACACCACTACCTGGACTCAATAAGAGACACCACTACCTGGACTCAATAAGAGACACCACTACCTGGACTCAATAAGAGACACCACTACCTGGACTCAATAAGAGACACCACTACCTGGACTCAATAAGAGACACCACTACCTTGACTCAATAAGAGACACCACCTTGCTAGACTCAATAAGAGACACCACCTTGCCAGACTCAATAAGAGACACCACCTTGCTAGACTCAATAAGAGACACCTCCTTGCTAGACTCAATAAGAGACACCACCTTGCTAGACTCAATAAGAGACACCACCTTGCTAGACTCAATAACAGACACCACCTTGCTAGACTCAATAAGAGACACCACCTTGCTAGACTCAATAAGAGACACCCCTACGTAGACTAAATAAGAGACACCACCTTGCTAGACTCAATAACAGACACCACCTTGCTAGACTCAATAAGAGACACCACTACATAGACTCAATAAGAGACACCACTACATAGACTCAATAGGAGACACCACCTTGCTAGACTCAATAAGAGACACCACTACGTAGACTCAATAACAGACACCACCTTGCTAGACTCAATAGGAGACACCACTACGTAGACTCAATAAGAGACACCACTACGTAGACTCAATAACAGACACCACCATCCTCACATACTGTGCGTATAGCAGAACCCCTAAAAATATTTGTCACATGCCTCGTAAACAACAGCTGTGGACTAACAGTGAAATGTTTACTTGGGGGCCCTTCTCAACAATGCAGAGAGAAAGAAAATAGAGAGATAATAGAAAAGTAAAACAAGTAATAATAAATACACAATGAGTCATGATAACTTGGCTTTATACACGGGGTACCAGTACTGAGTTGATATGCAGGGGTACCAGTACTGAGTTGATATGCAGGGGTACCAGTACTGAGTTGATATGCAGGGGTACCAGTACTGAGTTGATATGCAGGGGTACCAGTACTGAGTTGATATGCAGGGGTACCAGTACTGAGTTGATATGCAGGGGTACCAGTACTGAGTTGATATGCAGGGGTACCAGTACTGAGTTGATATGCAGGGGTACCAGTACTGAGTTGATGTGCAGGGGTACCAGTACTGAGTTGATATGCAGGGGTACCAGTACTGAGTTGATATGCAGGGGTACCAGTACTGAGTTGATATGCAGGGGTACCAGTACTGAGTTGATATGCAGGGGTACCAGTACTGAGTTGATATGCAGGGGTACCAGTACTGAGTTGATATGCAGGGGTACCAGTACTGAGTTGATATGTAGGGGTACCAGTACTGAGTTGATATGTAGGGGTACCAGTACTGAGTTGATATGCAGGGGTACCAGGTCATTGAGGTAGATACAGTAGGTACATATAAACAGGAATAAAGTGATAGATAATAAACAGTAGCAGCAGTGTATGTAATGAGTCAAAAAGGGTCAATGCAGGTAGTTAAATAGTTAACCAACTAGTAACTCAGACTAACTGTTTAACAGTCTCATGGCTTGGGGGTAGAAGCTGTTCATGGTCACGCAGTCGTGGTTGAAGAGTGAGTACAGGAGGGAACTAAGCACACACCCGTGAGGGGCCCCAGTGTTGAGGGTCAGTGTGGCAGATGTGTTGTTGCCTACCCTTACTACCTGTGGGCGTCCTGTCAGGAAGTCCAGGATCCAGTTGCAGATGGAGGTGTTTAGTCCCAGGGTCCTGAGCTTGGTGGGTACTATGGTGTTGAACACTGAGCTGTAATCAATTAACAGCATTCTCACATAGGTGTTCCTATCGTCCAGGTGGGAAAGGGCAATAGAAAGTGTGTCATCTGTGGATCTGTTGTGGCAGTATGCGAATTAGAGTGGGCCCAGGGTTTCTGGGATGATGGTGTGGATGTGAGCCTTTCAAAGCATTCCACGGCTATATATAAAGCAGTAGCTGTTTGTTATAAAGTAGCTGTTAGGTAAGTGAGTGTATTTCCTACCTCAAACCACTGCTACTTTCTGTAATGGTTCTACAGCTAGAGTCTCTCTCAGGATGGTCAGTGACAGTCTCGTACAGTGGTGGAAAAAGTACCCAGTTGTCATACTTGAGTAAAAGTAAAGATGTACTAGTACTGTGACAGAGACCACTCATTGTGCTACCAGCTGTACTAGTACTGTGACAGAGTCCACTCACTGTGCTTCTGCTACCAGCTATACTAGTACTGTGACAGAGTCCACTCACTGTGCTACCAGCTATACTAGTACTGTGACAGAGTCCACTCACTGTGCTACCAGCTGTACTAGTACTGTGACAGAGTCCATTCACTGTGCTACCAGCTGTACTAGTACTGTGACAGAGTCCACTCACTGTGCTACCAGCTGTACTAGTACTGTGACAGAGTCCACTCACTGTGCTACCAGCTGTACTAGTACTGTGACAGAGTCCACTCACTGTGCTACATAATTTAAGAGACTATAGATGATGGGAGAGTTGTGGAAGGTTGAGATGGTTGTTGACTGACTCTCCTCCCCTCACTGTAGTAGAAAACAGTTAGTCACACTGTACTCCACATCCACTCTGGAGTGTTTTCATTGAGGACATGAGGAACTACTGTCTGTGTGAGAGTGTTGTCACTGAGGACATGAGGAACTACTGTCTGTGTGAGAGTGTTGTCACTGAGGACATGAGGAACTACTGTCTGTGTGAGTGTTGTCACTGAGGACATGAGGAACTACTGTCTGTGTGAGAGTGTTGTCACTGAGGACATGAGGAACTACTGTCTGTGTGAGAGTGTTGTCACTGAGGACATGAGGAATTACTGTCTGTGTGAGAGTGTTTTCACGGGTAAGGATAAAGGGGAGGAGGGATTGGATGGGGATGGTCGTTGGAATGTTTTGAAAGGAGGAGGGAGGTGGCATCTATGTGAGCTTCACCAGCTGCCTCTCTGGGCCCAGGCTGCTGAGTGGGTATTGTTCTGGGTGACAGTTTGGGGCCTCGGATCCAGCTCTTCATCAAAAGAGGAGAAAGAGGGCGTAGGGGGTTTGTTTTGGTAGTGTCCGATCTCTCTGGGGCACGTTTAAGAACGTGTGGCTGAGAATGGGGCCGGCCCATGGGCCTCAGACAGGCTGGGAAGACCTGGGCAGCCAGGCATTGTGGTGGCAGCAGTGGGTGTCCTGGAAATGAAACAGTGGGCCAAGCCCAGTTAAGCCCCCTGTACAGGGGAGCGTGGGCCAGAGGAGTGGAGTGGCTGGGGCCTCTTCTCCTCTCTGTGGAAGATTAAAGGTCGGCCGTTACGCCACCAACTATTTGTATGCAAATACTCTCTGTTTCCTCTGTATCTTTCCTCTGGCCCTGGCTGACCCTGTTTAGCGTGGGATCGCTGGATCCCATTGGACACTCAGCTGAGGCTTAGGCCACAGACACAAACAGGCTGCAAGTGGAGAGTAATGAAGAGACTGTTGATCTCATATGTCACGTGCTTTATAGATGCCCCCCATCCCCCACATCAACTCCCTAGTTCTCTGTCTGTTTTTTATGCATACAAACACATTTACAGACATGGTAACAGACTCATACACACACATACATGTAGCCCCCCCCCCGTCCCGTCCCGTCCTCTCTCTGTCTTCTTGTGGTATCATATAGGGATTTACGACCCCCAGGCATTGGAAACTCAACACAGGATTCTCTCTATCTCCCAGAGCCTTAATAACAGTCTCAGAGGTCTTAACCGTGGTGCTCAGTGGTACAAGCCAGCCCTCTACCCTGTCTGGGCTATGTGCCTCATCTGGGCTATGTGTAACATCATCTGACACATAAGAGGGGAAATCAGTTCACCGCTCCTACATGCTTGTCATTCCAACCCTAACAACACAGGAGGAAGGAATGCTCAGGAAGGAGAGAGAGAGAGAGAGAGAGAGAGAGAGAGAGAGAGAGAGAGAGAGAGAGAGAGAGAGAGAGAGAGAGAGAGAGAGAGAGAGAGAGAGAGAGAGAGAGAGAGAGAAACAGAGAGAGAGAGAGAGAGAGAAACAGAGAGAGAGAGAGAGAGAGAGAGAGAGAGAGAGAGAGAGGAATGCTCAGGAAGGAGAGAGAGAGGAATGCTCAGGAAGGAGAGAGAGAGAGAGAGAGAGAGAGGAATGCTCAGGAAGGAGAGAGAGAGAGAGAGAGGAATGCTCAGGAAGGAGAGAGAGAGGAATGCTCAGTAAGGAGGAGAGAGAGAAAGAGAGAGTGAGAGCAAGAGGGGGGAATGCTCAGGAAGAAGGAGAAAAGGGAAAGATGAGGAGAGCGGGAGAGAATAACAGTACAGAAACCATTAGAGATGAGGAAAATAAATGAAGGACTGTGAGGGGCAGAGGATTGAATAAAAGAGGATAAGAGAAGATGAGGAATGTGAAGACAATAAGGTCTAGAAAAAAGGAAGGAGCAGATCTTGGAGCAGGTGTTCCCAGCAGCAGTCCTGAGCCAGAGCGATGTGTGTGTCCTGCAGTCCTCAGCAGCACAGAGATCAGAGAGCAGAGACAGGGGCTTGTGAAACCACTGCCCTGCCTCTTAAATATGTGTTTTTACAGCCAAATAAAAGCAGACTTCTGCCTAAAACAACTCCTATAAAACTCTCTTTTCTCCTTCTCAGCTACAAAGTCCTCCATACACTATGTTGACAACACTGTAACAACACTGGTCAGAAGAGGAGGAGAAGTGTTTGTTCTGGACTGAGGTCATCAGGCTGTATGACCGGTCACCTCTCTGACTATCCCTGCTGAGGCCTGCTTGGCCATGTGCCCTCACAGCTGTGCTCGGAGGTGAATGACCCAGTAGTATTATCCAGTCTGGTGTCTGGTCCTCTGAGCCGATACAGTGCTACAGTAACACCAGTGACTGGGCGGGCTGATGAACGACAGCCCTATATCATAGTGTTCCATTTTCTCTACCTGGCCTGGTCTCTGGGACGTGCACAACAAGTCCCCCCCTCCTTTCCTCTTCCCCCTGAGGACCTTACTTTGATATGTCAGCACCCCTCCTCTCTCTTTGTTGTTTCATGAAGGCGCAAAGTTGTCAGGTGATTGAATTACTTTTCCTCATAATTGAAATCCATCTCATTCCCGTTTTTGGATGAGGAGAAAGAACAAAGTTAAATCCCCCCCTCCAGAAATCAACACCATGTCAGCTATGTGTGTGATTCATTTGACTTACGATAGGAGACAATACTCGCAAAACCTTTTTAAAGCCTCAGGTTCCCATAGTCTCTCAAAACTCAACTCCGCTAACCCTCTGCCAAACCTCATGCTGCTGTTTTGTTGCTGAGGACAGGCTGTGAACGACTTTCACCTGTTTGCCATAAATCTGTGTCATGTAGTTTCAGCACCAGGGTCTGCAGCCAAGATGAACTCTGGTTCTCACAGAGTAAGGACAACAGAAAGAAAAAAATGTGTTGGCCGGCCAATACCTCGGTCGCTCATTCTACACTCTTGGAAAGGATTCTACCTGGAACCCAAAAGGATTCTACCTGGAACCCAAAAGGATTCTACATGAAACCCAAAAGGGTTCTACCTGGAACCAAAAAGGGTTCTACATGAAACCCAAAAGGATTCTACATGGAACCCAAAAGGGTTCTACCGGGAACCCAAAAGGATTCTACCTGGAACCAAAAAGGGTTGTGATATACAGTAGTAAGACTGGCAATTAAAGTAGAAGCAGTTGAAGCACAATTAAAAATGCAGATTCAATAATGATAGAAGTACTAGTACTTTAATAACAGTAGCAGTACTATCTGTTATAGTAATACTTGGTGTTGGATATCTTGGTGGCTTTAACCTTGAGGTACAGCTGCTCCCTGCAGCTCGATAATGCAGTAATAATACACCATGGTGACTGTGCAGGATTCTCCTGGAATGTGCAGAGCTGATATCCAAAATGCCCTGCGGTGGACAGATTTGGTTTTGATGATTCATTGGTAACATGTTCTGTCGGTATGACCCCCGGGTATTACTCCAAACTCCTGTGGAACTGACACTGAGGACTTTCACATGCAGATAGAAAATGTTAACGAATTGTATTACTGCCTCAGGATTGGTCAGTAATGGTGTCTGTCATCTCCCCTCTCTCCAGGCCTGCCAATCAGCACTTATGCCAAGTACTGCTACCGCAAGCTGCAGAAGGTCGCCGTCACTGGGGGCAAAAAGGTAAGGTCATCCTAAAACACTATTAAAATGGCCAGGGAGGGATGTCATACAAAGACAGAGGGGGGTTGCTCCATCACTCACTGCTCCATCTCTCACTGCTCCATCTCTCACTGCTCCATCTCTCACTGCTCCATCGCTCACTGCTCCATCTCTCACTGCTCCATCACTCACTGCTCCATCTCTCACTGCTCCATCTCTCACTGCTACATCGCTCACTGCTCCATCGCTCACTGCTCCATCTCTCACTGCTCCATCTCTCACTGCTCCATCACTCATTGCTCCATCTCTCACTGCTCCATCGCTCACTGCTCCATCTCTCACTGCTCCATCTCTCACTGCTCCATCACTCCATCTCTCACTGCTCCATCGCTCACTGCTCCATCGCTCACTGCTCCATCGCTCACTGCTCCATCTCTCACTGCTCCATCGCTCACTGCTCCATCTCTCACTGCTCCATCACTCACTGCTCCATCTCTCACTGCTCCATCGCTCACTGCTCCATCGCTCACTGCTCCATCGCTCACTGCTCCATCTCTCACTGCTCCATCTCTCACTGCTCCATCGCTCACTGCTCCATCACTCACTGCTCCATCACTCCATCACTCACTGCTCCATCTCTCACTGCTCCATCGCTCACTGCTCCATCTCTCACTGCTCCATCTGTCATTGCTCCATCTCTCACTGCTCCATCTCTTACTGCTCCATCGCTCACTGCTCCATCGCTCACTGCTCCATCACTCACTGCTCCATCACTCCATCACTCACTGCTCCATCACTCCATCACTCACTGCTCACTGTTGGACTGAATTGAGATTTCATTTCCAGACCTTCTGCTGCAGTTTTATATTCTAATGATCTAAATGATCTAGGAACTCCAACTCTCCCAGCAGACAAAGAGAAGTGGAATGTTTCTATTGTTCTAGTGAGTTAGTGTTGCCCCTGAGGTTAGCATCGGCTATGAAGCGAGGCATTCTGGGAGCTCGCACATGTGTTAGCAATCATCACACTGAGCCGTTAGGAGTCCTCAGCAAAATAGGCACTAATCTGTAAACCAAAACTGAGACGGGGACATTACAACAACCCTTTTGACCCCCTCCGTCACCCGCTCTCTCCCAAATCCCCACTGGACACGTGGATCTTAAGAGAGGCTTCAAGTCTGAGCTTGTGCCTACTAAACCACCCCTCCATCAGTCAGCCTGTAGAGCAGCCATCTCCCAACCTCTGTTGTGTCCCACCCTGTAATCAGCCCGCCCACAGCAGCCTTACTGCAGCCCCAGGCCAGGCACTTTTACTGGGGGCTATATTTCAAATCAAATTTTATTTGTCACATGCTTCGTAAACAACAGGTGTGGACTAACAGTGAAATAATTACTTAAGGGCCCTTCCCAACAATGCAGAGAGAAAGTAAATAGAGAAATAATAGTAATAATAAATACACAATGAGTCATGATAACTTGGCTTTATACACGGGGTACCAGTACTGAGTTGATATGCAGGGGTACCAGTACTGAGTTGATATGCAGGGGTACCAGTACTGAGTTGATATGTAGGGGTACCAGTACTGAGTTGATATGCAGGGGTACCAGTACTGAGTTGATATGCAGGGGTACCAGTACTGAGTTGATATGTAGGGGTACCAGTACTGAGTTGATATGCAGGGGTACCAGTACTGAGTTGATATGCAGGGGTACCAGTACTGAGTTGATATGCAGGGGTACCAGTACTGAGTTGATATGCAGGGGTACCAGTACTGAGTTGATATGCAGGGGTACCAGTACTGAGTTGATATGCAGGGGTACCAGTACTGAGTTGATATGCAGGGGTACCAGTACTGAGTTGATATGCAGGGGTACCAGTACTGAGTTGATGTGCAGGGGTACCAGTACTGAGTTGATATGCAGGGGTACCAGTACTGAGTTGATATGCAGGGGTACCAGTACTGAGTTGATATGCAGGGGTACCAGTACTGAGTTGATGTGCAGGGGTACCAGTACTGAGTTGATATGCAGGGGTACCAGTACTGAGTTGATATGCAGGGGTACCAGTACTGAGTTGATATGCAGGGGTACCAGTACTGAGTTGATATGTAGGGGTACCAGTACTGAGTTGATATGCAGGGGTACCAGTACTGAGTTGATATGTAGGGGTACCAGTACTGAGTTGATATGCAGGGGTACCAGTACTGAGTTGATATGTAGGGGTACCAGTACTGAGTTGATATGCAGGGGTACCAGTACTGAGTTGATATGCAGGGGTACCAGTACTGAGTTGATATGCAGGGGTACCAGTACTGAGTTGATATGCAGGGGTACCAGTACTGAGTTGATATGTAGGGGTACCAGTACTGAGTTGATATGCAGGGGTACCAGGTCATTGAGGTAGATACAGTAGGTACATATAAACAGGAATAAAGTGATAGATAATAAACAGCAGCAGCAGTGTATGTAATGAGTCAAAAAAAGTTAATGCAAAAAGGGTCAATGCAGGTAGTTAAATAGTTAACCAGTAGCTACCCAGACTAACTGTTTAACAGTCTCATGGCTTGGGGGTAGAAGCTGTTCAGGGTCCTGTTGGTTCCAGACTTGCTGCATCGGTACCGCTTGCTGTGCGGTAGCAGAGAGAACAGTCTATGACTTGGGTGGCTGGAGTCTGAACATTTTTAGGGGCCTTCTGTCACCATCTGCTATCGAGGTCCTGGATGGCAGGAAGCTTGGCGCCAGTGATGTACCGGGCCGTATGCACTACCCTCTGTAGCGCCTTGCGGTCGGATGCCAAGCAGTTCCCATACCACGCCATGATGCAGCCAGTCAAGATGTTCTCAATGGAGCAGCTGTGTAACTTGTTGAGGATCTGAGGGTCCATGCCAAATCTTTTCAGCCTCCTGAGGGGGAAGAGGCGTTATCATGCCTTCTTCACGACTGTGTTGTTGTGTTTGGAACATCATAGATCCTTAATGATCTGGACACCGAGGACTTGAAGCTCGACCCACTCCACTACAGCCCTGTGGATGTGGATGTGCCCAACCCTCCGTTTCCTGAAGTCCACGATCAGCTCCTTGGTCTTGCTGATGTTGAGGGAGAGGTTGTTGTCCTGGCACCACACTGCCAGGTCTCTGGCCTCCTCCCAATAGGCTGTCTCAATGTCGTCGGTGATCAGGCCTAGCACCGTCGTGTTGTCAGCAAACTTAATGATGGTGTTGGAGTCATGCATGGCCATGCAGTTGTGGGTGAACAGGGAGTACAAGAGGGGGCAAAGCATACACCCCTGAGGGTCAGTGTGGCGGATGTGTTGTTGCCTACCCTCACCACCTAGTGGCGTCCCGTCTGGAAGTCCAGGATCCAGTTGCAGAGGGAGGTGTTCAGTCCTTAGTGTTGAATGCTGAGCGGAAGTTAATGAACAGCATTTTCACGTAGGTGTTCCTTTTGTCCAAGTGGGAAAGAGAAGTGTGGAGTACAATTGAGATTGCATCAATTGTGGATCTGTTGAGGTGGTATGGAAATTGGGAGTGGGTCCAGGGTGTCTGGGATGATGGTGTTGATGTGAGCCATGACCAGCCTTTCAAAGCATTTCATGTCTACAGATGTGAGTGCTACGGGGCGATAGACATTCAGACAGTTTACCTTGGCATTCTTCGGCACAGGGACTATAGTGGTCTGCTTGAAACACTTGCCAGCTGGTCAGCACATGCTCGGAGTGCGTGTCCTGGTAATCCTGTTTAATGATCTTACACCGGCCACGCAGAGCTGGTGCTGTCACTCATGGTTCAAACATAGAAGGCATTTAGCTCTGGTAGGGTCGCGTCACTGAGCATAGAAGGCATTTAGCTCTGGTAGGCTCTCATCACTGGGCATAGAAGGCATTTAGCTCTGGTAGGTTTGTGTCACTGGGCATAGAAGGCATTTAGCTCTGGTAGGCTCGCGTCACTGGGCATAGAAGGCATTTAGCTCTGGTAGGCTCGCGTCACTGGGCATAGAAGTCATTTAGCTCGTCTGGTAGGCTCGCGTCACTGGGCAGCTTGCGGCTGGATTTCACTTTGTAATCAATGATCATTTGCAAGTCCTGCCACATCCGACGAGCACCAGAGCTGGTGTAGTAGGATTTGATCTTAGTCCTGTATTGACACATTGTCTGTTTGATGGTTTGTCGGAGGGCGTAGCAGTATTTTTTAAATAAATGTCCAGATTAGTGTCCCGCTCCTTGAAAGTGGTAGCTCTAGCTTTTAGCTCAGTGCGGATGTTGCCTGTAATTTAAGGCTTCTGGTTGGGATATGTACGTACGGTCCCTGTGGGGATGTCGTCATAGATGCACTTATTAATAAAGATGGTGATTGAGGTGATAAACTCCTCAATGCCATCAGATGAGTTCCAAAACGTATTCCAGTCTGTTCTAGCAAAACAGTCCTGTAGCGTAGCTTCCACATCATCTGACCACTTCCGGTTTTTATCAAGTCACTGGTACTTCCTGCTTTAGTTTTTGCTTGTAAGCAGGAGTCAGAAGGATGTAATTATGGTCAGATTTACCAAATGGAGGGCGAGGGAGAGCTTTGTACATGTCTCTGTATGTGGAGTAAATGTGGTCTGGAGTTTTTTTCCCTCTGGTTGCACATGTGACATGCTGGTAGAAATTAGGTAAAAACAGATTTATGTTTGCCTGCATTAAAGTCCACGGCCACTAGGAGCGCCCATGGCCTTACACAGCTCGTTGAGAGCCGTCTTAGTGCCAGTCGGTTTGTGGTGGTAAATAGACATCTACAAAAATATCAATTGTAAATAGTACCGGTCTACAGCTCATCATGGGGTATTTTAACTCAGTCGTGCAGAACCTCGAGACTTCCTTAGTATTACACCAATTTAACAGAGGATGATTATTTACTCATCGCCATAGTTTTATCAGGGCACGTCGGCCTCTATGTTGTAGTTCATTTTTCGTCTGAATGTCGGGGATTGGGGTCAGGGGTAAGCAGTATGTGCCGCTGACTCATTAGGGTAGAAATGTTCATCCAAATCGAGGTTAGGGATTGCTGTTCTGATGTCCAGAAGCTATTTTTATGGTCATAGGAAGCGATGGCGGAAACATTATGTCCAAAAACAGTTAAGATCTGTGGGGGAAAAAAACACACAAAATAGCAGAATTGTTCAGGACCCATTAAAATGTCCGCTATACATTCCAGCGCCATTCTTTCTTTTAAACCTTATTTAACCCCTCGGAGCTGCTGAGATGGAAGCTGGGCTTTAAACATGGCTGGGTGTCTCCTGTCTACTTCTGTATATGAGGGACCTGACCTACAGTTCAGCTGTGATTGCAGTAGCGAAGTTACAGTAGTGTGAGTGACTCCACCTGGGCCTGACATAGATAGACAATGTACCTAGATAAGGGTCGGCTTAAAACCAGTTCTAAGCTTAAATCAATAGACTTTCTAGAGCTGTGTTTAGGGACAGGTCACTTTTTCCTACTCACACCCCCACCCCCTCCCCCCTCACAGGGTCTAAGGAAGCCCACCCTGGAGGAGTTAGACCAGGGGAGGAATGCCATCGTGACCCCTTCCTTGTTCGGCAGTGCCCTGGAGGAGATCATGGAGCGCCAGAGCGAGCTGTTCCCGGAGCGCAGGCTCCCCTGGGTGCAGGTGCAGCTTTCTCAGTGCGTTCTAGCCCTGGGAGGGGCCCAGACAGAGGGAATCTTCAGGTGAGGAGTCACACCACACCAGGCTCGGCTCCTGGGAGAAGGGGTGGGCGTCACGGTGGAAGGATAGGGGGGAGAAGAGCAATGTTGGTGGAATTGGATAAACTTTGGGTTCCAGAAACGGTCTCTACAGATGAGGATCACTTTGAGGGGGTAAGTAGCGTTATGGGGTAAAGAAAGACAGGCGTGCATCATGGGAGAAAATACAGTATAGCCATCACTGACACACATGGTATGCAGAACCAGACTGGGTCTGAGCCATTGTTTCAGCAGTAATTAGCAGTACAGACAGACAGAACTCTTCTGCTCCTTCTCTCCCAGCCCCAGGCCAGCAGCGTTATAGGACCAGCCTCATCAGAGACTCCCATTGGTCGGGAGGGGAGGAAGTGAGGCTCTTTCTCCTCTGATCTCAGGCTATGTTAATCAGTTAAACAAACACCCTGCCTGGTTAACCTGGGGAGGTTAATCCTTACTGACTGGGCTGTGGAGGAAAAATGGGGGAGATGACTGTAACCCGTTCTCGCTGATTCATACCCTCTCCTGGTGCATCGGTACAGATGTCTGGCGCTCTGAAGACCCCTACAAACTCGGGCCCAAGCCCTGCTCATGGCTCAGACAGACTGTGTGGTCCTACTGAGAAATGGTAGTTCAAACAAACATTAATATGTTTGACATTACCAAATGATACAAATTCACAGACTAAATCCCTGTCACACAGCAAATAATGAAAATCCACCAAATGAATCTTTTGGCCGTTCATGTTTCAGATAAAAGCATCTGATGATTAAAGACATTGTTTTATGCCTGTGTATGTGAAAGTACACACAGTGGGCAGAGTTTCCTCTTTCTCTCCCATTCTGTTTGTATTGAAGTACATTTAGAGCCCAGTGTTCTGCACAGCATCTCTGTGTAAGTTCCTCTTTGGCTGAGGCCTCATCACATACTGACAGACTGTGGATTGTACATAAAACAAACAGGAGATTATGTGAGATACTGTAAACATATTTTAAGACAGTTCCCTTTTTGTCACAGTTCTCATTTGTGTCACTCACATCTCCCTTCAGTCTGGTGTGTGATTTGAACATTGACAGGAATTCTACCCTGACAGTTTTTTTAAAAACCGTGCTGTCAGAGGATTGTCTTTACTTTTGTTTTCTTATTGAGCATCACAGTTGATTTATTTTTACTTGACAGGGATCCCGGTGTCGGGGGAATGACTGGCATTATCCTTGTGGCTCAGTGATTTTACTTTGTTTAAAAATAAATCCTTGGCACAATCAGTCCCCATGTAAAGGATACCTCCAGACGTGTAGTAGCACTGCTATGTCTGTGTCTGCGGACATGAAACACCTTTTTCACTAATTATATCTGAGTGGCATTGTATAACCATGTCCACCTGGGATCATATATCCCCAATATGTGTGGACTAGACCACGGCAACATGCTGAAGTGATACCGTGGTTGCCCTCAGAGCCGTGTATTACATACATGGCTTTGGTCTTCCCTGGGCAGCTTCAAGAGAAATGTCACAGCTGCTCTCTTTCGCTATAAATGTTAATAATTAATAGCAAACCACAATATCCAAAATGTATAACAATTTCAGGACATGGAGGACAGCCCCGTGAAGGTATATCCAATTGATGTGAGAAATATGATCAGTCTTCATGTCTTTCCAGGAGACTTGCAGTACAACAAATCTCCTGCAAGAGGTGGAAGGGGTGGGTGGTGAAGAAAGTGTATGAGATGCTTGTCCACCTGACTGTGGAGTGCAGAAAGAACTAGACGCTTGTCCAACTGACTGTGGAGTTCAGGAAGAACCAGACGGTTGTCTACCTGACTGTGGAGTGCAGAAAGAACCAGACGCTTGTCTACCTGACTGTGGAGTGCAGAAAGAACCAGACGGTTGTCTACCTGACTGTGGAGTGCAGAAAGAACCAGACGCTTGTCTACCTGACTGTGGAGTGCAGAAAGAACCAGACGCTTGTCTACCTGACTGTGGAGTGCAGAAAGAACCAGACGGTTGTCTAGCTGACTGTGGAGTGCAGGAAGAACCAGACGGTTGTCTACCTGACTGTGGAGTGCAGAAAGAACCAGACGGTTGTCTACCTGACTGTGGAGTGCAGAAAGAACCAGACGCTTGTCTACCTGACTGTGGAGTGCAGAAAGAACCAGACGGTTGTCTACCTGACTGTGGAGTGCAGAAAGAACCAGACGGTTGTCCACAAGGAGCCACAGCCCCCCAAACCCAACATCCCTGCCAACATCGCCAAAGCCTGCTAAACCAGCTGCCATTAACCAACACAAGAAGAGGCTCACCAGATGAAGAACATTCTGGAACCTGGCTGAAACATTCCACCAACACAACATCCATATTCAGTACTGATGAAGTAGTATAATATAGAATGCCTAGTATGCTCACAACTGCATTGTGGTATAAACATTGCTAGCTGTTGTAGAAAAGTATATAATGCGTTTTACTAAATGTATTGACAAGTCACTAAATTATTCCAGCTGCATCAAAACCAATAAAGTGTTGACTTCAATTTCTTGATCAATTCATTGTGATATTCAAGTCCAATGCACGGTAACATAACTCCTGCGAACCTGTAAACTAGTACCGCTTGAAAAGCCTGCCTTCGAGGGTGAGAACAAGGAAGTATGACTGTCAGGCTGTAGTCTTTACAAAGCCAGGGAAAATGAGTCAACCTAGGTATCCTGCAATGTCCTGGCAGATAGGAACATCGTTGAGACAAGTCCGGTGGCTCTATTGAACAGTGATGACCATATCTACTCGCTGCCGGTGTGATCGTGCAATCGGAGAAACACAAAGACCACAATAATTGCTACAAAACTTGACTCCACATTTTTTGGATCAGACAGCTGACTCAATCAACCAATGACATCAGTGGTTGAACTCTCCCGGCGAGTAAATTCAAAAATACAGCTATAGTGCATAATTATGTCTGAAACACCCTCTCATCACTCATAATTATGTAGGGAGACTGGAAAAACACCCCAAAATACTGGCTAGTGGTGAAATGTCCTTTTAAAAAGAACTGCTGCACCACCTAGTGGAGCATTATCACACTACAACAATCAATATCAACGCTGTCATAATACTGTATATCAGCTTCTAGTCCTCCGTTGACATCGCTTTATCTCCTATCACTTCCTCGTCTGTAGCAGCTGTTAAACCTATCTGCTGTGTGTCTCCTCCCTCAGGGTGCCTGGAGATATTGACGAGGTGAATGCACTGAAGCTGCAGGTGGATCAGTGGAATATTCCAGAAAACCTTGGGGACCCCAACGTCCCGGGTAAGAAATAAATCCCTCTCATTCAACAACAAAAACACTAAATCCCTTCTCTTGGCTGCCTGTTTTGAATGGAGAAACGAACCTTTTCTTTTAAAGTATTGTCAAGGCTGTATACAGAGCAGTCTGCACTCCATCATGCCTGGGGGACAGCAGAGGTGCGGTGTCAGAGTGGTTCTGTGTACAGTGGAAATAGAGGGGGGGCTTGGTTTTTATCTTTTTAGCTCTGGTAAAATGAAGTAAAGATTGTTCTCAAATGTACAGAAAAATACATCTATTTTAAACATAAGAACATCTCTCTCCCCTAGCGTCTCTGCTGAAGCTGTGGTACAGGGAGCTGGAGGAGCCAGTCATCCCTCAGAGCTTCTATCAGCAGTGCATCAGTAACTATGAGGATCCTGAAGCAGCTATCAGAGTGGTACAGTCTCTGCCTGAACTCAGCAGACTGGTGCTCTGTTACTTTATACACTTCTTACAGGTAACACTCAGACATATATACGGCTTGGTTGTTTAGCAACAAACCCATACTTGCGCAACCGTGGAGCCAAACAGGCGAGGGTTAGCTTAGAATCAAAGGCTTGTTGACAACATGTAAACTACACCAAGTATACAAAACATTATGAATACCTTCCTAATATTGCGTTGCCTCCCCTTTTGCTTTCAGAACAGCCTCAGTTCGCCAGGGAATGGACTCTACAAGGTGTCTAAAGCTTTCCACAGGGAAGCTGGCCAATGTTGAATCCAATGCTTCCCACAATGCTTCTTGATAAACACGGGAAATTGTTGAGTGTGAAAAACCCAGCAGCGTTGCAGTTCTTGACGCACAGTGCGCCTGGCACCTACTACCATACCCCGTTCAAAGGCACTTAAATGTTGTGTCTTGCCCATTCACACATACACAATCCATGCCTCAACTGTCTCAAGGCTTTAAAATCCTTTAACATGTCTCCCCCCTTTATCTACACTGATTGTAGTGGATTTAACTGGTGACATCAATAAGGGATCATAGCTGTCACCTGGATTCACCGCATCAATCTGTCATGGAAACAGCATGTCCCTAATGTTTTGTACACTCTGTGTATATTTTCTCTCTGAATCTTTATTGAAAACATACATTTACACAATGAGCACTTGTCTCTCAAATACATCGTTACAGTTGTTGGTTAGCTAGCTAGCTATTTTGTTTGCCATATTAGCATTGACGTGACAAGATTCAAAACAGCTCAAAACAAGACATAATATAATAATAATAATATATAATAATAATAATAATATATGCCATTTAGCAGACGCTTTTATCCAAAGCGACTTACAGTCATGTGTGCATACATTCTACGTATGGGTGGTCCCGGGGATCGAACCCACTACCCTGGCGTTACAAGCGCCATGCTCTACCAACATGATGTCAATAACAAGATACAACGAGCTGAAACGAGCTACCTGCGATTCCCCACTTGTCATTGTTGCCAGCTACAGCAACTCAGACTTCTGCCGGCGCGCGTATCGTTTTCGGGACATTGTCTGCTTACCCATCTATAGGTCTCTCTCTCGCTCGTCTACCCTCTTTTTCTTTCTCTCCTCTCTTGATTGATTGAATTATTGGGGGAAAAACATGCACTGACTATAACCCAGGGGATAACGTGTTTAAGTGAAATTCACTTGTTTCCAATGTGGTCCCTCTATAAATGTTTAATCTGTCACTGTATGTTTTGAAGTTCCACCTACATAATAACTAGATGTATTAGTATAAACACAACAAACACCACATAAATGTTTCTGACCTTGATTCTCACTCTAAACTCATCCACTCTCCCTCTCCCTCCTGCAGGTGTTTGCTCAGCCCGTCAATGTGAGTAAGACCAAGATGGACGTGAATAACCTGGCCATGGTAATGGCTCCCAACTGTCTCCGCTGCCAGTCAGATGACCCACGCGTAATCTTTGAGAACACGAGGAAGGAGATGTCCTTCTTGCGCATGCTCATTGTTCACCTGGACACCAGCTTCATCAAGGGCCTCCTCTGAGGGAGCCAACTATATCCCTCTTTATCAAGGGCCTCCTCTGAGGGAGCCAACTCTATCCCTCTTCATCAAGGGCCTCCTCTGAGGGAGCCAACTCTATCCCTCTTTATCAAGGGCATCCTCTGAGGGAGCCAACTCTATCCCTCTTCATCAAGGGCCTCCTCTGAGGGAGCCAACTCTATCCCTCTTTATCAAGGGCATCCTCTGAGGGAGCCAACTCTATCCCTCTTCATCAAGGGCCTCCTCTGAGGGAGCCAACTATATCCCTCTTTATCAAGGGCCTCCTCTGAGGGGGTCATCTCTTTATCCATCACCATGCCCTGGAGAGTTGCACTTGTTCATCAGCCCTCAACTATAGCTGCTCTGTCTTTCTATCATACAACTCTACAACTGTCTACCACCTTATTCACAACAAGCCCTCTGTTCCTTCACACTTCTCATCAACCATATCACATCTCAACCCTCGATTCCCTCTGGTTCACGAACACCATAGCCGGAGGAACACAGACAGTGGACTACACAGACAGTGGACTACACAGACAGTGGACTGCACAGACAGTGGACTGCACACACAGTGGACTGCACACACAGTGGACTGCACAGACAGTGGCCTACACACAGTGGACTGCACAGACAGTGGACTGCACAGACAGTGAACTACACAGACAGTGGACTGCACAGACAGTGAACTACACAGACAGTGAACTACACAGACAGTGGACTGCACAGACAGTGAACTACACAGACAGTGAACTACACAGACAGTGAACTACACAGACAGTGAACTGCACAGACAGTGGACTGCACAGACAGTGAACTACACAGACAGTGGACTGCACAGACAGTGAACTACACAGACAGTGAACTACACAGACAGTGGACTGCACAGACAGTGAACTACACAGACAGTGAACTACACAGACAGTGGACTGCACAGACAGTGAACTACACAGACAGTGAACTACACAGACAGTGACCGGGTATCTAGATGGTTTTTCGTGTTCCGAATCATCTTCCCTTATTGTTTGAGACTTTGGGACAAGCTCACATGTGATGGTAGTAGGAGACTGTTTATCCGTTGGAAAGCAGGACATACAGTACACAGTGTTCTTGGGCTCGTGTTAATGACTGGAGCAGAATCAGTGGAATGGTATCAAGCACACGGTTTCCAGGTCTTTCATGCCTTTCTATTTGCTCCGTTCCAGCCATTTATTATGAGCCGTCCTCCCCTCAACAGCCTCCTGTGCTACTGTTTCTGCTCCAAACACTGGACCGTGCTGCCGTGAGATTCAGCATGTGAAGAAGAACAATCGCAATACGAGACTATTATGCACAAGAAGCATGTGTGCAGGGAAAAGTCCAGAGACAAATGTGTAAATATGATGATGTTTTTATTGTGGGGGGAATTAGTTCCTGCTTCAAGTGCCACATATGTATCTGACTGCCATGGTAGTGAATGATGATGATGATGTCTCATCACGTTTAGACAGACAGAACCTGTATTATTCCCTTCTCTTTTCCTTTATTATGTAACAGTGTGTCTGCAAAGCAACGATTTCCTTCGCATTTCATTTGGAAAGCTTTTTTGACTAATTTGAATATGAATTCTGTCTGTGTTGCCAGAGCTGCAGGATGAGTTGATAGTAAGGTTTAGACTTCTCCACTGGCCGCAGAGACAGATTCCCCCTCTGGGCAACAACAAATATAGATATTTATTTCTAAACTGTTTCTCTTCAAATAAAAATGATAAAACCCATCAGTTGGGCAGAGATGTGCGTACATATGGGAGAGACAGAGTCTCGGATTAAAATGAGGAAAACACATTTCTATTCTCCTCAGCGGTGGAGTTGGGGGGGGGGGGGGGCTAGGGAAAATCTGTGGAGCACTTTCTGCTGTTTTACTCCAGACAATTACATTTGGCTTATTTTTGGAGAGGGCCAAAAATATTTTGATCCTCCCTTCAGTGGAACACAATTATACCTTTGATGGAGCTTGTAAAAATGCTAATTTGAGCTATTAGCAGGTCAGGGGAAAAGGATGCAGGATAAAATGAGAGCGCTGCTGCCTGGACCTAAAGCCTTAGCCACGCAGACAGTGGTGGATTTACAGTGCAAGCCAAAGGGAGAGGCAATCTGGCAGTGGTTTTAGGGTCTGGGGGTACATTAGTTTAGTGCCATATACTGGGAGGACAAAAAACAAGCCGATTTAGTATTTTTAGACAATATTGCCTAACAAGGACTTTCCTATTCCTCAAAATCGTATACCACATAAGGAGAAGAGGGTTTAAAATCCATATTTCAGCTGTCTTAAGGGCCATGCGGTTTCCGTTATATTTAGCAGTGTGGTCAGGGTTTAGGTTTTAATGCCCCACATGTTTTCTCTGTGTCTACCTCATCTTAGTGATGGGGTCTGTGCTGCGAGGCTTGTGTGTATGTATATGCACGTGTACGTAAGTACTTTGCACATCAGTGTGTGTGTGTGTTTGCCGACTATGCGTGTGTGTCAACTGTAAATGTGTGTGTTTGTGTGGTAGTAGTCTGTTCATATAGCATATGCTCCGTAGTTACTGGAAGCTGGAGCCCCTAAATTAGAGGGTGTGTTTAGCCAGAAAATTGCATCTAGAGGTTATATGGTTGTTAACCCCTTTTCTGCACTCACAGCATTTACAGAGGCCGCTCCTTCGTTTCCTGCATTAATGCTTTACTGTTCGTCCTACGAAAACCCAAGCCACCAGAGTTGGGTACTCCATAGCCACATCAGAGGACACTACCCAGCTTTCTCCTCACCTCTAGCCAGCAGGGGCAGCTCTGAGGTGGGGTGGAGGATGGCTATGCAGGGCCAGTAGTTCTGGGAGTGCATGAGAGATATATACTGAGCCTGCAGAACGAGGAGGGAGAATTCAGGGGCCAGCAGTCACTGGTCTATTGCTATAGTTCTTGTAATTGTATCACAATGTGAGTGTTCTTCTAGAATCTATACACAGACCTTTAATAAAACAGCTGTGGACCTGTAATTAAGACACTGAACTCCTGAAGCTCTGGTTTAACTCTTCTCCATCCTGTGTTCTTCAGTGGCTGATGATTCATATATATATATATAGTGTTATATATGAATAGTAGCATGGTCTTTGGTCACTGAATGTTCAAAACAATGACGGTTATAATAACATGATTCCACAATATTGTGAAAGAGTTCCATTCTTCAGTAATGTCATTATTCTCTTAGTTTGACATCAATGCGAGTCAGCGGTGTAATTTCTTGATTTGATAAATCATTTTTGACTCTTATTTTTTTTCCTAACTGGGATGAGTGTTGATAATGTTTGTTGAGGTGATAAACTGAAGCGTGTCATGTTTAGACTGTGTTTGATGACAGTTACATGTGTGTGCCCCCCGTCCATTGTGCTTCCTCTTCCCTGGCCCTCACATGATGGGTGCTATTGACTCGTTGTAAATATGCTTGCAGGTCTTTTGGATATGTTGGTGTGAGTGTTTGACAACAAGAAAAACAGCAACGGTGATTGTGTGGATGGATTTATTTCATAAATAATTGAAAAAATAAAGTTTGTAAACTAAATTTGTCATCACTTGTTTTATACTGAACAAAAATAAACATAATATGTAAAGTGTTGGTTTCATGAGCTGAAATATAAGATCCCAGAAATGACATACGCACAATATTATTATTTCTCTCAAATTGAACACAAATTTGTGTACCTCCCTGTTAGTGAGCATTTCTCCTTTGCCGAGATATTCCATCTGCCTGACTGGTGTGGCATATCAAGAAGAAGCTGATTTAAAACATGATCCTTGTGCTGGGGACAATAAAAGGCCATTCTAAAATGTGCTGTTTTGTCACACAACACAATGCCACAGATGTCTCAAGTTCAGGGAGCATGCATATGGCATGCTGACTGCAAAACAATGTCCATCCGAGCGGTTGCCAGATGAATCCCAGTTTCAACTCTACCCGGGCAGATGGCGTCATGTGGGCGAGCGGTTTTTGGATGTCAACGTTGTGAACACAGGGCCCCAAGTAACTTCACACAGCCATCGGAAAGCAGTGGAACAACATTCCACAATCAACAGTCTGATCAACTCTGTGAAGGAGATGTGTAACTGCACACCAAATACCAACTGCTTTTCTGATCCATGGTCCTACTTTTTTTTTTTTAAGTATCTGTGACCAACATATTCATATCAGTATTCCCACATCATGTGAAATCTATTTGGGCCTAAAGAATTTATTACAATTGACTAATTTCCTTATATGAATTGTAAGTAGGTAAAATCTTTGACATTTGCATGTTGCGTTTATATTTGTGTTAGTTAACAAGGGATGAGTCGAACTTGTGCACGTCTCCCATTGACATCAATATGCATTTCAGGGTTTTAGTCTGGTGACCTACAGAAACATGGAGTAGATGGCCAGAGGCCAGCGCTTACACAATTTTGGTTGCGGGGGCCGATGATACCATTAGGTCCATATGTTATGATAGAATGATGTCTTTCACAGCACCTAACACATCTGAACGTATTTGACAAATAAGCAGCATATGTTACCACAATCCCAACAGAGCCGTGGTAACTCTGTGTTAAACTCATCCAGAACGCCGCAGCCCGTCTGGTGTTCAACCTTCCCAAGTTCTCTCACGTCACCCCGCTCCTCCGTTCTCTCCACTGGCTTCCAGTTGAAGCTCGCATCCGCTACAAGACCATGGTGCTTGCCTACGGAGCTGTGAGGGGAACGGCACCTCAGTACCTCCAGGCTCTGATCAGGCCCTACACCCAAACAAGGGCACTGCGTTCATCCACCTCTGGCCTGCTCGCCTCCCTACCACTGAGGAAGTACAGCTCCCGCTCAGCCCAGTCAAAACTGTTCGCTGCCCTGGCCCCCCAATGGTGGAACAAACTCCCTCACGACGCCAGGACAGCGGAGTCAATCACCACCTTCCGGAGACACCTGAAACCCCACCTCTTTAAGGAATACCTAGGATAGGATAAGTAATCCCTCTCACCCCCCTTAAGTTTTAGATGCACTATTGTAAAGTGACTGTTCTACTGGATGTCATAAGGTGAATGCACCAATTTGTAAGTCGCTCTGGATAAGAGCGTCTGCTAAATGACTTAAATGTAAAATGTAAATGTAAAGCAAACCTCTGGTATCTTCCTGGACAGCTGTAAGCATCAGGCCAAGTCGAGGAGAATAAGCAGACCTGCAATAAATAAGTCTGCAAAATGCACAAAATACAGGAAACATTTGAGTAAATGAGGGTTCTGGTGTGGGGTGCATTTTGCTGGCATGGTTTAGGTCCACTCAGCCCCTTAGAGGGCAAGGTAAACACCAATAAATACACAGCCATTCAAAGTGATGACCTTCAACCTGTTGTGAACCATTTCTATGCTGATGGGCGTGGTCTCTTCCAGGATGGCAATGCTCCCATCCACAGGGCACGAGTGGTCACGACATGGGTTTGATGAGCCTGTTAATGGTGTTAAAACCATATGCCGTGGCAGATCTTCTGTAGCTCAGTTGGTAGAGCATGGCGCTTGTAACGCCAGGGTAGTGGGTTCGATCCCCGGGACCACCCATACGTAGAATGTATGCACACATCACTGTAAGTCGCTTTGGATAAAAGCGTCTGCTAAATGGCATATATTATTATTATTATCTTAACCCAATTCAACACTCATGGGAGATTCTGCAGTGATGCCTGAGAGTGTTAATCCATCTACAAAACACAAAAATATGGAACAAGACAGTTGTAGCACTATCCAGACATGTGCAGCATTCCAGACACTTGTAGCACTATCCAGACATGTGCAGCATTCCAGACACTTGTAGCACTATCCAGACATGTGCAGCATTCCAGACACTTGTAGCACTATCCAGACATGTGCAGCATTCCAGACACTTGTAGCACTATCCAGACATGTGCAGCATTCCAGACACTTGTAGCACTATCCAGACATGTGCAGCATTCCAGACACTTGTAGCACTATCCAGACATGTGCAGCATTCCAGACACTTGTAGCACTATCCAGACATGTGCAGCATTCCAGACACTTGTAGCACTATCCAGACATGTGCAGCATTCCAGACACTTGTAGCACTATCCAGACATGTGCAGCATTCCAGACACTTGTAGCACTATCCAGACATGTGCAGCATTCCAGACACTTGTAGCACTATCCAGACATGTGCAGCATTCCAGACACGTGTAGCACTATCCAGACATGTGCAGCATTCAAGACACGTGTAGCATTCCAATCTAGAGGCGGGGAAAAACCACACACCTATTTAGGCGAGGTGCTGGCTAGCAGAGTAGAACACTTAAAGAACAAAAGGAGAGCCTCACACTCTAGGAGCTCGGATGCAATAATTGAATAACCTAATTAACCAGCGATTCCACAGACAAGCTGTCTTCATCAGGGTTCATCCAGACACTTGTAGCAGTATTATTATTCCAAGGCATATTGAAGGTGTTCTGGCGGTTTGTGGTGGTCCAACGGGCCTATTAAGACGCTTTGTTGGTGTTTCCCTTATTTTCGCCATGTTACCTGTACACCATAGACTAGGCCTACATGGAGATGTTTCTATATTTTATTTATTTCACCTTTATTTAACCAGGTAGGCAAGTTGAGAACAAGTTCTCATTTACAATTGCGACCTGGCAATTATTGAGCACAGTGACTGGGGCGGCAGCGTAGCCTAGTGGTTAGAGCGTTGGATTAGTAACCGGAAGGTTGTGAGTTCAAACCCCCGAGCTGACAAGGTACAAATCTGTCGTTCTGCCCCTGAACAGGCAGTTAACCCAGGCCGTCATTGAAAATAAGAATGTGTTCTTAACTGACTTGCCTGGTTAAATAAAGGTCAAACAATATATTAAAAAATGATCAAGGAAAATACAAAAGCACATTGCTGAAGTTGCTCTTAAAGGCCCAGTGCAGTCAAAAACTTGATGTTGCTGTGTTTTATATATATATACTCTGCTCAAAAAAATTAAGTTAACACAATGTAACTCCAAGTCAATCACACTTCTGTGAAATCAAACTGTCCACTTAGGAAGCAACACTGATTGACAATAAATGTCACATGCTCTTGTGCAAATGAAATAGACAACAGGTGGCAATTAGCAAGACACCCCCAATTGACTGGTTCTGCAGGTGATGACTACAGACCACTTCTCAGTTCCTATGCTTCCTGGCTGATGTTTTGGTCACTTTTGAATGCTGGCGGTGCTTTCACTTTAGTGGTAGCATGAGATGGAGTCTACAACCCACACAAGTGGCTCAGGTAGTGCAGCTCATCCAGGATGGCACATCAATGCGAGCTGTGGCAAGAAGGTTTGCTGTGTCTGTCAGCGTTGTGTCCAGAGCATGGAGGCGATACCAGGAGACAGGCCAGTACATCAGGTGACGTGGAGGAGGCCGTAGGAGGGCAACAACCCAGCAGCAGGACCGCTACCTCCGCCTTTGTGCAAGGAGGAGCACTGCCAGAGCCCTGCAAAATGACCTCCAGCAGGCCACAAATGTGCATGTGTCTGCTCAAACGCTCAGAAACAGACTCCATGAGGGTGGTATGAGGGCCCGACGTCCACAGGTGGGGGTTGTGCTTACAGCCCAACACCGTGCAGGACGTTTGGCATTTGCCAAAGAACACCAAGATTGGCAAATTCGCCACTGGCGCCCTGTGCTCTTCACAGATGAAAGCAGGTTCACACTGAGCACGTGACAGACGTGACAGAGTCTGGAGACGCCGTGGAGAACGTTCTGCTGCCTGCAACATGTGGGGTGAAATTTCTTTGGGGGGCCGCACAGCCCTCCATGTGCTCGCCAGAGGTAGCCTGACTGCCATTAGGTACCGAGATGAGATCCTCAGACCCCTTGTGAGACCATATGCTGGTGCGGTTGGCCCTGGGTTCCTCCTAATGCAAGACAATGCTAGACCTCATGTGGCTGGAGTGTGTCAGCAGTTCCTACAAGAGGAAGCCATTGATGCTATGGACTGGCACGCCCCTTCCCCAGACCTGAATCCAATTGAGCACATCTGGGACACCATGTCTCGCTCCATCAACCAACACCACGTTGCACCACAGACTGTCCAGGAGTTGGCGGATGCTTTAGTCCAGGTCTGGGAGGAGATCCCTCAGGGGACCATCCGCCACCTCATCAGGAGCATGCGCAGGCGTTGTAGGGAGGTCATATAGGCACGTGGAGGCCACACACACTACTGAGCCTCATTTTGACTTGTTTTAAGGACATTACATTAAAGTTGGATCAGCCTGTAGTGTGGTTCTCCACTTTAATTTTGAGTATGACTCGAAATCCAAACCTCCATGGGTTGATACATTTGATTTCCATTGATCATTTTTGTGCGATTGTGTTGTCAGCACATTCAACTATGTAAAGAAAAAAGTATTTAATAAGAATATTTCATTCAGATCTAGGATGTGTTATTTTAGTGTTCCCTATATTATTTTGAGCAGTGTATATTTATTTCCACAATATGATGTTGGAATAACTGTGAAATTGTGAAAATTATGATAATGTACTTTTAGTGTAAAAGCTGTTTGAAAAGACTACCTGAAATTACAGCCTGTTTTGGTGGGAAGGAGTTTTGGCCTTCCACGATGACGTCACCATGTGGTAAATGAGTTAATAGACCAATAAGAAAAAGCGTTCCGAACCTCTCTGCCAATAGCAGCTTTCCCCTCCCCACTCCTAGTTTTTTCAGAATTCTTGCTAGAGAAATTGCCCTTTGCTAAGAAGCTTTATTTTTTTTTTTTTTTTACCATTGAAATTGAAAACAATCACAGGAAGGAACTTAATTGTTACCTAGAAATGATTTGATATTGAGGTAACGTTTGCATTGGACCTTTAATAAACTATAATGAGAAGTGGCTGGACATAACATCTACATTATGCATGTACGGAGTTGGTAGCAGTTGCAAGGAGATCTGTTCTCCTAAATTACAGCAATTACCGCTCTCTGGTGGACAGATGTTTTATAGCATTTGTTTACGTATAGACCCGCATGGTTACATGAGCAATGCAAAACACAAGTTCATCAAATGATGACTACTGCATTTCATACAAAAGAGGACTTAAGTCCTAATCTTCTCAAAGTCCAACATATAGTGTAGGTTCATCACAGAGCCTGTACACGGGGATATTTTAACACAAAGGGGAATCAAAATGATACAGAATATAATTGAAAAATACCAACTAAAAAAGCACATGGATCATCATCACTGTGCAGCCTATATATTCTCTCTCTCCAAGACAAAAAATAATGCGAGAAACGATTAGAAAACAGAAAAAAGTTACATTTCATAATAGAAAGAAATCGAACATTTTATGTACACTTCTTGTTCTTGAGCTAGGAGGCAGTTTTATTTCTACTTTGCACATTTTTCCATTGCAAATCTACCATTCCAGTGTTTTACTTGCTATATTGTATTTACTTTGCCACCATGGCTTTTTTTTGCCTTTACCTCCCTTCTCACCTAATTTGCTCACATCGTATATAGACTTGTTTCTACTGTATTATTGACTGTATGTTTGTTTTACTCCATGTGTAACTCTGTCATTGTATGTGTCGAACTGCTTTGCTTTATCTTGGCCAGGTCGCAATTGTAAATGAGAACAGTTCTCAACTTGCCTACCTGGTTAAATAAAGGTGAAATAAAAAATAAATAAATAAAATAGTGCAAACGCATTAGTTGTCTGCTTAGGAACTGTGACCTTGATCTGCCAGACAACATACGTTGTCCATAGAGGCCCGAGAAGCACGATGCTCGAAGGATTTGCAACGCAGTGTGAAACAACTGCGGAGCGCAAGGTAAACGTCTATCTAGCTTCTTTGTAAAGAACATATACACTGTATTTAAATGTAACTGTATAATTTACACGTAAAACTCAAATGTAAAAGGTTTTGGTGGCGGTAATGGTGTGACGCTTCTGTGGATATGAAACTTGCCTGCAAAGCGTGCGTGATGATGTCCGTCTCGTCTTAGTAAATTTTAACTAATATTCGCTAGCTACAGCAAAATAATTTGTTTAGGGAAAAGTTTGGAAACTCAAGTGAAGTATAGTATCTAATTGTATTTATTTGATTTGGTGCATAAGTGAAGTTAAAGTTCTGTGTTCTCAGACTGTGGTTACGGGGGCCCCGGGAAAGGAAACCTCTGATTGACAGTGGCTGCATCCTATGAAACGTCTGTATCGACATTCCGTCATAAATTGTAAACAGTCATTCATTCGATATCGGCGGAAGTTGCTATGAGTAGAAGCGAACTTTTCTTTTTACAGTGTTAAATTATGGATTTCACTGTTTTAACACAATTACGTTAACAGATTAGAACACGTGCATCTGTTAGATAAAGCTTTTGGAAGTTTATGAGGAAAGTGTTATTTGTCAAGGAATAATTGTGCAGGCATTCTGACGTCGCACGCACGTTTCATCCGCGGGCCAACTGGATTCAGATAATTACTGTACATGAATCGCATGTCATGTTTTTGATAGCACCGGTTTTAATATGTCTATAGGTTTAATGTAAGGTCACTGTTAGTGCGCTGTTTCATTTAAATAAATCAGAAACTGTGTTAGCGCTTCTGAGAATGTAAACAAGATCGAGTCACTTTTGTCCGACTTCTATCACTGTTACTAGCTAGGTTTCCATCCAATTGCCTACAGATTTTCATGTGAATATACATATGGATTCGCTGTGGATAAAAACAAAATCAGTGTTTGTTGACGTAGTGCACACAATGTACCTTTTCGCTTCCATTTTCAGGTGCCGAATTTTAAACCTGGCCGATAGTTTTGTCACAAACTGTTGCGTTAAATAGCAAATGTGTTTGCTCTGGTCTTGGTACGTGCGCTCTAGCCAACAGCTCGCATATACTGTCGTGGCCAAAAGTTTTAAGAATGACATAAATATTAATTTTCACAAAGTTTGCTGCTTCAGTGTCTTTAGATATTTTTGTCAGATATTACTATGGAATACTGAAGTATAATTACAAGCATTTCATAAGTGTCAAAGGCTTTTATTGACAATTACATGAAGTTGATGCAAAGAGTCAATATTTGCAGTGTTGACCCTTCTTTTTCAAGACCTCTGCAACCCGCCCTGTCATGCTGTCAATTAACTTCTGGGCCACATCCTGACTGATGGCAGCCCATTCTTGCATAATCAATGCTTGGAGTTTGTCAGAATTTGTGGGTTTTTGTTTGTCCACCCACCTCTTGAGGATTGGCCACAAGTTCTCAATGGGATTAAGGTCTGGGGAGTTTCCTGGCCATGGAACCAAAATATTAATGTTTTGTTCCCCGAGCCACTTAGTTATCACTTTTGCCTTATGGCAAGGTGCCCCAACATGCTGGAAAAGGCTTTGTTCATCAGGCCAAATTGTGAGTGAGCCCACTCCCTTGGCTGAAGCAACCCCACATATGAATGGTCTCAGGATGCTTTACTGTTGGCATGACACTGGACTGATGGTTGCGCTCACCTTGTCTTCTCCGGGACAAGCTTTTTTCAGGATGCCCCAAACAATCGTAAAGGGGATTCATCAGAGAAAATGACTTTACCCCAGTCCTCAGCAGTCCAGTCCTCAGCAGTCCAGTCCTCAGCAGTCCAGTCCTCAGCAGTCCAATCCCTGTACCTTTTGCAGAATATCAATCTGTCCCTGATGTTAATTCCTAGAGAGAAGTGGCTTCTTTGCGGCCCTTCTTGACACCAGGCCATCGTCCAAAAGTCTTCGCCTCACTGTTGCGTGCCTGCTGCCAAGCAAGCTCTGTACTGGTGGTGCCCCGATCCCGCAGCTGAATCAACTTTAGGAGATGGTCTTGGCGCTTGCTGGACTTTCTTGGGCGCACTGAAGCCTTCTTCACAACAATTGAACCGCTCTCCTTGAAGTTCTTGATGATCCGATAAATGGTTGATTTAGGTACAATCTTACTGGCAGCAATATCCTTTCCTGTGAAGCCATTTTTTGTGCAAAGCAATGATGACGGCACGTGTTTCCTTGCAGGTAACCATGATTGACAGAGGAAGAACAATGATTCCAAGCACCACCCTCATTTTGAAGCTTCCAGTCTGTTATTCGAACTCAATCAGCATGACAGAGTGATCTCCAGCCTTGTCCTCGTCAACAGCCACACCCGTGTTAATGAGAGAATCACTGACATGTCAGCTGGTCCTTTTGTGGCAGGGCTGAAATGCAGTGGAAATGTTTTTTTCAGTTCATTTGCATGGCAAAGAGGGACTTTGCAATTAATTGCAATTCATCTGATCACTCTTCATAACATTCTGGAATATATGCAAATTGCCATCGTACAAACTGAGGCAGCAAACTTTGGGAACATTAATATTTGTGTCATTCTCAACTTTTGTCCACGACTGTACAGTGCTGGTAGGCTAATCTACATGATGAGATTATTAGGGATAAGAGAGAAAATATTTGTATTTGTCAAATGACAATCAAGCCTCAGTCATCATGTCACCAGAATAAGACCCGCAATATTTATTGGAAATGAGCATCAAGATCACCATGCACTTTCACCACCCAGTGAAATGATCATCATTTATTTCATCTGTAGTCTATAAAACGGAATGGTTTCCCAGTCATAGAGGGACCACACACCATAGTATCGTGTGACTCCCAAGTGTACTTCTATATGATGGTTATTATATCAGTATTTGCGCATAAAGGCGTTTCCACCACTTTTTCTCGCGTAATTAATGTTAGACACAAAAATATCCCACCATGTCGAACGAACAAATGATCTGTCGGCATTTCTAACATTTTACTGAAACTGTTTCCATATTTCTATAACAGCTGTTTGTTTATATTTTTATGTGAGGTATGACTTTGCTAGCATAAAACAGTATGGAAACATTGTTAGTAAACAGGTTTCCATCCAACATTTTATGCGAGTAAGGTACATGTCGGATAAAACATTTCATGACAGGCCTGATGGAAACAGAACATTTGTCGACAAACTGTCCAAATGTCGACAAAACGAAATACTCTAGACAAGGTGGAATATTTTTGTCTGTGAAATTAATTAAGTGAGACATGTTGGTGGAAACGCTTTTACGCGCAAATGTAGATTAAATATCCATCATATCGAAGTAACGCGACATGTTATGTGGTCTTCCCACAACGAACAGTCGGGAAAGCACGCTGTTCATTAGGGTACAGATTAAATCAATTCTGATAACTTCACTGGGTGGTGAAAGTGCAAGGTTATGAGCTCAATTGATTCTCATCTCCAATAAATATCGAGGGGCTTATTCTGGTGACATGATCATCGATGCTTGGCGGTCGTTGGACAACTAAAAATAATATTGTCCATAATAATCTCGTCATGTAGGCTGGCCTACCCGCACTCGCTATATAGCGCAAACATTTTTTTGTGAGACAACGATCAGTAGAGTTGAAAATGTGATGGTAACCCATTTAACTTTTTTTTTTAAATGTTTTTATTCACTACTTGGGAATTTAACCGCAAATACGATGTATGTGCTCTACCTCATCATACACAGCTTTTTAACTGCAATAAATCCGTTTGATGGAAACACATCTCTGGTGGGAAAATGTGCATATTGTATTTGTGTACATTTGTGAATATCTGCATGAAGGACTGTCGCCAATTTGATGTAAACCTAGCTAAAGAGGGGATTCGATTAAAGTGGCCCGGGTAGGCATAGTTTGCACCAGGTGAAAATTGATTGCATTTGTTTTGGAACTTGCAGGCCTCCTGGGTATGAGCCAAGTGCCCAGTTCTGGCCGACCAGGTTTCAAATCCAATTTTATTGGTCACATATACACATGGTTAGCAGATGTTAATGCGAGTATAGCTAAATGCTTGTGCTTCTAGTTCTGACTGCAGTAATATCTAACAAGAAATCTAACAATTCCACAACAACTACCTTATATACACAAATGTAAAGGGATGGAATACGATTATGTACATATAAATATATTGATGAGCAATGGCCGAGCGGCATAGGCAAGATGCAATAGATGGTATAGAATACGATATACATATGAGATGAGTAATGTAAGATATGTAAACATTATTAAAGGGGCATTATTTAAAGTGACTAGTAATCCATTTATTAAAGTGGCCAATGATTTGAGTCAGTATGTAGGCAGCAGCCTCTCTGTGTTAGCGATTGTTGTTTAACAGTCTGATGGCCTTGAGATAGAATCTGTTTTTCAGTCTCTCGGTCCCAGCTTTGATGCATCTGTACTGACCTCGCTTTCTGGATGGTAGCAGGGTGAACAGGCAGTGGCTCGGGTGGTTGTTGTCCTTGATGATCTTTATGGCCTTCCTGTAACATCGGGTGGTGTAGGTGTCCTGGAGGGTAGGTAGTTTGCCCCCGGTGATGCGTTGTGCAGACCTCTCTACCCTCTGGAGAGCCTTACGGTTGTGGGCGGAGCAGTTTCCGTACCAGGCGGTGATACAGCCCGCCAGGATGCTCTCGATTGTGCATCTGTAGAAGTTTGTGAGTGCTTTTGGTGACAAGCCAAATTTCTTCAGCCTCCTGAGGTTGAAGAGGCGCTGCTGCGCCTTCTTCACGATGCTGTCTGTGTGGGTGGACCAATTCAGTTTGTCTGTGATGTGTATGCCGAGGAACTTAACTTGCTACCTTCTCCACTACTGTTCCATTGATGTGGATAGGGTGTTCCCTCTGCTGTTTCCTGAAGTCCACAATCATCTCCTTAGTTTTGTTGACGTTGAGTGTGAGGTTATTTTCCTGACACACTCCGAGGGCCCTCACCTCCTCCCTGTAGGCCTTCTCGTCATTGTTGGTAATTAAGCCTACCACTGTTGTGTCGTACGCAAACTTGATGATTGAGTTGGAGGCGTGCTGGCCACGCAGTCGTGGGTGAACAGGGAGTACAGGAGTGGGCTCAGAACGCACCCTTGTGGGGCCCCAGTGTTGAGGATCAGCGGGGTGGAGATGTTGCCTACCCAGTTGCACAGGGCGGGGTCGAGACCCAGGGTACTATGGTGTTAAATGCCGAGCTGTAGTCGATGAACAGCATTCTCACATAGGTATTCCACTTGTCCAGATGGGTTAGGGCAGTGTGCAGTGTGGTTAAGATTGCATCGTATGTGGACCTATTTGGGCGGTAAGCAAATTGCAGTGGGTCTAGGGTGTCAGGTAGGGTGGAGGTGATATGGTCCTTGACTAGTCTCTCAAAGCACTTCATGATGACGGAAGTGAGTGCTACGGGGCGGTAGTCGTTTAGCTCAGTTACCTACGCTTTCTTGGGAACAGGAACAATGGTGGCCCTCTTGAAGCATGTGGGAACAGCAGACTGCGATAGGGATTGATTGAATATGTCCGTAAACACACCAGCCAGCTGGTCTGCGCATGCTCTGAGGGCGCGGCTGGGGATGCCGTCTGGGCCTGCAGCATTGCGAGGGTTAACACGTTTAAATGTTTTACTCACCTCGGCTGCAGTGAAGGAGAGGCCGCATGTTTTGGTTGCAGGCCGTGTCAGTGGCACTGTATTGTCCTCAAAGCGGGCAAAACAGTGATTTAGTCTGCCTGGGAGCAAGATATCCTGGTCCGTGACGGGGCTGGTTTTCTTTTTGTAATCCGTGATTGACTGTAGACCCTGCCACATACCTCTTGTGTCTGAGCCGTTGAATTGAGATTCTACTTTGTCTCTATACTGACGCTTAGCTTGTTTGATTGCCTTGCGGAGGGAATAGCTACACTGTTTGTATTCGGTCATGTTACTGGTCACCTTGCCCTGATTAAAAGCAGTGGTTCGCGCTTTCAGTTTCACGCGAATGCTGCCATCAATCCACGGTTTCTGGTTTGGGAATGTTTTAAGCAGGTGAGTGAGGGCTTCTAGGGAATGCTGAGAGAAGCAGCTGAGTGAGGGCTGGTAGGGAAGGCTGAGAGAAGCAGCTGAATGAGGGCTGGTTGGGAATGCTTAGAGAAGCAGCTGAGTGAGGGCTGGTAGGGAATGCTGAGAGAAGCAGCTGAGTGAAGGCTGGTAGGGGATTGTCATGACTTCTGCCAAAGTTGAGCCCTCTCCTTGTTCGGGCGGCGTTCGGCGGTCGTCGTCACCGGTTTTGCCACCGATCCACGTTTTCTTTTTCCATTTGTTTTGTCTTCATTGTACACACCTGATTTCCATTTCTTAGTTATTGGTCCCTATTTAACCCTCTGGTTTCCCCATTGGTTTTGTGCGTGTTTGTTGCGTGTTAAGCTGTCGCGTTTGTTTGTGAGTTGAGTTTGTTTCCCTACGTGGAATATTTTGTTGTTTTGTTGAGTAAAGACCTTTATTTCTCATTCCCGGTGTCCTGCACCTGACTTCGTCCCACCTGCTGCACATTGACTCTTGACAGGGATGCTGAGAGAAGCAGGTGAGTGAGGGCTGGTAGGGAATACTGAGAGAAGCAGGTGAGTGAGGGCTGGTAGGGAATACTGAGAGAAGCAGGTGAGTGAGGGCTGGTAGGGAATACTGAGAGAAGCAGGTGAGTGAGGGCTGGTAGGGAATACTGAGAGAAGCAGGTGAGTGAGGGCTGGTAGGGAATACTGAGAGAAGCAGGTGAGTGAGGGCTGGTAAGGGATGCAGCTGGCTGATTACAGCTGCCACACGTGATATGCACATGAAAGTGAAGTGGATATCATTGGACCTGTGCATACCAGTGGCTAGCGACTAGTGGCTGATGCTTAAATTCAACTTAATTTAAAAACTAAACAGACTTTATATAAGTTGCTCTGGATAAGAGCGTCTGCTAAATGACTAACATTTATGGGACAGTGTGTGTGGTATACGTCTCACCATCCAGATCCTTCTCAATGAGGTCCATCCTGTGTGTGACTTGGTTTTACATGGCCTCAATGTGATCCAACAGGTTGATCTGCCACTGCTAATGCAGCACACAGTCTTTGTCTGGGTCTGGGTTTATGTCTGTGCTGGGCTCCACCTCTTCAGTCTCTACCTCCCTCCTCACATACTGCTTCTTATACAGGTCCACACCCTGGAAACAGAACATGGTTTCTTATACAGGTCCACACCCTGGAAACAGAACATGACTTCTTATACAGGTCCACACCCTGGAAACAGAACATGGCTTCTTATACAGGTCCACACCCTGGAAACAGAACATGGCTTCTTATACAGGTCCACACCCTGGAAACAGAACATGGCTTCTTATACAGGTCCACACCCTGGGAACAGAACATGACTTCTTATACAGGTCCACACCCTGGAAACAGAACATGGCTTCTGATACAGGTCCACACCCTGGAAACAGAACATGACTTCTTATACAGGTCCACACCCTGGAAACAGAACATGGTTTCTTATACAGGTCCACACCCTGGAAACAGAACAGAACATGGCTTCTTACACAGGTCCACACCCTGGAAACAGAACATGACTTCTTATACAGGTCCACACCCTGGAAACAGAACATGACTTCTTATACAGGTCCACACCCTGGAAACAGAACATGGCTTCTTATACAGGTCCACACCCTGGAAACATAACAGAACATGACTTCTTATACAGGTCCACACCCTGGAAACAGAACAGAACATGGCTTCTTACACAGGTCCACACCCTGGAAACAGAACAGAACATGGCATCCAAGTCAAAGGCAAACAGATTTGTCATGAATCCAGCTACTGTACTTTAGTTTTCAGATATCGTGTCTTCATCACAACTTACACCAATTCTAAGGCATATATTGGATATGATGAATGTTGTAACTACTGACACACAATCATCTTCGAGAAGGAGTACGGACCTTGTCTGGTTGTAGGGTAGTGGGGTAAATCTTGGTCCAGTCTTGCAGCAGGGAGCTAGGGTAGAGCTTGGCTCTGTCTGGGTGCAGTGGGCCACCGTAGAGCTGCGCCAGCTCCAGCAGGTCCTCAGTGCTCCTCAGGCTGTCCTGCAGCTCAGAGCCTCCCGGTGTCTCCACCACCAGCCTCTGCTCCACCGCTGGGTAGTACGCCCACGGCTTCTGGTAGAAGTGCTCACTGCTGATATAGGAAGCGTTCGAGTCCTAGAACGAGATTGGGCTCTTCTGAACCCTGTTGAGCTGCACAGCGTGTGTTGAAATTGACTTTGCACTCAGCGTGTCGCCCACCTACCACTGTCATCAGACCCAACACTCTTAACCACGAGACTACCTGCTGTCCTTACCACTGTCATCAGACCCAACACTCTTAACCACTAGACTACCTGCTTCCCTTACCACTGTCAGACCCAACACTCTTAACCACTAGACTACCTGCTGCCCTTACCACTGTCATCAGACCCAACACTCTTAACCACTAGACTACCTGCTGCCGTTACCACTGTCATCAGACCCAACACTCTTAACCACTAGACTACCTGCTTCCCTTACCACTGTCAGACCCAACACTCTTAACCACTAGACTACCTGCTTCCCTTACCACTGTCAGACCCAACACTCTTAACCACTAGACTACCTGCTTCCCTTACCACTGTCAGACCCAACACTCTTAACCACTAGACTACCTGCTTCCCTTACCACTGTCAGACCCAACACTCTTAACCACTAGACTACCTGCTGCCCTTACCACTGTCATCAGACCCAACACTCTTAACCACTAGACTACCTGCTGCCCTTACCACTGTCATCAGACCCAACACTCTTAACCACTAGACTACCTGCTTCCCTTACCACTGTCAGACCCAACACTCTTAACCACTAGACTACCTGCTTCCCTTACCACTGTCAGACCCAACACTCTTAACCACTAGACTACCTGCTTCCCTTACCACTGTCATCAGACCCAACACTCTTAACCACTAGACTACCTGCTGCCCTTACCACTGTCATCAGACCCAACACTCTTAACCACTAGACTACCTGCTGCCCTTACCACTGTCATCAGACCCAACACTCTTAACCACTAGACTACCTGCTGCCCTTACCACTGTCAGACCCAACACTCTTAACCACTAGACTACCTGCTGCCCTTACCACTATCAGACCCAACACTCTTAACCACTAGACTACCTGCTGCCCTTACCACTGTCATCAGACCCAACACTCTTAACCACTAGACTATCTGCTGCCCTTACCACTGTCATCAGACCCAACACTCTTAACCACTAGACTACCTGCTTCCCTTACCACTGTCAGACCCAACACTCTTAACCACTAGACAACCTGCTGCCCTTACCACTGTCATCAGACCCAACACTCTTAACCACTAGACTACCTGCTGTCCTGACCACTGTCAGACCCAACACTCTTAACCACTAGACTACCTGCTGTCCTTACCACTGTCATCAGACCCAACACTCTTAACCACTAGACTACCTGCTGCCCTTACCACTGTCATCAGACCCAACACTCTTAACCACTAGACTACCTGCTGCCCTTACCACTGTCAACAGACACAACACTCTTAACCACTAGACTACCTGCTGCCCTTACCACTGTCATCAGACCCAACACTCTTAACCACTAGACTATCTGCTGCCCTTACCACTGTCATCAGACCCAACACTCTTAACCACTAGACTACCTGCTTCCCTTACCACTGTCAGACCCAACACTCTTAACCACTAGACAACCTGCCCTTACCACTGTCATCAGCCCTTACCACTGTCATCAGACCCAACACTCTTAACCACTAGACTACCTGCTGTCCTGACCACTGTCAGACCCAACACTCTTAACCACTAGACTACCTGCTGTCCTTACCACTGTCATCAGACCCAACACTCTTAACCACTAGACTACCTGCTGCCCTTACCACTGTCATCAGACCCAACACTCTTAACCACTAGACTACCTGCTGCCCTTACCACTGTCATCAGACCCAACACTCTTAACCACTAGACTACCTGCCACCTATACCAATGTCTGTTCCATACCACTGTCATCAGACCCTGTGTGGCACAGAGATGATTCATTTTAGAGATACATTTAAATTATCCAGTTGAAGGAAGATACATTTTTACATGGATGTAAGTATGATGGAACTGTTATTTATTCTTACCATGTCTTCCTCACTCGGTCTCTCCCCTTTCTCTCCCCATCCTGCTCTTCTTGCTCCTCCTCCTCCTCCTCCTATCCCTCTGCAGTGTTGGAGAGTAGGCTGGACTACACAGGGGAACTGGATCCTCCTGACCCGTTGACCTGATTGCCTCAGCTCAAACATCTCATCAGACAGATGGTCAGAGACCTGGGCACCGTACATCAGATGTCCCTCTGCTCCTCCAACACATGAGTGCGCCACTGAGTTCATCACTTCACCACAGAGACCTGGCTGGAGCAGGGCCTAGCAAGCAAGACTACAGTACAAATGATGGGTAGGGGAGTAACACAAACTATCATTAATCAGTTATTATTCCAGCTAAACTATTGTAATCAGATTACAGATCCTTTTGAAAAACTACATTACTTCTTGGATTACTTTTAATATCAGAAGAAAATACATTATGACACCTTTTCAGTTTTCTTAAAGACAGTCAATTCAGCATTTTTTTAAAAAGGCGCAATTTAAGTTTGTTCCAACTGAGCAAGTCTGACCGGATGTCAGAGACCACTATGATGACACACCAAATGATGACCACCAATCAGAGAGCACTATGATGACACACCAAATGATGACCACCAATCAGAGACCACTATGATGACACACCAAATGATGACCACCAATCAGAGACCCCTATGATGACACACCAAATGATGACCACCAATCAGAGACCACTATGATGACACACCAAATGATGACCACCAATCAGAGAGCACTATGATGACACACCAAATGATGACCACCAATCAGAGACCCCTATGACGACAGACCAAATGCATTTGATGGATCTTTTTCTGTCTTCTGTCCAAAAGTAACTGAATGTAATCAGATTGATAATGAGTTTGTGTAATCCAAAAGTTACGTAACTGATTAAAATTGTGGACAGGTAACTGTAACGGATTACATTGTTGAAGGTAACATATAGTCCACAACCCTGTGTGTGGGTTACATGGGCAGAGATGTTAACAGGGGATTCCTGAGATACCTGCTACTACTGACAATTCAGGAATCTGCAATATGAAATGTCTGGCAACCTGCATTCCTGCCATGGTGATGAAGGATGGATAGGACAGGCTACTTTTCTGAAATGCAAGAAAAATAAGAACAGAACATAACCGTGTTTAACGTCCTTCTGTAGCTCAGTTGGTAGAGCATGGCGCTTGTAACGCCAGGGTAGTGGGTTCGATCCCCGGGACCACCCATACGTAGAATGTATGCACACATGACTGTAAGTCGCTTTGGATAAAAGCGTCTGCTAAATGGCATTTATTATATTTATTATTATTATTAACACTTTTAGTTTAGTTTTTATTCATTTGACCATTTAAAAAAAACAAGCACACATAAAACTTAAAAGCTATACATGAAGCGTAGGTTTTTGATTGTAAGTCAACCCCTCCTAATAATATAGTTCTTGCAATTAAATGTAAAACATGGTGAATACTTTGTTTTTGCTAACATAAATAATCTATATCTAACAGGGCTTTATGATTGGATGGTTTTGCTGAAAGGTTCAAATGTAGACCACTGTAGGCTTTTTCTTCTACAGTTCTATTAAATGTTTATATAACATTACACATGTTTGTTCAATGTAAGCACAAATGTATCTAATCCTACGTTTCAAATGCATATTTTTTCATTGGTGTTTCAATTAAATGTATTTGGAATAAAATTGCTTAATAATGATGTTTTAAGATCATAAAAATAAGGGTCACACTTTATAGGGATAGTCCGGATATTCCATCTGTAGATGCTCTACAGATAGTTTGGCCATCTGTTGATAAGGCTAAGGTTAGGTTTAGAATAAGGTTAGGGTTGGAGCTAGGGGTAGCGATAGTAGATGGTTAGTTGAAATGTTACTGATAGTCTGTAGAGTGTCTACAGATAGTTTGGCCATCTGTTGATAAGCAACTGCTTGCTAAAGTTAGGTTTAGAATAAGGTTAGGGTTGGAGCTAGGGGTAGCGTTAGTAGATGGTTAGTTGAAATGTTACTGCTAGTCTGTAGAGTGTCTACAGATAGTTTGGCCATCTGTTGATAAGCAACTGCTTGCTAAGGTTAGGTTTAGAATAAGGTTAGGGTTGGAGCTAGGGGTAGCGTTAGTAGATGGTTAGTTGAAATGTTACTGATAGTCTGTAGAGTGTCTACAGATAGTTTGGCCATCTGTTGATAAGCAACTGCTTGCTAAGGTTAGGTTTAGAATAAGGTTAGGGTTGGAGCTAGGGGTAGCGTTAGTAGATGGTTAGTTGAAATGTTACTGCTAGTCTGTAGAGTGTCTACAGATGGACAATACAAAAAGTTATACAAAAAAACAAGTCATTTTTAAAAGGAGGGGAAATATTTTCATATTTGCAAATATTGTCCTGTCTTTTGAATGTCCAGAATGTTCTTGAGAATAGATGGTATCTTTCTATTGTCCTTTTTAATAACAAATGTTTCTTTCCTCATAGATATTGACGTAGTATAGTATACAAAGTTATTTAGAGGAGATTGCCAATATTAATACTTTTACAAACAAACTGTATATTTTGTAAATTGTACTACTCTGTTAAGATATTTCTCTTTGATTTAAATATTTAGTTGTGATGTTCGTTTTTTCTTCTTATTTCATGCGGGCACTGTGCTCTTATCCTTTTATATATTGTGATTCAGAATTAAATTTCTAATTTTTTGATTGCATCTTTGTAATCAGTAAGTAATGATATGTATAGCACGTAGTCCATAGAGTATAGGACTGTGTCACAGTATATTTAGTACTGATATACTCAGTACATTGCCTGTGTATCCTTCCCTGGTGGGTAGAACTAGAGGATGTATGTGTTGACTGAAGAGCAGTGGGGGGAAAGCAGATGGAGCCAGCATAGCATATGGCCCCACAGTATGTAGTCAGAAGGCTCTGGAGTCCCTTATAACAGTGCCACCTCTGCATTTCCTTGTACCATATCAGGAATATTACTTTGGTTTCTTTCTATTGTGCATTTTCTTAATCTTTGCATGTGAAATGGGTATTTTTATTTATCCTTTATTTAACTGCCTACCCCGGCCAAACCCTGAGGATGGGCCAATTGTGCGCAGCCCTATGGGACTCCCAATCACAGCTGGTTGTGATACAGCCTGGAATCAAACCAGGGTCTGTAGGGACGCCTCTGCACGGAGATGCAGTGCCTTAGATCACTGCGCCACTCTGGAGCCCCAAATTGACATGTGACTTTGACCTGACCCATTTCAGAATGATTTGTTTTTCCTTACTGTTTGTTTCAATGGTTAATAATACTTTATACGTCAGCTGCTTGCTAAGGTCGGGTTTAGAATAAGGTTAGGGTTGGAGGTAGGGTTAGTAGATGGTGTCACTCCCCGCACCGGAACATCAATGTAGGTGCATTTAATTATTATTCCCAAAATTTCTAGCAACATTAGCTTGCTACTGATGGTATTAGCTATGCAGATACTAAGCATAACTGACAGGGATTCATTAATTTGAAGTACCAGAGATCTATAAAATCTTGCTAGCTACCGAGCTCACTCCTCGCAACGTGCGCGAGGTTCACGCTGTCTGTTGGTTTCACTGCTTTGCGCATCCCGTCGTCTCTGCCCACCTCGCTCCTCTGGTGAGTTTTTCACTTTAGCTGTTTTAGTAAACGCATAAACTCCTCTCATTAAGCTAACTTCCCACATTTTAATTACATTTTAATTAACAGCCATTTAACCAGAAATGTCAAATTCTTGCACATTCTACTCATTTATTTAACTAGAAAAGTCAGTTAAGAACAATTTACAATGACTGCCTTCCCCGGCCAAACCCCGACGCTGGGCAAATTGTGTGCCGCCCCATGGGACTCCCAATCATGGCTGGTTGTGATACAGCCTGGAATCAAACCAGGGTCTGTAGTGACCCCTCTAGCACTGAGATGCAGTGCCTTAGACCACTGCGCCACTGGAGCCGCAAATTGATGTTTAATGTGACCCATTTCAGAATGATTTGTTTTCCCTTCCTGTTTGTTTCAATGGTTAATAATATTTTATATTTCAGCTGTATCTTGGCAGCGTCAGACTTATCAATGTATGTTTTTTTAATGTAATTAATTTTGTCATGAGAGGACTGAGATTTAGCTTTTACCCAGGACCCAACACTGGAATTGTGCTATTTTTGTTTAATAAATAATTATTTAAGATTTCCATGCAAGAAAATAAACCTTTTTATTCATCGAAATTACGTGTTGTCTGTACGTTGTGTTACTCTTCGAACATTATAATTCACACTAGACGAGCAATCATATGATATGCTAATTCACGATCTAACATTGCCCAGAATCAATCTAGGGAAAGTAACTAGGTCAATATCAGTATTTATTTTTAGATACATTTTAATTGTCAAATAAAACTGATTCAGATACAAAGCAACACAGCTGAAGGAAGTCACAGTATATATATATATATATATATACCTCCTATCACTCATACTGGTCATCCTCTAGGTTCGGGTTGTATGGAAATGTATTCGAGTTGGTCTCCATTGAAGGGTCCGTTCATGTGTCAGATCCGCGTGCTGCTGGTTTCAGTTGGTCTCCATTGAAGGGTCCGTTCATGTGTCAGATCCGCGTGCTGCTGGTTTCAGTTGGTCTCCATTGAAGGGTCCGTTCAGATCCGCGTGCTGCTGGTTTCAGTTGGTCTCCATTGAAGGGTCCGTTCATGTGTAAGATCCGCGTGCTGCTGGTTTCAGTTGGTCTCCATTGAAGGGTCCGTTCATGTGTCAGATCCGCGTGCTGCTGGTTTCAGTTGGTCTCCATTGAAGGGTCCGTTCATGTGTCAGATCCGCGTGCTGCTGGTTTCAGTTGGTCTCCGGCGGTTCGAGCACTACGAGGCAGCCAGTCCGACTGCTTTCTCCTAAAGCAACGGGTGAGTAGCACGGTGTATTCTCGGATATAAACCGTGTGTAGCTAAGACATTTGTTGTATGGCAGTTGTTGATTTTTCTTAGCCAAGGCAAAGGTTTGGTAAAGTGCGTTGTTCTCGGCTAGACAACGTTAGCGAGCTGCTAACAGTAGTTAACTAATTGTAGCTAGCTAGTTCAACGTTTAATTGATTAAGCTAATTATCTATGAAGCCCAGCGTAATCCTTATAATTTAATTTGATTAACATTTTCACACGTTTTTAATAGCTAGACGTTACCGTTTAACTTGGCTAGTTGACGACCATTGGACCAGCAGAGGGTGGTTGGAAGAGTAGCCTGTCTTTGGTGCAATCCTAGCTAAAGTTAGCTAGCCAGGACTTGAGATGCTAACTAGTCACCCCAAACTGTTAGTTATAGCTATATTTGGGTGTGTATGTATAGATATTGTGATATTGTTAACCTATTCCCTTGAAATATTTCACATTAAGAATCAGAACACAGGGCAAGTGATTTAGGGAGATGGACTGTCAATGTCTAGTTAGAGAGACGCAAGTCCTTGGCAGAAGAGCCATGCCCTTTTAAACATAGCTATCCCCCGGTAAAGTGTCCCTTTTGATTGTGTATTCGTGCTGCTAACCTAGATTCCCAAAATACAGAGATTTAAAAACACAAACAAATGCCAGCAAAGCCATGAGATTAGTGACAGCTGTTTAGGAGTCCAGATGGCCTCTGCAACCGTACAGTAAACCTACACACAAATGATGGCGTTCTGTTCAGACAGAGACCAGAGACTAACATTGAGGGTTGAATTGTGCTTCATCCCTGTGCATAATCTGCAGCCCTTGGATTTATGTACTTTTTAAGCTGTAATGAGATGTACTTTTTATAATGTACCCTACTGCTTGGAAATTATAAAGGAAAGGAACTGTGGAATTTACTCTCTTCCCAAGACAGGTGAGTTCTGTTGGCAATGGCAAGAGATGATGCGCAGGGCTACTGAAGCAAGTAAAGCCTTCTACTGTACTTGAGCTGGATTCTCCAGGTTTCTGTGTTACATACAACAGCTGCTGCACAGCCGTGGTGCATGACAGTTCTCTCCTCTCCATCCTTGATTCTATTTCTGTGGCTGGCCCTGGGGAGGTCTTTGCCAAAGCTCTGCTGGAGGGGGAAGACACCACTACTATGTAATCAATGGTGAACATTGTATCCCCTGGGCCCATTTATATCCTCTGAGTTTCATTCAATGTGGTTTTGGTTTATTCAATTGTTTTGTCCGGTTAATAACTGCTAGGGGATTGGTTGATGTCTGTAATTTATATAATTGTGATTAAGCAATGTAATGACAGCAGCCAACCTCAGTATTACACTCAATGACCACGTGAAATTGTACGTTACACAGTTGAGATTGAGGTTGTCGTCCTAAAGGTCCAACATGTTTTATGATTGCGCATCGGCTACTGCGTGGATGGGCGCTAGCGGGCGTATTAAAAATGCTAGCAGACAGTCGGCCCTCCGTGGAATGAGTTTGACAGCTGTCATGTAGACGGTCATGAAAGTAAAATAACCACCATAACCATTCATTTATTTACGAACAGTCGACTGAAGACTGGCCGGCCAGGCATTCGTGCGGTCGAGTCTGTTTCTGTGATAACATGGGACTCTTAGCAACGTAATAACTTTGTTGTCCCTTGCTGAAACAAGAAAGGTGTTGTAGCAAACAATGAATAGAATGGGCTTGGAACCTCTAACCTTGGCGATTTGACTGGTAAACTCATGAGCAGTGTTCGTATACTCATACTAACCATACTATTTGTTATGTAAATTAAGTATGTAGTATGCTTATTGGCCATAGTATGGATATATTTAGTATGCCAAAAGTTCCCGGATGTCGTACTAAATTCTCCAAAATACGATGTATACACGCAGTGGCTACAATTTTTGTACTTTTAGGGCCCATAATGCAATTCTTCAGAAAATGGATGTGGCTTTGCAACGCTTTCAGATTTGAACAAAAAGGTGGAAAATAGGCAGCCAAAGTCCGACGACAGCGGATACAAATTCATTTATTTAACTAATTACGACAAATGTTGAGCAATGTAATGTTGGCTGACAATTAGTTAGCTACGCTATCCTTACGAACCGCATATCATTACAGCAGTATGTACCGCCGGTATGTTAGCTGGTTACCTAACGTTAGTTGGCTACTAATACACCGAACTTGCCAGGTAGTATATTAATTATATGCTATCTAACTAACAAGCTAGCAAGAGTATCAACTTCTGGCAGACAGGCGACTAGTATGCTCAGCGCTATGTTAGTATGGGTATTCGAACACAGCTATGGTTACACTCACAATGACTGCCTGGTATTGTGATGCCATAATGTCCATGGTAATGTTGAATGCTCATTCAAATGATGTTAGCTGATATGGCTCATTCAATGGAATGTAGTTTTTGTAATGTCAGTTGCGTTGAATCAACAAATCACAGCACATATTGATGGGTACACTTCCTGCTTTTACTTCCTGCTTTGGTCCTAAGTGTACATCCGCCAGTCCACCCATTATGCCGTCATTGACTTGAATGGGGACTCCCGGTCTATTCATTCTATTTCTATGGCAGCACATGTGGTCAGGAAAGGACAATATGTGAGTGTAAATGATTTGTTGCTATTCTAATGGTTATCACGGAGCCCGTGGTCATTTGGCTGGCCAATTACCGTCATACAAAATTCCATGTCCGAGCAGCAGCACTGCAGAGATGCCTGGTAAAGAGCTGCGCAGTGGCCTTACCAATTAGGCTACCCAAACAAGACTGGTTAGAGTGGGTGTTGTCTCACAGAACAGAGAAAGCACAAGCTTCTCCCTGATATTGTGTCTGGCCTATATGCAGGGCACCTTTGTAAAATAGATATTGGCCTCTATGGGACTCCCTGCTAAAATAAAGATGAGCTGAAACGCTCCAAATATACCCACATGTAATTTAGGCTGAGCATTTCTATATTTAGATATTTTTCCCTTCCTACATCAGACTCTGCTGAGCATTGCCCAGGAGGAGCAGGTCCCTTGTCTGTGTATTAGTAAGCACAGTTACTCAGGTAGAGAGGTGGGGAATACAAAGGAACGCGCTAACATCAAACGCTCGTTACCCAGCCCAACGGCTCATAAAGAATATTCTGTCGAGGTTTTTGCTTGCCGTCTGGATAGCCTTATTACCTCTCCTGTGGCCTGTCCTGGCTGCTTGGTCACAGTCCCCTAGCCAGGCTACTCTCCCTCTCCTTACTGTATTGCCAGATGAGGGTGTCTCCACCCCCCCCCCCCTAGCTCTTCTCTCTTTGGAAACAGATGTCACCCTCGTCTGCTCCGTTGAGTCTTGAATACCAACCTCAATATGTAATGGAGACGAGTCATGGTTGTGTCACTTTGCAGTGCTCAGTCTGCCAACCTTATTCTCCTAGCATTCTGGCTGGCGCCCATACAGACTCTCTCCATTAGCTGACCATGAGTAGGAGACTCCGATGCCTGACCTGGCAGCACTCCACAGGTGGATCACTGTGAAACCAGTGCCAGAGGAGAGCCAGACTTTGGGGGCTGCACTGGAATAAAATGAACCTGAATGTTAGTTGTTTAGTCACTTTAGTGTGGGTTTGTGAGATACATGGATGGAGTTGGTGACCTTGAGCTTGCTGGAGTGACGTGAGTTTATAATCCCTGTGCCAAACAATGCCAAAGTAATTTAGACAGGTTACCATCTCCCCGTTGCACTCACATCTTTGTAAGTCGCTCTGGATAAGAGCGTCTGCTAAATGACTTAAATGTAAATGTAATCTTTAGCCATGACATGCTGCTTTGAAAGGCTGGTCATGGCTCAACACCATCATTCCAGACACCCTGGACCCACTCCAATTCACACACTGCCCCAACTGATCCACAGACGACGCAATCTCTATTGCACTCCACACTACCCTCTCCCACCTGGACAAGAGGGCCACTTGTGCAAGAATGCTGTTCATTGACTACAGCTCAGCTCCAAGCACATCACTAAGCTCAGGAACATGGGACTGAACAACTACATCCTGGACTATCTGACGGGCCGCCCCCAGGTAGTGAGGGTAGGCAACAACACATCCGCCACACAGACCCTCAACATGTGGGTGGGGGGTGCGTGCTTAGTCCCTTCCTGTACTCCATGTTCACCCACGACTGTGTGACCGTGCACGACTCCAAAACCTTTTAAAGTTTGCTGACGAGACAAGTGGTAGGCCTGACCGCCAACGACGATGCGCACGCCCATTTGATCATTCCTTAGTGACGTGGACACTGGGAACTTGACCCGCTCCACATCGTCAGAGCTGTGGGGGAGCTGGTCAAGAGTTTCAAGTTCCCAGTGTCCACTTCACTAAGGAATGATCATGGTCCACACACCCCAACACAGTCGTGAAGAAGGCATGATAACGCCTCTTCCCCCTCAGGAGGCTGAAAAGATTTGGCATGGACCCTCAGATCCTCAACAAGTTACACAGCTGCACCATTGAGAACATCTTGACTGGCTGCATCATGGCGTGGTATGGGAACTGCTTGGCATCCGACCGCAAGGCTGGAACCAACAGGACCCTGAACCGCTTCTACCCCCAATCCATAAGACTACTAAATAACTACCTGGACTATCTGCATGGATCCTTTTTGCACTAACTCTTTTGACTTTTCACATTCTCTGCTGATACTATTTGTATCTATCCTGTTTACTAGTCACTTACCTATATGTAAATATCTACCTCAATTTCCTTGTACCCCTGAACATCGGCTCGGTTCTGGTACCACGGGTATATAGCCAAGTTGTCGTTCCTCATTGTGTATTATTTTTCTCTCCGTGTTGTTGGGAAGGGCCCGTGAGGAAGCATTTCACTGTTCGTCTACACATATTTTATGTGACAAATACAATTAGATTTGATCCCCTGCTGCAGAGAGACTGTTACATGTGATACACTTGTGTAGCATCGGAAGTTTCTGTCTCCTCCACATTCCAGCCCTGCAATTATACCCATGGACCTGCTTCATCTGTGGAATGACAGTTCAGTCCTCCTTTTAGAAATAAACTCCAAGACAAAGGGGTTGAATGAGGCTCCCTTTGTTACTCTTCCCCTCCGTACAATGAGACGCTAATGGAAACCACCCACATGCACAGCTGAGACTCAGCGTGTGTGTATAAATGAGCCTAGAGAGCCCTGGGTTTTGTCATCTCTCTCTCGCTCTCTCTCCCCCTGGCTTCCATATATCTTTAATACAGTATAGTGACAGTGTGGATATCATATTAGGCCTTACACTGGGTCCGTCGACTTAAGTAGCCGTTGTTGACAGACGGAACGGAGGTCACCTGGCTGGTTCAAACTCACGGATCTGTTTGTAGCCTGGTGTGTGTATGACCATTTGTTTTCTCTCCGCCCAGACAGCTTCCAACATGGAACAATTTCTTCATTTTTTTAGCCAAGAAGTACGTGGCACACTAGGACTAAATCTGGTGTTGTGAAATCTGTTTCGAGACTCTTAAGGTAAACATGAGAAATAAATGAAAAGAAAATGACATGTGAACTTCACAAAACAGATATGGTCCTACGTATGACCGATAGGGGGGGTGATTCAGTTCAATGTACCTCAGTCCTGGATACCAGACGGTGCTCACCTTACTGCTGTCCCCCCACCCACTCAGCAACGATGGTAGGTCATGACGTTTTTAGGTTCTCTGCTGTGTTACACTCCCCCCCCCCCCCCCCCACATGTTCTCAGGTCAGTACATGGGACTTCATATCTCACCTCTCAGTGTGATGGCTCCCAGCAGTGATGTATGACGGCGTGTTCATATACATCCAACAATCTGTTGTTAACGCCACATATGGTGTTCGATAGCTTGCGCTTTGTACAATCATTGTACAATTTCTCAATCCAGACCATCACGCACTTTATTATTATTATTTTTTAAATGGCATCTTGTAGTCTGGTTCTAGATAATGCAATCAGGCATTGAAGCCAACATCCTTTACCATTGACAATGGCTGCATGTCAACTGCAATCTTTTCTGTAATCGACGCTGTGAAAAATCCTCACTCCGTCCCTCATCGCCTCTGTCTGTTTGGGTAATAATAATAATATATGCCATTTAGCAGACGCTTTTATCCAAAGCGACTTACAGTCATGTGTGCATACATTCTACGTATGGGTGGTCTCACCGTGCTTCCCTTTCAGATGGTTAAGCATTGAACCTGTACTGCCACTCTAGCTCATTTCCACCTCCTAAAACTTCACCACCTTCTCATTTAACTACTCAAAGTATTGTCAATTTGGCCATACAGGACTTCGCTTCCCTTTCTCGCTCTCTACCATTTGTCCAACTGTGAACAACGATGGCGCTTTATAACCGCGGTAAATCATGTGAAAGATGCATATCTCCTAGCATTGTTGCGTTAGGTATTTTTGTTCAATTGAAATGTTTCCCTTTTATGGTAATGATGATGAGAACCTGTTAGTGGTAGTTTTGTGATAACTGCACTGTGACATTTATGTTTTAGAAAACCAAACACAATTTTTCGGTTCAGGATTTTTTTTTCCCCCTAAAGGTTAAGAATCCCAATTTCGTTTAAACGTTCACACCCCTACTGTGAGGTGTCATTATCGAGGCCAAAATGTGGACAAAGCATGACGTGGGAAGCAATTGAAGAGTGTTAACCAGGTTGTGAATAAATGGCTCAGCGGTGTCAAAATAATTCTCATGGGGGGGGGGGGTTTACTTTAATCAGTAAATGTCTTGTGTGTTTCCTTAGCCTTTCTGGACCAGACACCAGAGAGCACAGCAAAGTGTCATGTAGGAATGACCTCCTGACGTAAGACAATGAGAGTGAATTACAGCTGGTTTAAATTGAAACCGTTAACTCAGTAGGTGACAGGGAAAACTTACATATTATCTCCCACAGAAGTATAACCCCCTAACAGCATGCTATAATGTCAATGGAAGATGCTCTAAGGATTAGGAAATGGAAAAAGTTAGTGTAAATCTGTGATGCTTGCTTCTGTTGCCCATCATGCAGTGACTAGACAGACTGCCAGCTGGACTAGTTTATTGACAGCCCATCTTTATTCCCTTGTGTTTTTGCCATGGTGTGCCACAAACTTTACCCACATGTGCAATGGAACAGTCAGACTGGTTTGATAAATGCCCAGACTGCTGAACATTCTTGGGGGTTAGGGGACCCGGTCCAGTGACCCAAGGACCTGAAACACAACTCTGTACTGTCCCCTGGGCCCCTATGTCACAGTTTAAAAAAAATTCTAATCACAGATGCAGACTGCCAGTGGTCCAGGAGAGAAGTTCTAATGGGCTCTGACTGCACAGTCTGGGTCCAGTGATGGGAGGTAATTACCCACTAGCATGGCCAGAGTGGTGCTGTCCCTCCACTGCTCCCTGACTCAATTTCCATCAATTCCCATTATTAAAGTGGCTGGAGTTGAGTCAGTATGCTGGCAGCAGCCACTCAATGTTAGTGGTGGCTGTTTAACAGTCTGATGGCCTTGAGATAGAAGCTGTTTTTCAGTCTCTCGGTCCCTGCTTTAATGCACCTGTACTGACCTCGCCTTCTGGATGATAGCGGGGTGAACAGGCAGTGGCTCGGGTGGTTGTTGTCCTTGATGATCTTTATGGCCTTCCTGTGGCATCGGGTGGTGTAGGTGTCCTGGAGGGCAGGTTGTTCGCCCCCGGTGATGCGTTGTGCAGACCTCACTACCCTCTGGAGAGCCTTACGGTTGTGGGCGGAGCAGTTGCCGTACCAGGCGGTGATACAACCCGACAGGATGCTCTCGATTGTGCATCTGTAGAAGTTTGTGTGCCTTTGGTGACAAGTTGAATTTCTTCAGCCTCCTGAGGTTGAAGAGTAAACAAAGAGTAGCATTTGGTTAATCTTCATTTGCCATATTTGATTAATACAGGCAGGTCCTTAATATTTTAATTGTGTGGTTGGGGAATGGGGATAACCAATGATATCTCTTCTCGCACCTGATGACGAAGACTGGTCACCATGGCAACTTAGGTTCCGTTTGGGCAGATGTTGCGCTGGGTGGGTGGGGGGAATTGGGGGAGCTGAGCTGGGCCATGGCTCTCTGTCTGAGAAATCGGGTTAGGAGTTGCCATGAGCTATGTCTCTCAATAAGACTAATCAGATTTCTCTGCATCTCTGTGTCGCTGCATGTCTGTGTCTCTGTTCGTCTATTTCTGTCATTACAGAAAGTGATTGGGGATCCATAACTAATGTCTTTCGTCTTGGTAAAGAATGCTGGCTGACGATTCCTCTGCTCTAGGATACATGAACTAGGCTACTATGCTCAGTGCTGGCTGTGACCCTCCCTACTAAGGCTCAGGTCGCTGCAAGGAACCACTTTACAAAATAAAATGCATTGCAACAGTCAGACACAAATGTAGGCTACACTCTGCCTATTGGCTGCTTTGCATGTCTGTCTCAAAAACAACACTGTTCCTTTAAGGCTCTCCTGCAGGATGGTTGGCCACACATCTTTTAAAAACATTTTTATTTAACAAGGCAAGTCAGTTAAGAACAAATTCTTATTTACATTGACAGCCTAGGAACAGTTAACAGCCTTGTTCAGGAGCAGAACAACAGATTTTTACCATGTCAGCTTGGGGATTCGGTCTAGCATCCTTTCGGTTACTGGCCCAACGCTCTAACCACTAGGCCTGCTTCCCTTGGTGGCCTATAATATTACAATTACAACCAAATACTTATGTCTTTTATAAAATAATTCCCTCCTGGGCTTGAAATTAAGGCAGACCCGTCGTCCCTCGGACGATAAATATGTCTACGGTTCAAAACCGACTCTGGGACGGTTCTCGGACGACAGATGACAAATCACACAGCCACTGCACGCACGGCAGTTTTAGTTTAAAGCAATGAGGCTGTTGGAACAGATCAGACCGTTTTTAGTTTAAAATGTTAATCAAGTTTTATTTCTTCATATTATAAGCTCAACAAATGCACACATACATGGCTGTTGGCTAGTATAAGCATATGCACTGTTACAAAAACACCATTCTCAAAAGTGCACCACATGCGATTTCATGTGACCAAGACGAAATTGCTCCATTAGAAAGAGGGGAATCTAATAGCAACATTTAGGATGGGTTATTAATATGACTAAAGAATGTTGCATTTGAAAACCAATGGAACATGAGAGAAATGCTGGTTTCAATGGCATGAAGCGTTAGTTCCCTCAACATTTGTATGGTTGTATTTTGGCTAGGCTACTTTGAAACGAGGTAAGACATGCTTCATAAAACGACATAAAACGTCCAGGTTTTAAACGACATAGTGTATGGTTAAATAGTTTCAAAATGTAGACCGTTGCTTCTCAGATTCAAGGTGGGTGATGTGCAGTGCACTGCATGCACCGTCTTTCACTCGGACCTTGTGACCATTTGATCTGAACCAACTGTGCCTCGAGTATGTCGACAGAATCAAACCTTTTTGACGTTAATGTTAGTTGTCCTTCATTGTATTTGTCAAACATGACTGGCTTTTAGCCTATATTTATATAATTCAAAATCTCATTCTTGTTCAACTTCATTTTCTGGTGCTTCCTTCATGTCAGCATCAGTTTTAACATGAGGCTGTAGCCAATATGCATATCACCTACACTTTGATCTGTAGTTTTTTAAAATATATATATGCACATCGAAAAATGTATTTTTATAATTTTCCAATGTTGGCCTATGATCCAAACCTGGCCGGCACTTAATGTTTTTATTTTTTATTTTTTTATTTTAACATGTCCATTTCGACACCTTAAATCTACACTGCTCAAAAAAATAAAGGGAACACTTAAACAACACAATGTAACTCCAAGTCAATCACACTTCTGTGAAATCAAACTGTCCATTTAGGAAGCAACACTGATTGACAATAAATTTCACATGCTGTTGTGCAAATGGAATAGACAAAAGGTGGAAATTATAGGCAATTAGCAAGACAGCCCCAATAAAGGAGTGGTTCTGCAGGTGGTGACCACAGACCACTTCTCAGTTCCTATGCTTCCTGGCTGATGGTGGTCACTTTTGAATGCTGGCGGTGCTTTCACTCTAGTGGTAGCATGAGACTGAGTCTACAACCCACACAAGTGGCTCAGGTAGTGCAGCTCATCCAGGATAGCACATCAATGCGAGCTGTGGCAAGAAGGTTTGCGATGTCTGTCGGCGTAGTGTCCAGAGCATGGAGGCGCTACCAGGAAACAGGCCAATACATCAGGAGACGTGGAGGAGGCCGTAGGAGGGCAACAACCCAGCAGCAGGACTCCTACCTCCGCCTTTGTGCAAGGAGGAGCACTGCCAGAGTCCTGCAAAATGACCTCCGGCAGGCCACAAATGTGCATGTGTCTGCTCAAACGGTCAGAAACTGACTCCATGAGGGTGGTATGAGGGCCCGACGTCCACAGGTGGGGGTTGTGCTTACAGCCCAACACCATGCAGGACGTTTGGCATTTGCCAGATAACACCAAGATTGGCAAATTTGCCACTGGTGCCCTGTGCTCTTCAGATGAAAGCAGGTTCACACTGAGCACATGTGACAGATGTGACAGTCTGGAGACGCTGTGGAGAACGTTCTGCTGCCTGCAACATCCTCCAGCATGACCGGTTTGGTGGTGGGTCAGTCATGGTGTGGGGTGGCATTTCTTTTTGGGGGGGCCGCACAGCCCTCCATGTGCTCGCCAGAGGTAGCCTGACTGCCATTAGGTACCGAGATGAGATCCTCAGACCCCTTGTGAGACCATCTGCTGGTGCGGTTGGCCCTGGGTTCCTCCTAATGCAAGACAATGCTAGACCTCATGTGGCTGGAGTGTGTCAGCAGTTCCTGCAAGAGGAAGGCATTGATGCTATGGACTGGCCTGCCCTTCCCCAGACCTGAATCCAATTGAACACATCTGGGACATCATGTTTCAACTCAACTCCAGCCACTTTAATAATGGGAATTGATGGGAAATGATGTAAAATATATCACTAGCCACTTTAAACAATGCTACCTAATATAATGTTTACATACCCTACATTATCCATCTCATATGTATACGTATATAATGTACTCTATCATCTACTGCATCTTTATGTAATACATGTATCACTAGCAACTTTAACTATGCCACTTTGTTTACATACTCATGTCATATGTATATACTGTACTCGATACCATCTACTGCATCTTGCATATGCTGCTCTGTACCATCATGCATTCATATCTTTATGTACATATTCTTTATCCCTTTACACTGTGTATAAGACAGTAGTTTTGGAATTGTTAGTTAGATTACTTGTTGGTTATTACTGCATTGTCGGAACTAGAAGCACAAGAATTTCGCTACACTCGCATTAACATCTGCTAACCATGTGTATGTGACAAATAAAATTTGATTTGATGTTTCGCTCCATCCACCAACGCCACGTTGCACCACAGACTGTCCATGAGTTGGCGGATGCTTTAGTCCAGGTCTGGGAAGAGATCCCTCAGGAGACCATCCGCCACCTCATCAGGAGCATGCCCAGGCGTTGTAGGGAGGTCATACAGGCACGTGGAGGCCACACACACTACTGAGCCTCATTTTGACTTGTTTTAAGGACATTACATCAAAGTTGGATCAGCCCGTAGTGTGGTTTTCCACTTTAATTTTGAGTGCGACTCCAAATCCAGTCCTCCATGGGTTGATAAATTTGATTTCCAATGATAATTTGTGTGATTTTTGTTGTCAGCACATTCAACTGTGTAAAGAAAAAAGTATTTAATAAGAATATTTCATTCATTCAGATCTAGGATGTGATATTTTAGTGTTCCCTTTATTTTTTTGAGCAGTGTATATTCTTCTTGTCCGACTATTCATTTTTACTTGTTCCGGACAAGATGGCGTTCATATCGAGCCCTGCTATTCTGTCAACTGCTTTTCTCAAACTCCTTATCAACTCATCTGACATGTTAATCTCTTCTGGTCCTTCTGTAGCTCAGTTGGTAGAGCATGGCGCTTGTAACGCCAGGGTAGTGGGTTCGATCCCCGGGACCACCCATACGTAGAATGTATGCACACATGACTGTAAGTCGCTTTGGATAAAAGCGTCTGCTAAATGGCATATATTATTCTTATTCTTTCTTCCTGAAAATAAGGCTATATTAGATTATAATTGATGACGTGAGCTACATAACCTAATTTTGACAGACTATGATACACATGGTCATGGACAGGATATTAATGTGTATGACAATAACAGGGTTTGTGATTGACGTATTATAAAATAGAATTTTGTGATTTTATTTTTTAAGGGAAAAGGTCATCTCAGTCATGTCATGTGTATGCTATGGTTAGCGGGATTGCAACTGTGTGGGTGTGTGTTTTGTCAGAGGTCTGTGTGTGTGTTTGTCAGAGGTCTGTGTGTGGGCGTGTTAGTTTGTGTTATTACACCATCACTGACCGACTCATCCACGGCTCATATCTTGGGATAGTGTCTTTGTTGTTGCAGTGCTCATGACTAGGGTTTAATTGCAGGAACTTGGTTACTGAGATTTCCCGCCCGAACCCACTTCCTTTTCCAGGGATAAATAATTGAGAAACCGGTAAAATATAAAGATTTATTTCTATCAACAGCATGACGTGAAATGGAATTGTTAAATTATATGCCATGTCTAAATCTGGCTTCTCTATGGCTTCTGTCTGCATGATCAATCATCAATGCTGAGAGTGGGGACAGACTGTGCTGTGCACCTCATATGGTTCGCAGTTTACAATGCATGTATCATATTGTTTTCTTGCGACAGGTACATTTGCTGCAGCATAGCCTATGCGTGCCTAATTTACACATCATCATCTGGCTTGCGGGGGGGGGGGGGGGCTTCACCTTATTTTTGACTTGTAAAAAAAGCAGCTGCACCATCTTCCTTTTTTTTAACCCCATCACTCAAATATCGTTGCTTTAAAGGGTAGGGAGGATGTGTTTTTACTGACCAAGTAACAACAACATGTACCTTGTCTCCTATTTGTCATGTTCTCTGCCAAGTTGGCAACGCAAGTTTTGTAACTTTTTCCACCTTGACATCTGGAAGCTATCCATTTTAGAAATGTTCTCGCTATTGAATTTCCCTCACTCTTACTTACCATCGAATGGGCCCCAGCCATCAATCTGTATCTGCTCTTTTGTTCTGCGGTTGTTTTAACTGATCGTCAGTAGTTGGGCTCTAGCATGTCGACCGTAGCCGTGCTGGTTGTCTAGGCTGGCTAGGCTAATAGCTAACTTTAGCTGGCTGGCTACCCTTTTTATTATAATTTTGTTGATTACTGGCTAAGAACTGAATATTAGTACCGATATGACATTTTTGTCCGACAGCGTTATTTTCCTTGCCCCCCTCCCCAAAAAAATATATATATTTAAAATGCTAGTGGCCATTTTAAGCATTCTAGTACAATTAAATACACTACTCAAAAAAATAAAGGGAACACTAAAATAACACATCCTAGATCTGAATGAATGAAATATTCTTATTAAATACTTTTTTCTTTACATAGTTGAATGTGCTGACAACAAAATCACACATTGTCAATGGAAATCAAATTTATCAACCCATGGAGGTCTGGATTTGGAGTCGCACTCAAAATTTGTGGAAAACCACACTACAGGCTGATCCAACTTTGATGTAATGTCCTTAAAACAAGTCAAAATGGGGCTCAGTAGTTTGTGGCTGTACCTGCCTGTATGACCTCCCTACAACGTCTGGGCATGCTCCTGATGAGGTGGCAGATGGTCTCCTGAGGGATCTCCTCCCAGACCTTGGACTAAAGCATCCGCCAACTCCTGGACAGTCTGTGGTGCAACGTGGCGTTGGTGGATGGAGCGAGACATGATGTGCTCAATTGGATTCAGGTCTGGGGAACGGGCGGGCCAGTCCATAGCATCAATACCTTCCTCTTGCAAGAACTGCTGACACACTCCAGCCACATGAGGTCTAGCATTGTCTTGCATTAGGAGGAACCCAGGGCCAACCGCACCAGCAAATGGTCTCACAAGGGGTCTGAGGATCTCATCTCGGTACCTAATGCAGTCAGGCTACCTCTGGCGAGCACATAGCGGGCTGTGCGCCGCCACCCCACACCATGACTGACCCACCGCCAAACCGGTCATGCTGGAGGATGTTGCAGGCAGCAGAACGTTCTTCACGGCGTCTCCAGACTGTCTGTCACGTGCTCAGTGTTAACCTGCTTTCATCTGTGAAGAGCACAGGGCGCCAGTGGTGAATTTGCCAATCTTGGTGTTCTCTGGCTAATGCCAAACGTCCTGCACGATGTTGGGCTGTAAGCACAACCCCCACCTGTGGACGTCGGGCCCTCATACCACCCTCATGGAGTATGTTTCTGACCGTTTGAGCAGACACATGCACATTTGTGGCCTGCTGGAGGTCATTTTGCAGGGCCCTGGCAGTGCTCCTCCTTGTACTATGCTGGCTGTATTGGTGCTACAGTGGTTCTTCCTTTAAAGTTCCGGCACACCTCGTGTGCTGCTGCAGAATTCTGTGGCACGTCATTAAAAATGTGAAATGTTTCTGTTATTGCTAGTTTGACCACCAGAGGGCATCTTTGAGAAACATTTGATAGTATTGGCATTACCAGACAATTTTAAACATAGTATAGGTGATTTGATTTGAAGAAATTTGGCTTAATTAATATTATGGTGGAGGAAACTAAGCCCTCAGGGTTTCCGTTAGGATTGAATGGAAAATATGACTCTGTACAACGTGACGGTAGGGAGTAGACTCCAGGATTGGAGTTTTCTCTAAATTGTTTGCCTTCACTAGACAGCTTTCTTCCAATATTTCGGTAAATCAGTGATATTTATTCCCATAGTAATTCATTACGTATCCCTAACTAAATCAACATCTGCATTTTGGAAGTTTTTTTTTTTTTTTGTACCATTATTTAACGAAATGTCTATTTGTTTATTAGGCTACTGTGCAGTCTACAATACATACTGTAGTAAACATGGGAAAGTGCCTAATTCCTTACGTAAGTGAGAGCATGCCATGTCTGTACTAGAGGGCGACCGATTGTGATTTTTCAACACCGATACCGATTTATTGGAGGACCGAAAAAAGCCGATACGGATTAATCAGACTTTTTTTTTGTGTTTTTTTTTCTCTCTCTTTAGGATGGAACAGAAATTATGGCGCTGTACAACGTGACGCTCGTAAATAAACTTCCAGACACAAATGAGACCACTCTTGACCATTTTACTTGCCCTAGCAGAGCAGGTTAACCAGAGCGTTGGTGACTGTGCTGCTGGAAACAATTGAATTTCCCTTTTTTGCTGACGTTTACTGACACAGGCCATATTCAACGAGGTGTTGAGCACTCGTAAATGCATTGTTCTGGTACAGTCAGACACGAGTGCTCTGAAATCGGAGTAGATCTCCAGAGCGAATTTACAAAAGCACCCGAATGTCCCTTGAACACACCGACTATGCCGTTTAGCTAAGCTAAGAATGACGGGAATAATAAAGTCAATAAACATTGGGTAGTTAGTTCGCCTATAGTTAATATACTGTCAAGTTTGATGTATAACTACTAACGTTAGGTAGATTGCTAACATACCGGTACATACTACTGTAATGATATGCTATGTGGTTGGTAAGGACAGCATAGCTAACAAATTGTCAGTCAACAAAGTTTAAGGTAACTTATTTGAAAAGTTATTACTTTGAGTAGCAAGCTACCCCTTGGTTGTTAGGGCAAATCTGGTCTATGACAGGAGGGGGAGGGGAGGGGTTCAATAGTCTATTCAGCTATTAGCCCCCCTCCACAACTTGCAACAAATTGTGGTTTCCTTTCCCTCTTCCAAGCGTTATCTTTCTGCGCCTGAGTGGCTCGCTTGTTGGCTGGCAGGATATGGCAGCATCTTCGGTTGTGCATCAAGAATTCTGCACGTTTGTATGAAGGTGTGGTTAGTCACAGGCAAATTGTTATGCTATGGAGGTACATTTGTCTTTTTTTTGTCGAGAACAAAGTTTTTCTTTTCAATCAAATAATTGTTCTGAAAGCAACTTCTGACACAATGGAAGTCTAAGCGGACACCTACGAAGGAGGACTGTGTGATGAGGGCATCTCAGGTAAGCAGCACTGGGCGTTCTTCCGTCCTACTTTTACATAGCTAGTATTTAGCCCCTACGATTCAGTGTTGGTTCATAACATTTAGCTACGAATGCCTGTTCTCAGATCACTCTCTTTCACGACGAGTTAGGGAGTCTCTGCAGAGTGTAGATGGGGAAATATGCAGTGATACCTGCACCATCACCTAATGAACAACCACAATACCAGTCTGGTGTTCAGCTTTATGTGCTGTACTGACGCATCCTGAAATAGACATCTTCATCCCCCTGCTCCCTAAATCCTCTCGGTTATATGAGCTGATTTTGTGAACCCTGAACTGGCTGACAGAGGGCACAGCATGATCATAGGTGAGAGGTCACTTGGTCGGGTCAACAGGAAGTATTATTAAAGATGCTATACTTTGAAATACAGACAGAGATGTAGTAGTCCCAGAGTTAATGATCCAAGGTCAGTTTTGTATTTAATCTGATGATTATGATGGCTGACTGTTAGAATAAAATTTAAAAAACAAGGCTTAATCATGCTCTCTATCAATCTGTCACTCGTCTGCAGGTATGTTTTGATGTGAGGAAGCCAGTCCCGTCATCGCCACCTCAACCTTCGGGCCAACTGGGAGCCCAAGGCTGGTTAGGAGACACCGCAATTGTGATGAACTGAGAGAATATTAGGGTAGCACTGTAATTCATTAATCATATGCTGTCTGCTGCTGTTCTTACCTCTTTCTGTCTTCTACACCTCTCTCCCCATCTCGTCTTTCTTCCTCGTTTTATAATGCACACCATATGTGCATTGAAGTACAGATTGAACTTGTATTTATAATATATTACAATTATCATAATTATAATGCAGTATGTATTTATAACACCTGGATAATAAACTTCTTTCAGTAAAGCGTTTCACATTCTCCACTGGTTGAAATTAAGTCTCTCATTGAAATACTATCCTGTGTCCTGAGATTGATGCAGATGGAGTTAGATATGCATATATTATTTTCTGTATATATGAATTACAAATCAGCCTTTACTTAAATCATGTTTCTAGTCTATTACATAGTTACAATGTGTAATCATTGATGTCCCAGGAGCAGGAGTGGTAAACACTGTTGAAGTGTATAATTGTAATACATACATGCAGACACGGCAACATTCAAATAATGGAGTTTGATATGACTGAAAATGAATGTCTGAGATTTATACCTGAACCTCACCTTTATTTGCCAAGGAAGAGTACATGATCGGTGAACATATTCACTACATTTTACAATGTGAGAATCTCCTGTGTGGTAATAACTACAGTACATGTATATAGGACTTGCATCCTTGGCACAATAAAGTTATTATATTCTACTCAATCCATAGGCTTCATTAATGCCATCCAGACTTGAAGTTGATACAACAACTGTCATAGCTGAGGTTCATAGATTCTGGTTCTGAACTAATATTCGTACCAAATGTTTAGGTTCCATACACAGATCGGCTACATACTGCTTCTAGCTAAACATCCATAGACATGCAGTTATTTTTATGCTCTACTACACAATAAGTAAATAGTTAGTTAGCTAAGTTACTTCAGCTGCATGACAAGGCAAGTTTACACAATTGTAAGTTCAATTTACAGTAAATGCTTTAGCTAGCGAGATTCTTTACATCCACTGTTTCACAAAACGACAGCCTGGTTCGCTGGTTTTCTGTTAGAAATATTATGAATAAACAATATTCTCATTTTAAATAACTGTAACTAAGTAAACTTATATTCTGTTTTATTATATCTGATTAACAATATGAGTTCATAAGAGGGGATTTTGTGACACGGACAAGGAGTAATTAAAGTTAATGAACACCATTCCAACTAGGAAGAAACGAATGGGTTGTGGATTAAGTAAACATAAGGTAGTTAACCTATGGTTGAACCGACCAAACTTGGTTCTGGGGTGTTTTAGATAACCTAGGAATGCACTCACTGTCTTTTCTGTTAATTAGAACTGTCAGCTAAGTGGTGATCGATAATTTTGAGGGGTCAAAAGTTAATTCAGTTGTTGTGTGTCCTGTGTATGTGTTCGGGGGGGTCAGAATGGACTTCCCTTTGTCCCGGCTGTGCCCTCTGTCAGCCAGTTCAGATACAGGAGATTCTGTTAAGCGATGAAATGACGTCATGTTATTGTATATAAACTGTCGCTCGTGGTAACGTGGCAGCGCACTCCGAGAATAAATTCTGTTACCTATTATTGAAAAGACTGGTCTCCGTCTATTTTATGCAAACAAGAACCTTACAAATTCTCATATAATAGATTAAGGGAATTACATTTATGAATACATATTGGTATAATTAAATTGCAGTAACACTTTCTCAGGAGTCCCTAAAATATTAAACAACACAAATTATAACTTAATTCCCCCTGTCATAACACTAGCTAGCTAGCTGGCTAATGTTAGCTAGTCAGTGAACTTGCTAAATAGCAATTTTCGTAAATTAACTTTATGCCCAAAATGATGCACAAATGTTTCTCTACATTAACTAACATTCCTCTCAATTGTACATTTTTTGCTTGACTCGTTATGACGTTATAACTACTTGCATTTGGATCCACCCTAATGTTTTGTCAGCCATCTTCAACAAGAGACTGGTGGCTCGCGTCAAATTCATCATTGGAACCACTCGATATGATTGGTCATATAAAACCCTTGGGACCCAAATGCATAATGAGTGCTCTAACTCCCCCTTGTTGTGGTTTGGAGCAATGAAGCCGTGATGCTGGGTACCTCCAAGTCCTGCGGTGCAAGCTCGCTACTTTTAAAGGAGGAACCACTGTAGTTAAGCTAGACGCTAGCTAGCTCCAGAAGTTGCGGTCGAACTAATAATGCTTTATTACCAACGCAGTATTGTAAACACATCGTTCGTGGCCAGTGCTGGACATGTAACTAAATGAAAAGCCACTGTTTTTATTTTATTTTTGCTGCTGTCTCAGGACATAAGCACATTGGAATTTATGGAGAGAGAAAGACATTCAAATTGCATCCATAATATGTAATACCTGTTCAAGGTAGATGTCCTAGCCTCCCTCTTTCAGGTAATTCATTCAACGCAGTATTAGCCTTATATTTAGCTAATAACTTGTGGTTTAATATGCATAAGATTCTAATTTAGCTATAGCCTCTGCAGTGTTCTATTGCACAATGAAACTGCTCTCCCATGAAAAGCTAGACTAGAATAGATGGTTGGTCATCTTTTTGAACATTTCTTATACTAATAGACTATTTGAAGAGGGACGTTTGCTGAACGTTAAAATACAGCAGTGAAAATGACTCAATGAGTTTGGAAGAAGAGAGCGCGAAAGCATGGATGGCTATAGCAGTTATTTGTCTGACAATGTAATGCCTTTGTCCTTGACTGCCATCTACTTCATTCGACTCTTCCTGAAAGCAAATCCCTTAGCATAGTCATTGAACTGATCTAACATGGTGGGAGAAATAATGGCTGCTTCGTTCAGGACGTCTCCAGTGATCCATCAGTAGTGCAGTCAGGCAGAGTTATGGTAACAATCATCTGGGTCAGCAAGCGCAACCATCATCAGCCACTACAGGTTTTCTCTTGGCTTTGTCACACTGAAGGAAGTGTTGGATCCATCCCTTCTCCTGGAATAATCTCCGGTCTCCAGTATGCTCGGCTGATCTGGTTTTAATTGAGAGGGATGGACGAAGATGTTGCTTTGTCCTCCGTCCACTTGTAGCGTCCTGTTAGTGGGCTTCACAGGCTTGGTTTTCCTGCCTGTTTGTAAATGGGTCAATACTATAGAGACATATTTGAGTGGTAGGCTGTGTTGACTTCTCTGCTGAAAATCTCTTCATCAATGTGCCCATCAAAGATGCATTCTATTTTCAGCCCACACTTTCAAATCCCTTTTTTTTTCTGTCAAAAAAATGCCTTCCAGATTATGTGAACGAGACCGTGTGAGACACAGGCATGCTGTGAAGTCCTTATCTACCCCACATAGAATTAGATTTAGAACTGGGACAGACTTGGCAACGTTCACTAAAAAGACATAGCAGCAGTGAGAGAGAGAGAGTGCTCAATAAAGCACAGGACATTCATCATGACAGTCAGGATGATCTCCACTGCATGTGATCCTGGGGCCATTTGCTAGATCCTTGTCTTGTTGGTTCTCTTCTGGCTCATTTCACCAGTAGCGTTTAGATGTTGGTCACACCATGAAAACACTCGGTCACATGCTCTCCTACTGCGACAGGATAAGGGACTGTCCCCACTGACACCCCATGGGGAGGGAGATGAGGTTTGGTGTTGACATGCCCAAATGCACACAACACACAATTTATTTTTCCCTTTCTTATTGCACCCTCTGTCTGCAATAATATGGGAATTATTTTGGTGCACTGTTAGTGTTCAGTGGAAAATGTCTGCCAGTGAATGACTGAAAACTGTCATTCTAGTATCCATTTAGGGGTTTTGACAACTTGAGTAGCTAGGCTACTACTGCGATTGAATTCGCATTTCCATTTTAAATGGATTTGTCATAAAATAGAAGTGTAGCAGTTATTGTACTGACAATTTCCAGCCAGACGTTAGATGGTGTCAGTACTACTACATCAATGTTCCCTCTCCATGTCATTAGTTATTAATGTCCTCATTTCTAGTGCTCTCCATCTCTGGTTAACAGGATTCTTCCTGCTCTCTAATCCTGTTCTCTCTTCCCAGTTCTGCTCCCTTTCTGTGGGTAACAGAGCTCCAGTCCACACATCCTGATCTACCACTACAGCATCCTGTTCCTATCTAGTGAGCAATGTTAAGAGGACACTCGGTGTCCATGGCAACGGAGCCGCTGTTTCTCTCTCCGTTTCTCCTGATCTCTGTTTTTGAGTCTTCTATCCTCAGACTTATTCATGCTGGCAGGATATGGGATATCACTCAGGGAGTAACTTGGTGGTAGTAGCTTATTACTGCTTCCTGTGAAGAAATCTGATACACTTCTCTCTCTGTCTCCCTCAGGTGTGATTGACAGCTGTCAGACCTAAGTTGAGATGGACGAGCTCCAGGACGTGCAGCTGACTGAGATCAAGCCACTGCTCACAGATAAGGTGAGTGGACAGGAAGAATAAACCCAGTCCTTTACTCCCACCAGTAGGTTCAGAGGTCACTAGCCTGGGCTGATCAGCTTAGCACTGCACAGCTCTGCCCTTCAGTCAGCCTGGGCTGATCAGCTTAGCACTGCACAGCTCTGCCCTTCAGTCAGTCTGGGCTGATCAGCTTAGCACTGCACAGCTCTGCCCTTCAGTCAGTCTGGGCTGATCAGCTTAGCACTGCACAGCTCTGCCCTTCAGTCAGCCTGGGCTGATCAGCTTAGCACTGCACAGCTCTGCCCTTCAGTCAGCCTGGGCTGATCAGCTTAGCACTGCACAGCTCTGCCCTTCAGTCAGCCTGGGCTGATCAGCTTAGCACTGCACAGCTCTGCCCTTCAGTCAGCCTGGGCTGATCAGCTTAGCACTGCACAGCTCTGCCCTTCAGTCAGCCTGGGCTGATCAGCTTAGCACTGCACAGCTCTGCCCTTCAGTCAGCCTGGGCTGATCATCTTAGAACTGCACAGCTCTGCCCTTCAGTCAGCCTGGGCTGATCAGCTTAGCACTGCACAGCTCTGCCCTTCAGTCAGCCTGGGCTGATCAGCTTAGCACTGCACAGCTCTGCCCTTCAGTCAGCCTGGGCTGATCAGCTTAGCACTGCACAGCTCTGCCCTTCAGTCAGTCTGGGCTGATCAGCTTAGCACTGCACAGCTCCGCCCTTCAGTCAGTCTGGGCTGATCAGCTTAGCACTGCACAGCTCTGCTCTTCAGTCAGCCTGGGCTGATCAGCTTAGCACTGCACAGCTCCGCTGTGCCGGTAACCATTTTGGGTGCCGGTACTGTTTATATTTAGGTGAAGCAGCTCCAGCAGTAGAACATTTGAGGTGTTGGTACTCCTGCACAGGTCATGCACTGGGGAAGAGGAAAGGCTGATATGAAATTAGATTGAAAGGAGATATTATTAGATGTGATGGCAGATTAGATGTGACTATATTGGTAGCTAGCAGATACTGGGAGCTGATGTAAGGTTGTCTATATTGTCAGGACGAGGGCTTGCTGAGTGAGCTTGGTTTTTGATATCGCAGTGAATTTGAGTTTTAAAACAGCGTCCCATTTTGCTCACTATGGTGGGTGGCTGAGGCACTTGAACCACTCTGCAAATCATAAACCCCTTGACCCTGCCTCGTTAGAATGAAAGTTCCTGACTGACTGTAGTAGGGAATGTGCCTGTGTGTTCTGCCCATGTAAAGGGTGGCCTAGTGGTTAGAGCGTTGGGCCAGTAACCGAATGGTTGCTGGATCGGATCCCCGAGCTGACCAGGTACAAATCTGCCGTTCTGCCCCTGAAGAAGGAGCAGTGTTCCTAGGTTATCCAACACCAGTGTTCCTAGGTTATCCAACACCAGTGTTCCTAGGTTATCCAACACCAGTGTTCCTAGGCCGTCATTGTAAATAAGAATGTATTACTGACTGACTAGGCCGTCATTGTAAATAAGAATGTATTACTATCTGACTAGGCCGTCATTGTAAATAAGAATGTATTACTATCTGACTAGGCCGTCATTGTAAATAAGAATGTATTACTATCTGACTAGGCCGTCATTGTAAATAAGAATGTATTACTATCTGACTAGGCCGTCATTGTAAATAAGAATGTATTACTATCTGACTAGGCCGACATTGTAAATAAGAATGTATTACTATCTGACTAGGCCGTCATTGTAAATAAGAATGTATTACTATCTGACTAGGCCGTCATTGTAAATAAGAATGTATTACTATCTGACTATATATATATATATATATATATATATATATATGCCATTTAGCAGACGCTTTTATCCAAAGCGACTTACAGTCATGTGTGCATACATTCTAGGCCGTCATTGTAAATAAGAATGTATTACTATCTGACTAAGAATGTATTACTATCTGACATTGTAAATAAGAATGTATTACTACTGACTAGGCCGACATTGTAAATAAGATGTATTACTGACTTGACTGAGGCCGTCATTGTAAATAAGAATGTATTACTGACTGACTAGGCCGTCATTGTAAATAAGAATGTATTACTATCTGACTAGGCCGTCATTGTAAATAAGAATGTATTACTGACTGACTAGGCCGTCATTGTAAATAAGAATGTATTACTGACTGACTAGGCCGTCATTGTAAATAAGAATGTATTACTGACTGACTAGGCCGTCATTGTAAATAAGAATGTATTACTATCTGACTAGGCCGTCATTGTAAATAAGAATGTATTACTGACTGACTAGGCCGTCATTGTAAATAAGAATGTATTACTATCTGACTAGGCCGTCATTGTAAATAAGAATGTATTACTGACTGACTAGGCCGTCATTGTAAATAAGAATGTATTACTAACTGACTTGCCTGGTTAAATAAAGGTTAAATAAAAAAATAACATGTCTTATCTGCAGTAATGATCCTCCTTATCGACATCTGCTCAGTGTCGCCACTCTCTGCTCCAGCAGTACATTACTGCTAATGATGAGGGTGGGTGGAGGGCTCAGTATGAGGACAGTAATGACACACAGAGAACCCAGGGGTGTCCTCCACATTGCTGGGAGCAGAGAGAGACAGAGCGAGAGAGAGGCAGACCCTGGCATCAACCACTAGAGGTAATTTACTCCACACATTGATCTGAGATGGCTCTTGTTGCCGTCTCCTGGTTACACCACAGACTTTTCGCCTTGGAGCAGAATGACTGAGGGATAATGAGGGAGAAGAGGAGCTTCGGATCCCATTCAATCAAAAAATATATAGAAATATCTGGCACTTGTTTGTGACTTAAATACATGTATTTTTTCTTCTCTTCCCTCTGCAGAATGGGCGTAACTTCCAGGACTTTGATTGTCAGGTGAGTCAAACGTCTCTTAACCAGTGTTCACATTGGCAGTATGAAGTGACTCAAATCCATTTTTTTTCCCATATCTGATAGAATCTGTTCTTTTTCCTCCAGTCTGAACAGCTAAAAAGCACATGGAATCAGGTATTTCAAGTCACCTTCCTGGGTGGTTTGAAATCAGATACGAATCTGATACCTGGCCATGTGACTTATCTGAACAGTTAAATCTGACTTGCCCTCAAGTGGTTTTAGACTTATTTGGCACATCTTGTTTCTTGCTAGCTACTCTGTTGACAGTTTGACATGAACATGTGGTAGCTAACTAGCTTGGTAATTGTTTACAGACAAATTCGTGAATGTGCTAGAAAGCTAAACAGATGCCCAGCTAGCTAGTGGACTGCTGTGCACCGCTAGCTAGTGGACTGCTGTGCACCGCTAGCTAGTGGACTGATGTGCCCAGCTAGCTAGTGGACTGCTGTGGCTAGCTAGTGGACTGATGTAGCCAGCTAGCTAGTGGACTGATGTAGCCAGCTAGCTAGTGGACTGCTGTGGCTAGCTAGCTAGTGGACTGATGTGCCCAGCTAGCTAGTGGACTGATGTGCCCAGCTAGCTAGTGGACTGCTGTGGCCAGCTAGCTAGTGGACTGCTGTGGCCAGCTAGCTAGTGGACTGATGTGCCCAGCTAGCTAGTGAACTGCTGTGGCCAGCTAGCTAGTGGACTGCTGTGGCCAGCTAGCTAGTGGACTGATGTGGCCAGCTAGCTAGTGGACTGATGTAGCCAGCTAGCTAGTGGACTGATGTGGCCAGCTAGCTAGTGGACTGATGTGGCCAGCTAGCTAGTGGACTGCTGTAGCCAGCTAGCTAGTGGACTGCTGTAGCCAGCTAGCTAGTGGACTGATGTAGCCAGCTAGCTAGTGGACTGCTGTAGCCAGCTAGCTAGTGGACTGCTGTGCCCAGCTAGCTAGTGGACTACTGTAGCCGGCTAGCTAGTGGACTGCTGTGCCCAGCTAGCTAGTGGACTGATGTAGCCGGCTAGCTAGTGGACTGCTGTAGCCGGCTAGCTAGTGGACTGATGTAGCCGGCTAGCTAGTGGACTGCTGTAGCCAGCTAGCTAGTGGACTGATGTAGCCAGCTAGCTAGTGGACTGATGTAGCCAGCTAGCGGACTGATGTAGCCAGCTAGCTAGTGGACTGCTGTAGCCAGCTAGCTAGTGGACTGATGTAGCCAGCCAAAAAGGACTCACTTTGAAAGTTGGATCATCTTATCCTTTGTGGCTTTAAGTGTTCTTAAACTGTGATTTTGAACATTCAAAGCAACTGGTAAATGGCCATGGCAGGTATTGTTGTCACCTTAGCTTGCTGCATAACTTCTGAGTAATGGGAACCACAATCAGCCTACACCACTGCGCGCGCACACACACACACACACACACATCGTTACTATGACAACTAGCGTAGCCATGTCAACAAACTGCTGTCTGAACACACACACATCCGATTTGGTCACTTACAGCTTTCTGTTTGGACAGTCGCTATTTCACAACAGATTTGAAAAGAAAAAGCGCAAAGAGAACTGTGACGACAGACTACACAGATCTAGACTAAGTTAGAAACGTATGCAACCCATCATTCATTAGCTAAATGTTAAGCCTAACACTGCAGTGAATAGCCTATAGCCTACCCAATGAATTTACACAGTGAAATATATCTTTTTGATCAGATTATGAAATAACAGGTAGCCTAGGATAGTGTGTTCCCCAGGCTGCGCTCCAGCTTTTTAGGGACAAGAAAATTACTATAACAATGTAATAATGCTTTTTTTTCTAGTGAGTAAAGATTGTCAGTGTAGGCTGTAAACTGCAGTGAATATACCATTTCCGTAACCGCTAAAGTTTTGAATGCATGTTTCATTCCAGCAATAACAATCTAGTCTATTCCTGATTAGGCAACCATTTGGAATAGTCATGGGTCTATTGTCGACAGTTTGCAAGGTCCAGAAAGGCACATTAGCAGGCCAGTCATAGTGTGTATGTTGTCAGAATGTATCGGCGTTAACAGATAGACCTACCATCGGGAAATAGGACCTTCTCATGCTCTGTTTGTGGTGGATCATCATTCTCCCAAGTCGTCCTAGAATTAAAGTGGGCACCCACCAATATGCTCACACATGACCAGTTATCCAGGCGAGATTACAGTGTGCTCTGCCTGGTCTCCACTCCAATCAGCATCGCGCACCTACAACCAAGAACACTTGTATGGAACACGTTTTTGATTGGTTGTCAATGTTTTATAGTGGGAGGGACAGGGAAAACTTCACTCTGAAAGTGATACAGACAATAGCTCTCGTTATCGTTCTCCACTCTTTTTGTAGTTATCAGTTAACGCTCCTGTTCACTTAAATTATAAAAAAAATTGTTATCATTATAGTTATCTTCATTGGTGTGGATGGCCCTTTTGACCATTTTACTGTGAATAGGGCAGTCTGAGATCGTTGCAGCTTTAGGCCTACCTATAGTAGAATGGTCAGTCTGTGGGGATGTGTATCTTTTCCTTTCAAGATGATTTGATGCGCATCAAGATACATGGGCTCTGATGCCATAAATGAACCATATATTCTAGTTTGAAATGATTCCGTTTGATAAGAGGAACGAATCTATATGATACGAGTCGATGCACTAACGTTTGTTGTATAAACACTAAATGGTAAGTGATGCTTTAATGTGCATGAAGATGATAGTCCTGAGTTTCGGTTCCTTCTCCCTGTGGCGCGTCGTGTCGCGGTCCCTTCTCCCTGTGGCGCGTCGTCGCAGTCCCTTCTCCCTGTGGCGCGTCGTCGCGGTCCCTTCTCCCTGTGGCGCGTCGTCGCGGTCCCTTCTCCCTGTGGCGCGTCGTCGCGGTCCCTTCTCCCTGTGGCGCGTCGTCACGTCACGGTCCCTTCTCGTCACGGTTCCTTCTCCCTGTCATGGTTCTTCCCTGTGGCGCCGTCACGGTTCCTTCTCCCTGTGGCAGTCGCCCCTTCTCCCTGTGGGTGCGTTCCTTCTCCCTGTGGCGGCCGGTCCTTCTCCCTGTGGCGCGTCGTCACGGTCCCTTCTCCCTGTGGCGCGCGGTCCCTTCTCCCTGTGGCGCGTCCCTTCTCCTGTGGCGCGTCGTCGCCCTTCTCCCTGTGGCGCGTCGTCGCGGTTCCTTCTCCCTGTGGCGCGTCGTCGCGGTCCCTTCTCCCTGTGGCGCGTCGTCGCGGTCCCTTCTCCCTGTGGCGCGTCGTCGCGGTCCCTTCTCCCTGTGGCGCGTCGGCGCGGTCCCTTCTCCCTGTGGTTCTCCCTGTGGCGCGTCGGTTCCTTCTCCCTGTGGCGTTGCGCGGTCCCTTCTCCCTGTGGTGCGTCGTCACGGCCCCTTCTCCCTGTGGCGCGTCGTCACGGCCCCTTCTCCCTGTGGCGCGTCGTCACGACCCCTTCTCCCTGTGGCGTGTCGTCGCGGTCCCTTCTCCCTGTGGTGCGTCGTCACGGCCCCTTCTCCCTGTGGCGCGTCGTCACGGCCCCTTCTCCCTGTGGCGCGTCGTCACGACCCCTTCTCCCTGTGGCCCCTTCTCCCTGTGGTGGCGCGTTCTCCCTGTGGCGCGCGTCACGGCCCCTTCTCCCCCTGTGGCGCTTCTCCCTGTGGCGCGGTCCCTTCTCCCTGTGGCGCGTCGTCGCGGCCCCTTCTCCCTTTGGCGCGTCGTCGCGACCCCTTCTCCCTGTGGCGCGTCGTCGCGGTCCCTTCTCCCTGTGGCGCGTCGTCGCGGTCCCTTCTCCCTGTGGCGCGTCGTCGCGGCCCCTTCTCCCTGTGGCGCGTCGTCGCGGCCCCTTCTCCCTGTGGCGCGTCGTCGCGACCCCTTCTCCCTGTGGCGCGTCGTCGCGACCCCTTCTCCATGTGGCGCGTCGTCGCGGTCCCTTCTCCCTGTGGCGCGTCGTCGCGGTCCCTTCTCCCTGTGGCGCGTCGTCGCGGTCCCTTCTCCCTGTAGCGCGTCGTCGCGGTCCCTTCTCCCTGTGGCGCGTCGTCGCGGTCCCTTCTCTCTGTGGCGCGTCGTCGCGGTCCCTTCTCCCTGTGGCGCGTCGTCAAGGATTACTTATTTCCTCCATACAGTCAGCCTAAAAACACACACACTCCTCTCGTGTGACCCTGTTGGACACATCTCTATGGTGAGTGATTGGCCAATCGACTGCTTGTGGCAGGGTGTGGACGATATATGTTGTCAGCATGTGATGAGCACAGCGTCGTGTCCTCTGGGTTGCTGTTATTAGACTGAGTGTGGATGTATTCACTGAATCCAAACAACCCTGAGGCTTTACAATGCAGTACATGCAACCCAGCTGCCTGCAGGAGCCTTGAGAGAAGCCTTGCTGTATCTGATTCTCTTAATGACACTCCTCTCTTCCAGTCCTTCAGTCCTTTTCTCGCTTAATTAACTTCCTGTGTCTCAGCGGGCTTATGAAGCACCAGGTTTTCCTCATCTTGACAGTTTCAGACACGCAGACAGATTGGCGGGGGCAGGCAGGCAGACGCGCAGACAGACAGACAGACACGCTCGCGCAGGCAGGCGGGTGCACGCTGGCGCCCTCCCCCCTCATGGCGGCACGGCGCCCTCCCCCCTCTCAACTCTATTCTTTACAAAGCAGATAGAGGATGTTCTTTTTCCCATCCAAGTGGTTGAGGGGAAATGGAGTTTCATTACTGTACATAAAAGCACCGGTGCCTCCAGAAGAGGGCATCATGAGCAAACGTGTGAATCTCCAAGTCAACCCCAGGGAACATGGTTATAGAATTATTGCAAAACCTTCCATTGATATAATGAACTATTGTTGACAGAGCTGAACTCACCATGTATTCGCTTTAGCCTCACTGATCTTGAGGACTTACATGAAGGGTTTGCCGACTGGATAGCCTGTGTCCGATCAGGGAGGTTCTCAAGGTTAATGAAAAGTGTGCTTTGGTATGATAATGGTGTCCCTGACTGGACAGGTTTAGGCCATCATTATCTTGTGCTTGGTTTTATTAGTTACATGTTAGTCATTTAGCAGACGCTCTTATCCAGAGCGACTTGCGGTAGTGAGTACATACGTTTTTCGTACTGATTTGATGTGACCACACAAAACTATCCTCCATCCTGGCCTGTCATGTGGGCTGCCTGTTTTCTGCATAGGGCATTGCAGCAGCCAGTGAGACTGCATTGGGACGAGTGATTTTGAATGGCAGAAGGCCTGGGATTAAACGACACAGTGCTGACAGCAACCTTGCCTATCATGTCCACTCAGTGTTTTCCCTATACTGTAGGTCGGCCATGCTGGCTCCTCTGGTGCCATGTGACCTAGATGGGCTAGCTATCTTAAGATGAATGCACTTAACTGTAAGTCGCTCTGGGTAAGAGTGTCTGCTAAATGACTAACATGTAAGTGCCATTGGGAGAGGGCTGAAAGAGTGTGGAGGGAATCAGCGTCAGGGGAAGAACACTAATGGTTGGATCAGAAGAGGATCAATAAACTACCTGTGGATTGGCTGATACTGAACACCTGACTAAAACATTAGGTTTAGGCATGATATGGTAATAACCTCACAGAGACGTCTAATCCATTCCAATCCACAGAGTTCTTAGAAAATGGCGTGTTGGTGGTTAATTTGGAATTGGGCAGTAGGGTGTTATGTGCATACCATCCGTTTCCTTTAGGAGGCATGGGCTTTGTTGGAGGTCTCGCTGCCCCTTCTAACATGCTGACTAGACTGGGGGCGAACGCTGCTGGAGGGCGGGGTCCTAAATCCTGCCTGCCGAGAGACTGATTTATTCTGATGAAGTCGTTATTGGATCCATATGGTTGAGATATTTATATCCCAACATGGCTGGTAGGGGTGGTGGAGAGGAAGAGGGGTAGGTGAATGCACACTAAGGTCAGTAAACACAGGGAACATTGGTATAGGGAAAACATACAACTCACTGTAAGTATGTAGCGCCCTCTGTGGCTGATGCCATGAACTACAATTGTATGAGTAGAGCTATTTCTATGAAAGCATGAAGTTACTATTTCTTGTGACAATTATTGAGCTGATAGTTCAGCACTGCACACAATGTATTACCTCAAATTGGCAGTTGGTAATCTGAGCACAACAGCCTTACCTGCTCACACTGCAGCCAACGCCTGGTTTGAGCCTCTTCCTACACCGAATATGTGCTCAGAGTGGGTAACCTGTAGAGAGAGGGCTGTATGTGGCCCAGGGAACCAACCCTCGTTTGCAGGGATTCCCTCTCCCCCCTCATAGTAATGTCACTATGAGGGAGGTGTTTCCCGTCAAGATGTTTGAATACGCTCACAGACCGATGTCTCTCAAAGATCTCCACTTTTTTAGATCTCCGCTGTCAGAGGTGGTCTGCACAGCTATAGACTGTTCAGGGCCAGCTCCCTGTCTCTTTCTGGGCCTGAGGAGGATATCCTTGTCCCAGCATTACTTCGACGACCCCATTCATATGACCCACATAAATGGTTAAAGACTTGGAAACAAAGTGTTATCTCACATGTGTTGTGGAATTCCAGACATGCCACTTTACATCAATTAGCCAGATTATGGTCATACTAACCCCTGGAACCTGCTCTAATTTGGGTTTGTCTCCAGAATGGAGGTGGAGAGATTAGCCTGCTGCAGGCCATGGCAGCTGGGGATCCCAGGGTTGAGCCGAGGTAGCAACAATAGCACTGACCCAGTTTGGAGCGTAGTTTTGGGCCGCTTTCCCTGTCCTGAATCGGCCCTAATCCTGACCTCCAAATCCATTGTGTACTCGTTTTAGCAGATCTACAGTGTTTCTGCCACAGTGTCTCTGTGTGTGTACACTGAGTATACCAAACATTAGAAACACCTTCCTAATATTGATTTGCCCCCCCCCCCCTTTTGCCATCAGAACAGCCTGAGGTCCTCGGGGCATGGACTCTACAAGGAGTAAAAAGCCTTCCACAGGGAAGCTGGCCCATGTTGACTCCCAATACTTCCCACAGTTCTGTCAAGTTGGATGAATGTCCGTTGGACCATTCTTGATACACACGGGAAACTGTTGAGCAATGAAAAACCCAGCAGCGTTGCAGTTCTTGAAAAACTCAAACTGGTGCGTCTGGCACTGATATCATCCTCATCCAGAGCCAATGGCTAAGTAACAGACTTTTTTAGTGCAAACTGCTTCTGAAATGGACTGCCATCACAATGTATAGTAGCCTAACTGGAGACAGAGGAGAACTAGTTCTTACCTTTCAATGAATGCCTTATGTTGTAGGCTGTGTTATGTTGCAGTACTATGCTGTAGCCGTTGTCTCCTGATATTATTGCTGAAAGATTGCAACATGAAGGAACAATTGGCCACAGACATTGCTGGTGCTACTGTCTGGCTGGATTGCCCTCTGGAAGAGAAACTGAGTGGACATTGCAGACAGGGTCCAGAGAGCTGGCTGAGAAAGCCATATTGTCTTCTTGACATCCCATATCTGCAGTTAACCCCCCTTAATTCATGCCAATGCTCCATCTGTCTCGGTGCTGGTGCTGCAGACAGCAGGCCAGGGAGGCAGAGCAGAAAGAGTGTTCCCAATGAACAGCCTGAGGATTAAACCCAGGCCAGGCCCCTTACATGCTGACCACACCAGTTGTGTCGTGTGCACATACATGTTATTCAATCATTGTACCCTCACTTCTCCCGCGCGTCAACGAGCGTCTGCGTAGCCAGGCACTAAAATAGAACTTGGTTCTATTTGTGACGCTTGACGCGCTGCAAGTCCAGCCTCTCCATTCTCCTCATTGGTTTTTAGGAGCATATACCCATGTGGGTGATTGAAAGATGAACGGAGGTCCACACTCCAGTCCAGTTAGGGGTGGTAATGCACCTTAAAGTTGGTTGCCAACCGCCATATACATTCTGAAGAAGAAGAAGCCTGAAGGAGGAGAGATTACTAGAAACAAACTTGGTTTACCCTTTTATCAGTGGATTAATTGTCAGAGTAGAGGACCTTGTGCATTTCAGGTAAAATAACAACCCAGTGTTTATATCCCATGACAAATTAGCTAGCAACAGCAAGCTAGCTAGCCAAATTGCTATAAATGTTTAATTATTTTCAACCTGTCCCCAAATTAATATAGTTGGTTCAGGGTTCGTTTTGATATTTCAACCTGCGTCTGGTGTGGGTGGACAAAATCAACATTTGTGGGAAAGCGCGCGCCCGGTCTAGTCAGCATGTTAGGGCAGCGAGACCTCCAACAAAACCCATGCCTCCTAAAGGAAACGGATGGTATGCACATGACACCCTAATGCCCAATTCCAAATTAACCACCAACACGCCATTTTCTAAGAACTCTGTGGATTGGAATGGATTAGACGTCTATGTGAGGTTATCACCATATCATGCCTAAACCTAATGTTTTAGTCAGGTGTTCAGTATCAGCCAATCCACAGGTAGTTTATTGATCCTCTTCCGATCCAACCATTAGTGTTCTTCCCCTGACGCGGATTCCCTCCACTCTCTTTCAGCCCTCTCCCAATGGCACTTACATGTTAGTCATTTAGCAGACACTCTTACCCAGAGCGAGTGCGTTCATCTTAGTTAGTGCGTTCATCTTAAGATAGCTAGGTGGGACAACCACATATCAGTTATAGTAAGCTACTTTGAGGGATAATTGATCAGCAAAGTCAGTGCTAGTAAGAGGTGAGCAAAGTAACGTGCGAGTGTTTAATTCACGAAAGGCTTTATTGTATCTAAGATACTTCATTTAAGAGGTAGGGTTTCCGAAGATGGGCAGGGACTCTACTGTCCTAGCTTTAGGGGAAAGCTGCTTCCACCATTGGGGTGCCAGGACAGCGAAGAGCTTGGACTGGGCTGAGAGGGAGGGCCAAGAGGCCAGAGGTGGCAGAACGGAGTACTCGTTGGGGTGTAAGGTGTGAGCATCCGGTGAATTAGGAAAGTATTCAGACCCCTTCCCTTTTTCCACAGCCTTATTCTAAAAAAGATTGATGAGGGAGAATAGACAAAATAACAATCTACACACGTACCCCATAATGACAAAGCGAAAACAGGTTTTCTGACAAATTTGCAAATGTATTAAAAATGACAAATATTCAGAGACTTTTGTATAAGACTAAATGAAGGTGCATTCTGTTTCCTGTTTCCATTGATCATCCGTGAGATGTTTCTATAACTTGATTGGAGTCCACCTGTGATAAATTAAATTGATTGGACATGTTATCAGGGCCCACAGTTGACAGTGCATGTCAGTGCAAAAACCAAGCCATGACGTTCGAAGGAATTGTTCCTCAAGCTCTGAGACAGGATTGTGTCGAGTCACAGATTTGGGGAAGGGTACCAGAAAATGTTTGTAGCATTGAAGATCCCTAAGAACACAGTGGCCTCCATCCTTCTTAAACGGAAGTTGTTTGGAACCACCAAGACTCTTCCTAGAGCTGGCCGCCCAGCCAAACTGAGAAATCCGGGGAGAAGGTTCTTTGTCAGGAAGGTGACCAAGAACCCGATGGTCACTCTTGACAGAGCTCCAGAGTTCCTCTGGGCAGATGGGAGAACCTACCATCTCTGTAGCACTCCACCAATCAGGGCTTTATAGTAGAGTGGTCAGACGAAAGCCACTCCTCAGTAGAAGGCACATGACAGCCAGCTTGGAGTTTGCTAAAAATGCCCCTGAAGGACGGATCGGCAGAAACAAGATTCTCTGGTCTGATGAAACAAAGATTGAACTCTTTGGCCTGAATGCCAAGTGTCATGTCTGTATGAAACCAGGCTCCATCCTTATGGTGAAGCGTGGTGGCAGCATCATGCTGTTGGGATGTTTTTCAGCGGCAGGGACTAGGAGAATAGTCAGGATCAAGGGAAAGATGATCGGAGCAAAGTACAAAGAGGTCCTTGATGAAAACCCTGCTCCAGAGCGCTCAGGACCTCAGACTGTGGTGAAGGTTCGCCTTCCAATAGGAAAATGACCCTAAGCACACAGCCAAGACAATGCAGGAGTGGCTTCAGGAAAAAGTCTCTAAATGTCCTTGAGTGGCCAAGCAAGAGCCCGGACATGAACCCGATCAAACATCTCTGGAGAGACCTGAAAATAGCTGTGCAGTGACGTTCCCCATCCAACCTGACAGAGCTTGAGAGAATCTGCAGAGAAGAATGGGGGAAAAACTCCCCAAATCAGGTGTGTCAAGCTTGTAGCGTCATACCTACGAAGACTAGTTCCTGTAATCGCTGCCAAAGGTGCTTCAACAAAGTACTGAGTAAAGGGTCTGAAATGCTTATGTAAATGTGTTATTTCAATATTTAATTTGTAAAAAAAAAAATTGCTAAAAAATCTAAACCTGTTTTTACTTTGTCATTATGATTTATTTTGTGTACATTGATGAAGAAAAAAACAATGTAATACATTTTAGAATAAGGCTGTAACGTAACAAAATGTAGCCTGCTCTTAAACGCTAGTAAAACTAAGTGCATGCTCTTCAACAGATCACTGCCCGCACCTGCCCGCCCGACTATCGCTACTCTGGACGGTTCTGAATATAGAATATGTGGACAACTACAAATACCTAGGTGTCTGGTTAGACTGTAAACTCTCCTTCCAGACTCACAATAAGCATCTTCAATCTAAAATTAAATCTAGAATTGGCTTCCTATTTATCAACAAAGCCTCCTTAACTCATGCTGCCAAATATATCTTCGTAAAACTGACCATCCTACCGATCCTCGACTTCAGCGACATAAATTACAAAATAGCCTCCAACACTCTACTCAACAAATTGGATGCAGTCTGTCACAGTGCCATCCGATTTGTCACCAAAGCCCCATACACTACCCACCACTGCGACATGTATGCTCTCGTTGGCTGGCCCTCGCTACATATTCGTTGCCAAACCCACTGGCTCCAGGTCATCTATAAGTCTTTGCTAGGTAAAGCCCCTGCTTATCTCAGCTCTCTGGTCTCTATAGCAACACCCAACCGTAGCACGCGCTCCAGCAGGTATATTTCACTGGTCGTCCCCAAAGCCAACACCTCCTTTGGCTGCCTCTCCTTCCAGTACTCTGCTGCCAATGACAAACGAATTGCAAAAATCACTGAAGCTGGAGTCTTATTTCCCTCACTAACTATAAGCATCAGCTGTCAGAGCAGCTTACCGATCACTACACCTGTACACAGCCCATCTGTAAATAGCCAAATACCTCATCCCCATTTTTATTTTTGCTCTTTTGCACCCCAGTATCTATGCTTGCACATCATCATCTGCACATCTATCACTTGTGTTAATGCTAAGTTGTAATTATTTCACCACTATCGTCTTTTTATTGCCTTACCTCCCTCATCTTAATACATTTGCACACACTGTATATACGTTTTTCTATTGTGTTATTGACTGTACGTTTGTTTATCTCATGTGTAACTCTGTTGTTTCTGTTGCACTGCGTTGCTTCATCTTGGCCAGGTCGCAGTTGTGAATGAGAACTTGCGCTCAACTGGCCTACCTGGTTAAATAAAGGTGAAATAAAAAATCAACAAAGCCTGACGGTAGGGAGGGGCAGTTCCTCTTGTTGCTTCGTAGGCAAGTACCATGGTCTTGCAATGGATGCGAGTTTCGGCTGGAAGCCGGTGGAGTTTTTGCGGAGGAGCGGGGTGACATGGTAGACTTTGTTCAACCTACTGGCCCTTCTGACCTTCTCAATGCAATTACAAAGGGCTACTGAGTGCCTAAACGACCCTGAGAGCTTTGTGCATACCCAGCAAGAAGCACACTCCCTCCCCCTTCTTCCTCCACGTCTCTCTCTCTCGAGCTTCCATTCACACCGCCTCTCCAATCCCTCAGTCTCTCTCCCTCTCTCCCTCCCCCTCTCACACATTCTCCTCCCATCTTTTGATGGGACCAGCTGCTGCCATCGAAGAAATTTCAGTCGTTCCTTGTGGGCTCTCCGTTCTGTCGCTGCCCCCTTCTCCGCCGTCATCTCTCCGCCACTACCGCCCCTTTCACAGACAACACAGGGACAGACAGCACTCGTCTCTCCTTTCTCTGGCTGACTAAATGACAGCCGTTATGGACCTCAACCAGGTTGCCATTGCCTGTTCGGCCATTGCTGTGGTGGTGAGTGAGACTCTCTGTTAGATTGTGTGGGGTTGTATTCATTGCTGATAGCATCGCCAGTCACCCTCCGTGGCCTGCCTGTTGCTTGAGCTCTGACCCTGAGCAGCAGTGTGTTTGATTTCTCTGGGTTGTTTCTCGGGGGTGTGATCTCTATGGCATGGGAAAGTAGGTGTTAGGCAGTGTGGTGATGTGGGCAAGCGTATGACAGAGGAAACAAAAAACCTGCTGAGCATATTTGTGCTAGTGAGTGTGACTATGTTGTGTTCGTGACGAAGAGATAATGCATCTGTCTTTGTCTGTCTCTCTGTGTGTGTTTTACTGCTGCCGACCCAGCGAAAGGCGAATGAACAGTGTTGTCAGTGTATCAATACACCAGGCAGGTAAAGGGTTTGTCACTGTCAGGGGCCTTGAGAATATCAATCAGACTGAGGGAAATGTGACAGGCGTCTACCAAGTGGAAGGCATTGCGAAGGTGGGAGAGTACAGAGACTGCATTGTGTACACCATCCAGTGGAGTGAAGGGTGTGATGAGGAATGGGGGTGGGGTTTAGTCTTGGGGTTTAGCTCTGGGGGCGGGGTTTAGCTCTGGGGGCGTGGGGTTTAGCTCTGGGGGTGTGGGGTTTAGCTCTGGGGGGGGGATTGAGGAAATGGGAAGGTCTCCTCTCTCAAAGATAGTCCTCCATCTCTTCATTCCCTGTGGGTGCAGAGATGGAATATGACACCGCTTGTTTTCCAGTCCTACTGGCTGTGTATTTTATGCAGCATGTCTGTGTGAGTGAGGGAGAGATTGGCCGAACCACCAGCTGGGACCATATTTATTTTTTAAATGGACGATTCGCTTGCTTGTTGAGTCACTACCTGGTTCCACTGTGTGGACTGGTTCCTTCACTGCGTTCAGTGTGGTCCTGCCTAGACTAAAACACAGACTCCTACCACACAATGGGTTAGGTATGGTTATGGTTTGGTACACCATTCTGTTCCTCTGCACCAGTGTTAAGGCAAAGAGCTCAGCGGTCTGATAGTGACAACACGGAATCTGATGTGATGGCTGTGAGAGAAATTGAATGAAATGAAATTAAAATAACCAGACAGGTAACTGTGGGAGGGGGGGGTGATCAATGTGTGTCTTAGGGCTGAGCTTGAGTATAATTCTCATTAGTTTGTTTTGGTGTGTTTTGAAATTTGTCCTTCAGATTTTAGGGTTATGGCATTGAACAATGAGATACAAACATAGTCATAGTGGCACTGTTTCAGAGATGTTGCCAGGGTCCTCTTAGTCTCTGTGTCCAGGAACTTTGCTACCTTTTGCCAGGAACTTTTTCCTGGAGTGAACCTTCCAAATGACCTTCAGAGCCATGAGTTCACCTGTCATGTGTTGGTCTAGTTCATATCCCAGAGCATTTTTCCTTCACCTCTACACCATTACACTTGACTGAGAAATTGGAAGAGTTTCTCACTTTGTGTTTGGAACCAAACAGGATACATTCTGTCTTCCCTAAATGCAGAGAATGTTGTCGGATAACCACTTACTGACTGTGGTCAGTTGGCTGCTTAGGTTCTTTTCAATGGTCTCCTTTTCCTAATGTGAATCCAAGAGGGCAGCATCATCCACATACAGGAACAGAGGGCATGAACAGGCAGAGTCCATGTCATTTAGGTAGAGTAACAAATCGATGACCCCAAAATGCTCCCCGGGGTACATCACAGTTTATCTCCCTCGCGTCAGATGGTGTCCTGCCCACATCCACCCTTTGGATCCTATCAGTAAGGTATGACGTCACCCATAATAAAGAGCTGTTTCCAAAACCAATTCTGTTCAGTTGGTACAACTAAATATCATGGTTCACAGTATCAAATGCTTGTTGTATGTCAAGCATGAGCATAGCACAGAAGTTGCACTTGGTGTGAATTCAATTTCATGCTTGATAAAATCTGTCAAGTGTAGCAAACACGTGTCAGTAGAAGGTCATATACAATGTTATGATCATCATGTACTTTATGATCTGTTCATGAAGTTGTTCTTCCTAAAACATTTTGACAAAGACACTGAAGATGATCGACACTGGTCTGTAGGTCCCTTGTTCAACTTGGCTTCCTTTCTTGTATAAAGGAACAACTCTGGCATGTTTAAACTCTTGTGGTACCTTTAGAGCGTCTGCTAAATGACTTAAATGTAATGTAATGTTGAATGGAAAGACTGCTGTGTCTTTTTGCATGATGTCCAATAGGATTAGCAGCATCACATCGGAATCTAGCTGGGATCCAAATGTGTTCCTTTCTGTTTGTCGAGATCTTTAAACATCTTTGTAACAGTTGAAACCTCGTAAATGCAAACTGTCCTTTGTAGATGCCCTTGGCTCTATAATAGGTTTCAATAGGATGGTTGCCAAAGGTCCCAGAGTATTCTGGGAGTTGGTCAACAAGGTTGCTGGTAATGGTGGTGGAAAACACTGTTTCTCAGAACATCTGCCTCTCCTGCTGCTGAACCATCCTTGAATCCTTCTTCCTCATTTAGCATAAAGTGGCTCTACAAAACACCACCGACCATGATTATTGCCATGTTGCTTTTCTCTCTCTACTATGGAAAAGCAGGATCCGTGTTGTCGTGGTAACCGATAGTGTTCAGCTTTTCCCTTTTAACTTGTTCCGTATGAAGTGCTTCCTCTAGGTCTGTCTTTGTTGTCGTTCAGAGGGGGTGAATGTTAGGCTTTTACCAATGAATACTAACTTTTAGGCTTCATAAAAACAAAAATAGTATGACTATTGTTTACACCTCAAACCCCCTCAAATGCCACCTCAGATCCACATGCCCTTTGATAAATGGGTCCAAACTTGCAGTGCTCTCTGAGTGACACGATCTAGACCAAGGGTAGTAGGGCTGGGAATTGCCAGTGACCTCACAATTCTATATGTACTGCAACTCGATTTGGTGATTCGATGGTTCCGGACATATTGCTCACGATATGTCTGCTGCAGAGGGACGAGAGCCATGAGAAAATGTATTTTTCAATCTGTCATGGAAATAAAAGGGCTGGTAACAAACTGGCTCCCTATTAAGGATTAAGTTTTTACTAGTTTTTACTGCCAACTAGCGCAAAAATATTGTCAAAATGATACAATATATCATCAAAAATCACTAAGGGGTAGGCAACTGGCAACTATATTCAGACGTGGGACGATTTCTGTCTGCGTGGATAGTTGGGGGGCCGGAACATAAGTTATATTTATTTGCAGTGTACAAATGATAATTAACACTTTATTTGGATGGTCCGTCTATCCACTAACCCTAGCTCTATCCTAACCCTTATCTTAACTCTAACCTAAACCCTTACCCTAACCCTTATCCTAACCCTTATCTTAACTCTAACCTAAACCCTTACCCTAACCCTTATCTTAACTCTAACCTAAACCCTTACCCTAACCCTTATCCTAACCCTTATCTTAACTCTAACCTAAACCCTTACCCTAACCCTTATCTTAACCCTTATCTTAACTCTAACCTAAACCCTTACCCTAACCCTTATCCTAACCCTTACCTTAACTCTAACCTAAAACCTTACCTTAACTCTAACCTAAACCCTTATCTTAACTCTAACCTAAACCCTTACCCTAACCCTTATCCTAACCCTTATCTTAACTCTAACCTAAACCCTTACCCTAACCCTTATCTTAACTCTTATCCTAACCCTTATCTTAACTCTAACCTAAACCCTTACCCTAACCCTTATCCTAACCCTTATCTTAACTCTAACCTAAACCCTTACCCTAACCCTTATCCTAACCCTTATCTTAACTCTAACCTAAACCCTTACCCTAACCCTTATTCTAACCCTTATCTTAACTCTAACCTAAACCCTTACCCTAACCCTTATTCTAACCCTTATCTTAACTCTAACCTAAACCCTTACCCTAACCCTTATCCTAACCCTTATCTTAACTCTAACCTAAACCCTTACCCTAACCCTTATTCTAACCCTTATCTTAACTCTAACCTAAACCCTTACCCTAACCCTTATCCTAACCCTTATCTTAACTCTAACCTAAACCCTTACCCTAACCCTTATTCTAACCCTTATCTTAACTCTAACCTAAACCCTTACCCTAACCCTTATTCTAACCCTTATCTTAACTCTAACCTAAACCCTTACCCTAACCCTTATTCTAACCCTTATCTTAACTCTAACCTAAACCCTAACCCTTATCCTAACCCTTATCTTAACTCTAACCTAAACCCTTACCCTAACCCTTATTCTAACCGTAACCTTAGCAAGCAGTTGCTTGTCAACAGAGTCCATCTGTAGATGATCATACTATCTGGACTATCCAAACAAAGTGACTGAAAATAACAATTTCATACCTTGATTACATTGAGACGCGATCACATTTTTTTTTACAAAAAAGCCCATTCTTCTCAGGATACTGCTGCAGCAGGTCCCCTCTCCTCATCACATGACCCCTGATCTAGATGTAGCAGCCTGTTCTTCTCAGGATACTGCTGCAGCAGGTCCCCCCTCCTCATCACATGACCCCTGATCTAGATGTAGCAGCCTGTTCTTCTCAGGATACTGCTGCAGCAGGTCCCCTCTCCTCATCACATGACCCCTGATCTAGATGTAGCAGCCTGTTCTTCTCAGGATACTGCTGCAGCAGGTCCCCCTCCTCATCATGACCCCTGATCTAGATGTAGCAGCCTGTTCTTCTCAGGATACTGCTGCAGCAGGTCCCCTCTCCTCATCACATGACCCCTGATCTAGATGTAGCAGCCGGTTCTTCTCAGGATACTGCTGCAGCAGGTCCCTCTCCTCATCACATGACCCCTGATCTAGATGTAGCAGCCGGTTCTTCTCAGGATACTGCTGCAGCAGGTCCCCTCTCCTCATCACATGACCCCTGATCTAGATGTAGCAGCCTGTTCTTCTCAGGATACTGCTGCAGCAGGTCCCCCTCCTCATCACATGACCCCTGATCTAGATGTAGCAGCCTGTTCTTCTCAGGATACTGCTGCAGCAGGTCCCCTCTCCTCATCACATGACCCCTGATCTAGATGTAGCAGCCTGTTCTTCTCAGGATACTGCTGCAGCAGGTCCCCTCTCCTCATCACATGACCCCTGATCTAGATGTAGCAGCCTGTTCTTCTCAGGATACTGCTGCAGCAGGTCCCCTCTCCTCATCACATGACCCCTGATCTAGATGTAGCAGCCGGTTCTTCTCAGGATACTGCTGCAGCAGGTCCCCCCTCATCACATGACCCCTGATCTAGATGTAGCAGCCGGTTCTTCTCAGGATACTGCTGCAGCAGGTCACCTCTCCTCATCACATGACCCCTGATCTAGATGTAGCAGCCTGTTCTTCTCAGGATACTGCTGCAGCAGGTCCCCTCTCCTCATCACATGACCCCTGATCTAGATGTAGCAGCCTGTTCTTCTCAGGATACTGCTGCAGCAGGTCCCCTCTCCTCATCACATGACCCCTGATCTAGATGTAGCAGCCTGTTCTTCTCAGGATACTGCTGCAGCAGGTCCCCTCTCCTCATCACATGACCCCTGATCTAGATGTAGCAGCCTGTTCTTCTCAGGATACTGCTGCAGCAGGTCCCCTCTCCTCATCACATGACCCCTGATCTAGATGTAGCAGCCGGTTCTTCTCAGGATACTGCTGCAGCAGGTCCCTTCTCCTCATCACATGACCCCTGATCTAGATGTAGCAGCCGGTTCTTCTCAGGATACTGCTGCAGCAGGTCCCCTCTCATCACATGACCCCTGATCTAGATGTAGCAGCCTGTTCTTCTCAGGCTACAAATATATATTTTTATATCAGTTTTATCCTTCGAATACTGCTGCAGCAGGTCCCCTCTCCTCATCACGTGACCCCTGATCTAGATGTAGCAGCCTGTTCTTCTCAGGATACTGCTGCAGCAGGTCCCCCCTCCTCATCATATGACCCCTGATCTAGATGTAGCAGCCTGTTCTTCTCAGGATACTGCTGCAGCAGGTCCCCTCTCGTCATCACATGACCCCTGATCTAGATGTAGCAGCCGGTTCTTCTCAGGATACTGCTGCAGCAGGTCCCCCCTCATCACATTACATTTACATTTACATTTAAGTCATTTAGCAGACGCTCTTATCCAGAGCGACTTACAAATTGGTGCATTCACCTTATGACATCCAGTGGGACAGTCACTTAACAATAGTGCATCTAAAACTTAGGGGGGTGGGGTGAGAGGGATTACTTAACCTATCCTAGGTATTCCTTAAAGAGGTGGGGTTTCAGGTGTCTCCGGAAGGTGGTGATTGACTCCGCTGTCCTGGCGTCGTGAGGGAGTTTGTTCCACCATTGGGGGGCCAGGGCAGCGAACAGTTTTGACTGGGCTGAGCGGGAGCTGTACTTCCTCAGTGGTAGGGAGGCGAGCAGGCCAGAGGTGGATGAACGCAGTGCCCTTGTTTGGGTGTAGGGCCTGATCAGAGCCTGGAGGTACTGAGGTGCCGTTCCCCTCACAGCTCCGTAGGCAAGCACCATGGTCTTGTAGCGGATGCGAGCTTCAACTGGAAGCCAGTGGAGAGAACGGAGGAGCGGGGTGACGTGAAAGAACTTGGGAAGGTTGAACACCAGACGGGCTGCGGCGTTCTGGATGAGTTGAAGGGGTTTAATGGCACAGGCAGGGAGCCCAGCCAACAGCGAGTTGCAGTAATCCAGACGGGAGATGACAAGTGCCTGGATTAGGACCTGCGCCGCTTCCTGTGTGAGGCAGGGTCGTACTCTGCGGATGTTGTAGAGCATGAACCTACAGGAACGGGCCACCGCCTTGATGTTAGTAGAGAACGACAGGGTGTTGTCCAGGATCACGCCAAGGTTCTTGGCGCTCTGGGAGGAGGACACAATGGAGTTGTCGACCGTGATGGCGAGATCATGGAACGGGCAGTCCTTCCCCGGGAGGAAGAGCAGCTCCGTCTTGCCGAGGTTCAGCTTGAGGTGGTGATCCGTCATCCACACTGATATGTCTGCCAGACATGCAGAGATGCGATTCGCCACCTGGTCATCAGAAGGGGGAAAGGAGAAGATTAATTGTGTGTCGTCTGCATAGCAATGATAAGAGAGACCATGTGAGGTTATGACAGAGCCAAGTGACTTGGTGTATAGCGAGAATAGGAGAGGGCCAAGAACAGAGCCCTGGGGGACACCAGTGGTGAGAGCGCGTGGTGAGGAGACAGATTCTCGCCACGCCACCTGGTAGGAGCGACCTGTCAGGTAGGACGCAATCCAAGCGTGGGCCGCGCCGGAGATGCCCAACTCGGAGAGGGTGGAGAGGAGGATCTGATGGTTCACAGTATCGAAGGCAGCCGATAGATCTAGAAGGATGAGAGCAGAGGAGAGAGAGTTAGCTTTAGCAGTGCGGAGCGCCTCCGTGATACAGAGGAGAGCAGTCTCAGTTGAATGACTAGTCTTGAAACCTGACTGATTTGGATCAAGAAGGTCATTCAGAGAGAGATAGCGGGAGAGCTGGCCAAGGACGGCACGTTCAAGAGTTTTGGAGAGAAAAGAAAGAAGGGATACTGGTCTGTAATTGTTGACATCGGAGGGATCGAGTGTAGGTTTTTTCAGAAGGGGTGCAACTCTCGCTCTCTTGAAGACGGAAGGGACGTAGCCAACGGTCAGGGATGAGTTGATGAGCGAGGTGAGGTAAGGGAGAAGGTCTCCGGAAATGGTCTGGAGAAGAGAGGAGGGGATAGGGTCAAGCGGGCAGGTTGTTGGGCGGCCGGCCGTCACAAGACGCGAGATTTCATCTGGAGAGAGAGGGGAGAAAGAGGTCAGAGCACAGGGTAGGGCAGTGTGAGCAGAACCAGCGGTGTCGTTTGACTTAGCAAACGAGGATCGGATGTCGTCGACCTTCTTTTCAAAATGGTTGACGAAGTCATCTGCAGAGAGGGAGGAGGGGGGGGGGGCGGAGGATTCAGGAGGGAGGAGAAGGTGGCAAAGAGCTTCCTAGGGTTAGAGGCAGATGCTTGGAATTTAGCGTGGTAGAAAGTGGCTTTAGCAGCAGAGACAGAGGAGGAAAATGTAGAGAGGAGGGAGTGAAAGGATGCCAGGTCCGCAGGGAGGCGAGTTTTCCTCCATTTCCGCTCGGCTGCCCGGAGCCCTGTTCTGTGAGCTCGCAATGAGTCATCGAGCCACGGAGCGGGAGGGAGGACCGAGCCGGCCTGGAGGATAGGGGACATAGAGAGTCAAGGGATGCAGAGAGGGAGGAGAGGAGGGTTGAGGAGGCAGAATCAGGAGATAGGTGGGAGAAGGTTTGAGCGGAGGGAAGAGATGATAGGATGGAAGAGGAGAGAGTAGCGGGGGAGAGAGAGCGAAGGTTGGGACGGCGCGATACCATCCGAGTAGGGGCAGTGTGGGAGGTGTTGGATGAGAGCGAGAGGGAAAAGGATACAAGGCAGTGGTCGGAGACTTGGAGGGGAGTTGCAGTGAGGTTAGTGGAAGAACAGCATCTAGTAAAGATGAGGTCGAGCGTATTGCCTGCCTTGTGAGTAGGGGGGAAGGTGAGAGGGTGAGGTCAAAAGAGGAGAGGAGTGGAAAGAAGGAGGCAGAGAGGAAAGAGTCAAAGGTAGACGTGGGGAGGTTAAAGTCGCCCAGAACTGTGAGAGGTGAGCCGTCCTCAGGAAAGGAGCTTATCAAGGCATCAAGCTCATTGATGAACTCTCCGAGGGAACCTGGAGGGCGATAAATGATAAGGATGTTAAGCTTGAAAGGGCTAGTAACTGTGACAGCATGGAATTCAAAGGAGGCGATAGACAGATGGGTATGGGGAGAAAGAGAGAATGACCACTTGGGAGAGATGAGGATCCCGGTGCCACCACCCCGCTGACCAGACGCTCTCGGGGTGTGCGAGAACACGTGGGCGGACGAAGAGAGAGCAGTAGGAGTAGCAGTGTTGTCTGTGGTGATCCATGTTTCCGTCAGTGCCAAGAAGTCGAGGGACTGGAGGGAGGCATAGGCTGAGATGAACTCTGCCTTGTTGACCGCAGATTGGCAGTTCCAGAGGCTACCGGAGACCTGGAACTCCCGTGGGTCGTGCGGCTGGGACCACCAGAGTAGGGTCTCGCGGCCACGGTGTGGAGCGTTTGTATGGTCTGTGCAGAGAGGAGAGAACAGGGATAAACAGACACATAGTTGACAGGCTACAGAAGAGGCTACGCTAATGCAAAGGAGATTGGAATGACAAGTGGACTACACGTCTCGAATGTTCAGAAAGTTAAGCTACATAGCAAGAATCTTATTGACTAAAATGATTAAAATGATACAGTACTGCTGAAGTAGGCCAGCTGGCAGTGGTCTACTACACCTTTTTAGTAAGTGCGTTGTTGACACTACACTAATCAAGTCGTTCCGTTGAGTGTAATAGTTTCTGCAGTGTTGCTATTCGGGGCTAGCAGGCTAGCTAGCAGTGTTGTTTACGTTACGTTGCGTTAAAAGAACGACAATAGATGGCTAGCGAACCTAGAAAATCGCTCTAGACTACACAATTATCTTTGATACAAAGCCGGCTATGTAGCTAGCTAAGTAGCTAGCTACGATCAAACAAATCAAACCGTTGTACTGTAATGAAATGAAGTGAAGTGAAAAAGTGATACAACCTGTGAATGCGACCGGGTAGTTGAGTTCTATACAGAAGACGTTGGCTAGCGTTGGCTAGCTGTTGGCTAGCTAGCAGAGTTGGCTAGCTAGCAGAGTCACCTACGTTAAGGACGACAAATAGCTGGCTAGCTAACCTCGGTAAATTAAGATAATCACTCTAAGACTACACACTCTAAACCTAAACAACACAATTATCTTGGATACGATGATACGATGATACGAAGACAGCAAAGACAGCTATTTAGGTAGCTAACACTAAACTAATCAAGTCGTTCAGTTGAGTGTAATAGTAATAGTTTCTCAGTGCAGCTAATCAGTGGACGTTAGCTAGCTGGCTAGTGAAGACTACGTTAGGACGGCGAAATACGATAATTACGATAATTACGCAATTATCATTGATACAAAGACGGCTATGTAGCTAGCTGAGAAGAAATTGCTAAGAAGACAAATCAAACCGTTGTGATATACTGAAATATAATGAAAAAGTTATACTACCCGTTGGAGCGACGTGCAGATGCGACCACTCGCTCCAACCGGAACACATGACCCCTGATCTAGATGTAGCAGCCGGTTCTTCTCAGGATACTGCTGCAGCAGGTCCCCTCTCCTCATCACATGACCCCTGATCTAGATGTAGCAGCCTGTTCTTCTCAGGATACTGCTGCAGCAGGTCCCCTCTCCTCATCACATGACCCCTGATCTAGATGTAGCAGCCTGTTCTTCTCAGGATACTGCTGCAGCAGGTCCCCGCTCCTCATCATATGACCCCTCCATTGTGACCAGCCAGATATCAGCAGTGCACAGCCGCTCAACCTTGTGCCAGGAATACATAAAACCAGTTATTGGGACTGCTGCTGTTTTCAAAGCATCGAGTGCTTTGTTTTGTTTGGTCAAGGCCATCATTGACTCGGAAGCTATTTGAGGTCATTGACGTTTCAGAAGAAAAAGCTATTTTTTTGTCTTTCTCTCAGGCTTCCATTTCATCTGGTAGATAAAAGCCCCAGGCTACAAAATATATATATTTTTATCCTTCAGTTGTGGCAATTCTTGTCTACTGAAGCCTCTTTGATCAGAGTCGTCATATTCAACAGGGTTACAGGGGTCTGTATCAGGGACCAGGCTGAAGGCACCTCGCATGTATCCTCCATCTCTCACAATGTTTCACACAACCAAGCCCTTCAACCGCAGCTTCTATTTATACTCCTCCTCACCCAGATAGGAGTGTGACTCTGCCAGGTGTCAGCGCAGCTGAGGGAGGTATTTATACAGGCCTGGGTTGAACAACTGCAATCCATATTGTATAGCTATTGTATTTGCTTTTTGCAGACATGGTTGAATAGACAGGTTTAGCCTAATCTCTAACCTACCCCCTCCCAGACCCCATGGTGTTGAGTGTTGCTCAATGTTCTGGTGACGTGGCTGATTCTGAACAGTTGTTTGAGAGGGCCTCATGTCTCAGCGTGGCGTCCTCCCATCCAGTTTAGATCTCTGACGCAGTACGGCCCTCAAACCGCCGTCTGTGTGGTTTTCAGCTGCACCAATGGACGGAAACTGAACACTGACATAGACACACACTTTTAGTAGTGTTCCTATATTTGGGTCTCTGCTTGTTTTGTTGGTTTTTCTCGCTAAAACTGACCACCATGCCATTATTGCTACCAGACAGAAACATACCTCACACTAGGCTGTAGTGGTCCTTCTGTAGCTCAGTTGGTAGAGCATGGCGCTTGTAACGCCAGGGTAGTGGGTTCGATTCCCGGGACCACCCATACGTAGAATGTATGCACACATGACTGTAAGTCGCTTTGGATAAAAGCGTCTGCTAAATGGCATTTATTATTATTATTATTACTGTATTACTGTAGTAGCACTGTGCTTACTAGTAAACTATATGGTTGAATCACACCTCTATATGCATTGCCTTCATTAACTTTTTGATGTTGATGTGTTCCTGTGTTGAATAAACGGCATATGTGGGAGAAGTTATCTCTACCTACATGTACATACTACCTCAACTAACCGGTCGGTACCCCCGCACATTGACTCTGTACCGGCACCCCCCTGTATATACTGTTATTTTACTGATGCTCTTTAATTACTTGTTACTTTTATCTCTTATTCTTATTAATATTTTTTTAAACTGCACTCTTGGTTATGGCCTTTTTAAGTAAGAATTTCACTGTAAGGTCTACTACACCTGTTGTATTCAGCAGTACACTGTAAGGTCTACTACACCTGTTGTATTCAGCAGTACACTGTAAGGTCTACTACACCTGTTCTATTCAGCAGTACACTGTAAGGTCTACTACACCTGTTGTATTCAGCAGTACACTGTAAGGTCTACTACACCTGTTGTATTCAGCAGGACACTGTAAGGTCTACTACACCTGTTGTATTCAGCAGTACACTGTAAGGTCTACTACACCTGTTGTATTCAGCAGTACACTGTAAGGTCTACTACACCTGTTGTATTCAGCAGTACACTGTAAGGTCTACTACACCTGTTGTATTCAGCAGGACACTGTAAGGTCTACTACACCTGTTGTATTCAGCAGTACACTGTAAGGTCTACTACACCTGTTGTATTCAGCAGTACACTGTAAGGTCTACTACACCTGTTGTATTCAGCAGTACACTGTAAGGTCTACTACACCTGTTGTATTCAGCAGTACACTGTAAGGTCTACTACACCTGTTGTATTCAGCAGTACACTGTAAGGTCTACTACACCTGTTATATTCAGCAGTACACTGTAAGGTCTACTACACCTGTTGTATTCAGCAGTACACTGTAAGGTCTACTACACCTGTTGTATTCAGCAGTACACTGTAAGGTCTTCTACACCTGTTGTATTCAGCAGTACACTGTAAGGTCTACTACACCTGTTGTATTCAGCGGTACACTGTAAGGTCTACTACACCTGTTCTATTCAGCGGTACACTGTAAGGTCTACTACACCTGTTGTATTCAGCAGTGCACTGTAAGGTCTACTACACCTGTTGTATTCAGCAGGACACTGTAAGGTCTACTACACCTGTTGTATTCAGCAGTACACTGTAAGGTATACTACACCTGTTGTATTCAGCAGTACACTGTAAGGTCTACTACACCTGTTGTATTCAGCAGTACACTGTAAGGTCTACTACACCTGTTGTATTCAGCAGTACACTGTAAGGTCTACTACACCTGTTGTATTCAGCAGTACACTGTAAGGTCTACTACACCTGTTGTATTCAGCAGTACACTGTAAGGTCTACTACACCTGTTGTATTCAGCAGTACACTGTAAGGTCTACTACACCTGTTGTATTCAGCAGTACACTGTAAGGTCTACTATACCTGTTGTATTCAGCAGTACACTGTAAGGTCTACTACACCTGTTGTATTCAGCAGTACACTGTAAGGTCTACTACACCTGTTGTATTCAGCAGTACACTGTAAGGTCTACTACACCTGTTATATTCAGCAGTACACTGTAAGGTCTACTACACCTGTTGTATTCAGCAGTACACTGTAAGGTCTACTACACCTGTTATATTCAGCAGGACACTGTAAGGTCTACTACACCTGTTGTATTCAGCATTTCACTGTAAGGTCTACTACACCTGTTATATTCAGCATTTCACTGTAAGGTCTACTACACCTGTTATATTCAGCAGTACACTGTAAGGTCTACTACACCTGTTGTATTCAGCAGTACACTGTAATGTCTACTACACCTGTTGTATTCAGCAGTACACTGTAATGTCTACTACACCTGTTATATTCAGCATTTCACTGTAAGGTCTACTACACCTGTTATATTCAGCATTTCACTAAGGTCTACTACACCTGTTGTATTCAGCATTTCACTGTAAGGTCTACTACACCTGTTGTATTCAGCATTTCACTAAGGTCTACTACACCTGTTGTATTCAGCATTTCACTGTAATGTCTACTACACCTGTTATATTCAGCATTTCACTGTAAGGTCTACTACACCTGTTGTATTCAGCAGGACACTGTAAGGTCTACTACACCTGTTGTATTCAGCAGTACACTGTAAGGTCTACTACACCTGTTGTATTCAGCAGGACACTGTATGGTCTACTACACCTGTTGTATTCAGCAGTACACTGTAAGGTCTACTACACCTGTTGTATTCAGCAGGACACTGTATGGTCTACTACACCTGTTGTATTCAGCAGGACACTGTATGGTCTACTACACCTGTTGTATTCAGCAGTACACTGTAAGGTCTACTACACCTGTTGTATTCAGCAGTACACTGTAAGGTCTACTACACCTGTTGTATTCAGCAGTACACTGTAAGGTCTACTACACCTGTTATATTCAGCATTTCACTGTAATGTCTACTACACCTGTTATATTCAGCATTTCCCTGTAAGGTCTACTACACCTGTTATATTCAGCATTTCACTGTAATGTCTACTACACCTGTTGTATTCAGCATTTCACTGTAAGGTCTACTACACCTGTTGTATTCAGCAGGACACTGTAAGGTCTACTACACCTGTTATATTCAGCAGGACACTGTAAGGTCTACTACACCTGTTGTATTCAGCATTTCACTGTAATGTCTACTACACCTGTTGTATTCAGCATTTCACTGTAAGGTCTACTACACCTGTTGTATTCAGCAGTACACTGTAAGGTCTACTACACCTGTTATATTCAGCAGGACACTGTAAGGTCTACTACACCTGTTGTATTCAGCATTTCACTGTAAGGTCTACTACACCTGTTATATTCAGCATTTCACTGTAAGGTCTACTACACCTGTTATATTCAGCAGTACACTGTAAGGTCTACTACACCTGTTGTATTCAGCAGTACACTGTAATGTCTACTACACCTGTTATATTCAGCATTTCACTGTAAGGTCTACTACACCTGTTATATTCAGCATTTCACTAAGGTCTACTACACCTGTTGTATTCAGCAGTACACTGTAAGGTCTACTACACCTGTTGTATTCAGCAGTACACTGTAAGGTCTACTACACCTGTTGTATTCAGCAGTACACTGTAAGGTCTACTACACCTGTTATATTCAGCATTTCACTGTAATGTCTACTACACCTGTTATATTCAGCATTTCCCTGTAAGGTCTACTACACCTGTTATATTCAGCATTTCACTGTAATGTCTACTACACCTGTTGTATTCAGCATTTCACTGTAAGGTCTACTACACCTGTTGTATTCAGCAGGACACTGTAAGGTCTACTACACCTGTTGTATTCAGCAGTACACTGTAAGGTCTACTACACCTGTTGTATTCAGCAGTACACTGTAAGGTCCACTACACCTGTTGTATTCAGCAGGACACTGTATGGTCTACTACACCTGTTGTATTCAGCAGTACACTGTAAGGTCTACTACACCTGTTGTATTCAGCAGTACACTGTAAGGTCTACTACACCTGTTGTATTCAGCAGTACACTGTAAGGTCTACTACACCTGTTGTATTCAGCAGGACACTGTATGGTCTACTACACCTGTTGTATTCAGCAGTACACTGTAAGGTCTACTACACCTGTTGTATTCAGCAGTACACTGTAAGGTCTACTACACCTGTTGTATTCAGCAGTACACTGTAAGGTCTACTACACCTGTTGTATTCAGCAGTACACTGTAAGGTCTACTACACCTGTTGTATTCAGCAGTACACTGTAAGGTCTACTACACCTGTTGTATTCAGCAGTACACTGTAAGGTCTACTACACCTGTTGTATTCAGCAGTACACTGTAAGGTCTACTACACCTGTTGTATTCAGCAGTACACTGTAAGGTCTACTACACCTGTTGTATTCAGCAGTACACTGTAAGGTCTACTACACCTGTTGTATTCAGCAGTACACTGTAAGGTCTACTACACCTGTTCTATTCAGCAGTACACTGTAAGGTCTACTACACCTGTTGTATTCAGCAGGACACTGTAAGGTCTACTACACCTGTTGTATTCAGCAGTACACTGTAAGGTCTACTACACCTGTTGTATTCAGCAGTACACTGTAAGGTCTACTACACCTGTTGTATTCAGCAGTACACTGTAAGGTCTACTACACCTGTTGTATTCAGCAGTACACTGTAAGGTCTACTACACCTGTTGTATTCAGCAGTACACTGTAAGGTCTACTACACCTGTTGTATTCAGCAGTACACTGTAAGGTCTACTACACCTGTTCTATTCAGCAGTACACTGTAAGGTCTACTACACCTGTTGTATTCAGCAGGACACTGTAAGGTCTACTACACCTGTTGTATTCAGCAGTACACTGTAAGGTCTACTACACCTGTTGTATTCAGCAGTACACTGTAAGGTCTACTACACCTGTTGTATTCAGCAGTACACTGTAAGGTCTACTACACCTGTTGTATTCAGCAGTACACTGTAAGGTCTACTACATCTGTTGTATTCAGCAGTACACTGTAAGGTCTACTACACCTGTTGTATTCAGCAGTACACTGTAAGGTCTACTACACCTGTTGTATTCAGCAGGACACTGTATGGTCTACTACACCTGTTGTATTCAGCAGTACACTGTAAGGTCTACTACACCTGTTGTATTCAGCAGTACACTGTAAGGTCTACTACACCTGTTGTATTCAGCAGGACACTGTATGGTCTACTACACCTGTTGTATTCAGCAGTACACTGTAAGGTCTACTACACCTGTTGTATTCAGCAGGACACTGTAAGGTCTACTACACCTGTTGTATTCAGCAGTACACTGTAAGGTCTACTACACCTGTTGTATTCAGCAGTACACTGTAAGGTCTACTACACCTGTTGTATTCAGCAGTACACTGTAAGGTCTACTACACCTGTTGTATTCAGCAGTACACTGTAAGGTCTACTACACCTGTTGTATTCAGCAGGACACTGTAAGGTCTACTACACCTGTTGTATTCAGCAGTACACTGTAAGGTCTACTACACCTGTTGTATTCAGCAGTACACTGTAAGGTCTACTACACCTGTTGTATTCAGCAGTACACTGTAAGGTCTACTACACCTGTTGTATTCAGCAGTACACTGTAAGGTCTACTACACCTGTTGTATTCAGCAGTACACTGTATGGTCTACTACACCTGTTGTATTCAGCAGGACACTGTAAGGTCTACTACACCTGTTATATTCAGCAGGACACTGTAAGGTCTACTACACCTGTTGTATTCAGCAGTACACTGTAAGGTCTACTACACCTGTTATATTCAGCAGTACACTGTAAGGTCTACTACACCTGTTGTATTCAGCAGTACACTGTAAGGTCTACTACACCTGTTATATTCAGCAGGACACTGTAAGGTCTACTACACCTGTTGTATTCAGCATTTCACTGTAAGGTCTACTACACCTGTTATATTCAGCATTTCACTGTAAGGTCTACTACACCTGTTATATTCAGCAGTACACTGTAAGGTCTACTACACCTGTTGTATTCAGCAGTACACTGTAATGTCTACTACACCTGTTGTATTCAGCAGTACACTGTAATGTCTACTACACCTGTTATATTCAGCATTTCACTGTAAGGTCTACTACACCTGTTATATTCAGCATTTCACTAAGGTCTACTACACCTGTTGTATTCAGCATTTCACTGTAAGGTCTACTACACCTGTTGTATTCAGCATTTCACTAAGGTCTACTACACCTGTTGTATTCAGCATTTCACTGTAATGTCTACTACACCTGTTATATTCAGCATTTCACTGTAAGGTCTACTACACCTGTTGTATTCAGCAGGACACTGTAAGGTCTACTACACCTGTTGTATTCAGCAGTACACTGTAAGGTCTACTACACCTGTTGTATTCAGCAGGACACTGTATGGTCTACTACACCTGTTGTATTCAGCAGTACACTGTAAGGTCTACTACACCTGTTGTATTCAGCAGGACACTGTATGGTCTACTACACCTGTTGTATTCAGCAGGACACTGTATGGTCTACTACACCTGTTGTATTCAGCAGTACACTGTAAGGTCTACTACACCTGTTGTATTCAGCAGTACACTGTAAGGTCTACTACACCTGTTGTATTCAGCAGTACACTGTAAGGTCTACTACACCTGTTATATTCAGCATTTCACTGTAATGTCTACTACACCTGTTATATTCAGCATTTCCCTGTAAGGTCTACTACACCTGTTATATTCAGCATTTCACTGTAATGTCTACTACACCTGTTGTATTCAGCATTTCACTGTAAGGTCTACTACACCTGTTGTATTCAGCAGGACACTGTAAGGTCTACTACACCTGTTATATTCAGCAGGACACTGTAAGGTCTACTACACCTGTTGTATTCAGCATTTCACTGTAATGTCTACTACACCTGTTGTATTCAGCATTTCACTGTAAGGTCTACTACACCTGTTGTATTCAGCAGTACACTGTAAGGTCTACTACACCTGTTATATTCAGCAGGACACTGTAAGGTCTACTACACCTGTTGTATTCAGCATTTCACTGTAAGGTCTACTACACCTGTTATATTCAGCATTTCACTGTAAGGTCTACTACACCTGTTATATTCAGCAGTACACTGTAAGGTCTACTACACCTGTTGTATTCAGCAGTACACTGTAATGTCTACTACACCTGTTATATTCAGCATTTCACTGTAAGGTCTACTACACCTGTTATATTCAGCATTTCACTAAGGTCTACTACACCTGTTGTATTCAGCAGTACACTGTAAGGTCTACTACACCTGTTGTATTCAGCAGTACACTGTAAGGTCTACTACACCTGTTGTATTCAGCAGTACACTGTAAGGTCTACTACACCTGTTATATTCAGCATTTCACTGTAATGTCTACTACACCTGTTATATTCAGCATTTCCCTGTAAGGTCTACTACACCTGTTATATTCAGCATTTCACTGTAATGTCTACTACACCTGTTGTATTCAGCATTTCACTGTAAGGTCTACTACACCTGTTGTATTCAGCAGGACACTGTAAGGTCTACTACACCTGTTGTATTCAGCAGTACACTGTAAGGTCTACTACACCTGTTGTATTCAGCAGTACACTGTAAGGTCCACTACACCTGTTGTATTCAGCAGGACACTGTATGGTCTACTACACCTGTTGTATTCAGCAGTACACTGTAAGGTCTACTACACCTGTTGTATTCAGCAGTACACTGTAAGGTCTACTACACCTGTTGTATTCAGCAGTACACTGTAAGGTCTACTACACCTGTTGTATTCAGCAGGACACTGTATGGTCTACTACACCTGTTGTATTCAGCAGTACACTGTAAGGTCTACTACACCTGTTGTATTCAGCAGTACACTGTAAGGTCTACTACACCTGTTGTATTCAGCAGTACACTGTAAGGTCTACTACACCTGTTGTATTCAGCAGTACACTGTAAGGTCTACTACACCTGTTGTATTCAGCAGTACACTGTAAGGTCTACTACACCTGTTGTATTCAGCAGTACACTGTAAGGTCTACTACACCTGTTGTATTCAGCAGTACACTGTAAGGTCTACTACACCTGTTGTATTCAGCAGTACACTGTAAGGTCTACTACACCTGTTGTATTCAGCAGTACACTGTAAGGTCTACTACACCTGTTGTATTCAGCAGTACACTGTAAGGTCTACTACACCTGTTCTATTCAGCAGTACACTGTAAGGTCTACTACACCTGTTGTATTCAGCAGGACACTGTAAGGTCTACTACACCTGTTGTATTCAGCAGTACACTGTAAGGTCTACTACACCTGTTGTATTCAGCAGTACACTGTAAGGTCTACTACACCTGTTGTATTCAGCAGGACACTGTATGGTCTACTACACCTGTTGTATTCAGCAGTACACTGTAAGGTCTACTACACCTGTTGTATTCAGCAGTACACTGTAAGGTCTACTACACCTGTTGTATTCAGCAGTACACTGTAAGGTCTACTACACCTGTTGTATTCAGCAGTACACTGTAAGGTCTACTACACCTGTTGTATTCAGCAGTACACTGTAAGGTCTACTACACCTGTTGTATTCAGCAGGACACTGTATGGTCTACTACACCTGTTGTATTCAGCAGTACACTGTAAGGTCTACTACACCTGTTGTATTCAGCAGTACACTGTAAGGTCTACTACACCTGTTGTATTCAGCAGGACACTGTATGGTCTACTACACCTGTTGTATTCAGCAGTACACTGTAAGGTCTACTACACCTGTTGTATTCAGCAGGACACTGTAAGGTCTACTACACCTGTTGTATTCAGCAGTACACTGTAAGGTCTACTACACCTGTTGTATTCAGCAGTACACTGTAAGGTCTACTACACCTGTTGTATTCAGCAGTACACTGTAAGGTCTACTACACCTGTTGTATTCAGCAGTACACTGTAAGGTCTACTACACCTGTTGTATTCAGCAGGACACTGTAAGGTCTACTACACCTGTTGTATTCAGCAGTACACTGTAAGGTCTACTACACCTGTTGTATTCAGCAGTACACTGTAAGGTCTACTACACCTGTTGTATTCAGCAGTACACTGTAAGGTCTACTACACCTGTTGTATTCAGCAGTACACTGTAAGGTCTACTACACCTGTTGTATTCAGCAGTACACTGTATGGTCTACTACACCTGTTGTATTCAGCAGGACACTGTATGGTCTACTACACCTGTTGTATTCAGCAGGACACTGTAAGGTCTACTACACCTGTTGTATTCAGCAGTACACTGTAAGGTCTACTACACCTGTTCTATTCAGCGGTACACTGTAAGGTCTACTACACCTGTTGTATTCAGCAGTACACTGTAAGGTCTACTACACCTGTTGTATTCAGCAGGACACTGTAAGGTCTACTACACCTGTTGTATTCAGCAGTACACTGTAAGGTATACTACACCTGTTGTATTCAGCAGTACACTGTAAGGTCTACTACACCTGTTGTATTCAGCAGTACACTGTAAGGTCTACTACACCTGTTCTATTCGGAGCATGTGACTAATAACATTTGATTTGAAGATGTGACCTGTTAAATGACATTTAATGTTGAATTAGTGTCAGGTCTAAGTGCTGTGGACGGACAGAGATTCCCATCCCCACATAATTATATTAGCCAGACGTCAGATGATGTTATCTGTGAGACGAGACGGGTAGAGAGCCCTCTACTTATCCACACATCTGCATTGCGTGTATGGTGTGAGAGACTACAGTGTGCACATATGCGTCTGGTGTGGCGCCAACAGCACCTCCTGACGTTAGCCGTGCCGCTCACATGCAGCGGTCATTGTGACCACAGAGATATGGGTCATGATGATCCAGCCAGTCAGTTTTCAATCTAGGTCATCTTCTAGGCTACCTGCTAAAGAGGACCCAGTTTTCATCATGAAATTATTTTCTCTCTCCTGACACTCGCTGAGGAAGTGACTTTCAAAGTGTCAGTAGGAGACATCCTCGCTGAGGAAGTGATTTTCAAAGTGTCAGTAGGAGACATCCTCGCTGAGGAAGTGATTTTCAAAGTGTCAGTAGGAGACATCCTCGCTGAGGAAGTGATTTTCAGTCTCCTACTGACACTTTGAAAGTCACTTCCTCAGCGAGGATGTCTCCTACTGACACTTTGAAAGTCACTTCCTCAGCGAGGATGTCTCCTACTGACACTTTGAAAATCACTTCCTCAGCGAGGATGTCTCCTACTGACACTTTGAAAGTCACTTCCTCAGCGAGGATGTCTCCTACTGGCACTTTGAAAATCACTTCCTCAGCGAGCCTAATTGTCAGTAGGAGACCGAAAATCACTTCCTCAGCAAGGATGTCTCCTACTCGGTGTATGAATGAATAATGCATGTTTTTTTCCTCAAATCTGCACCTGAATAGTTTTGACTGACTGGCACTAAAAGGCTGGCTCCTCTAAGCTCCACAGACACCGCCGGCCCTGACCCAGACCATGCTGTCTTGTGTTTCAGGAGCATGACATCGAGACTCCCCATGGTGTTCTGCACGTGACGATGAGGGGCACCCCCAAGGGCAATAGACCAGTCATCCTCACCTACCATGACATTGGTCTCAACCGTGAGTGTACACACATTCAGGCTCTCATTGGCCAAGCTAGACTTTGAAATCTCTCCAAACACCACTAAAATGCATAATATCACGGGTGAATTGTCATTAGAACAGTTGACGCTGTAGAGATGTAAGAAACTGTAGGGTTGAAAGTCAAAATCTCCTTGAGCATTGGAGATATGAGCCACTATGTCAGACTGGATTGCTCCACCAGTTGGCTGCCTCATTGTAAAACAACACTGATTGTTTCAGTATATTTTTTTAGTTGATTACTGGTATGGGATGGGATTTCTTGACACGCTCAATGTTACATTCAGTGTCGTCGTTTTTGTTAAATGTCTATTTGAGTAGGATGTGACTTTAAACAGTGCTGCTGCGCCCCCCTCCCCTTGCAGATAAGTCCTGTTTCAACACCCTGTTCAACTTTGAAGACATGCAGGAGATCACATCCCACTTTGCTGTGGTTCACGTGGACGCCCCAGGACAGCAGGAAGGTGCTCCCCCATTCCCCACAGGGTAAGAGGCCAGTTCACTCAAGTCATCATCCTCAACATCATGTAATAATATCACCACAAGTATCAACAGTCATGATTGATATTGTAGACCTGAATAAATGGTGGCTATGTCGTCAGAGCCAGAGTAAACCATGAGGTGCTCTGGCTGCACCCCGCCTCCCCTTCCCCTGGCCCCGCCTCCCCTTCCCCTGGACCCGCCTCCCCTTCCCCTGACCCGCCTCCCCTTCCCCTGGACCCGCCTCCCCTTCCTCTGTGTGAGTGAAAGGACCATTTCAGACCAGGAGTCACACGGCTGGCCAGAACATGACATGGCTTTGGACTTTCATCAACTTGATAGGATGGTGTGCTGCTCCAGGTGTCTGGTAGTGTCTCTGGTCGTCAGTCCATTTTAAAAAACTAAACAGAGAGTCTGTTTTAAATAACTAGTGCCAGTTACCTCACCAAGACAGACCTATTGTACCTCAGTGATCCTGGTCCTACCGCTGTCTGTCTGTCCCAGGTACCAGTACCCTACAAACCTATATGTCTGTCTGTATGTACCAGTACCCTACAAACCTATATGTCTGTCTGTCCCAGGTACCAGTACCCTACAAACCTACATGTCTGTCTGTCTGTCTGTCTGTCCCAGGTACCAGTACCCTACAAACCTACATGTCTGTCTGTCCCAGATACCAGTACCCTACAAACCTATATGTCTGTCTGTCCCAGGTACCAGTACCCTACCATGGATGAGCTGTCTGAGATGCTGCCGTCTGTCATGACTCAGCTGAAGTAAGTTCTCCTGCAGTGTTTCCATCATGGATGTAGAACCCTATATTGTCTATGGTTTCCATAACTACCTCTTACACTGTTGTTTATTGACTTTTTAATTGTTGTTACATCTTCATTGCGGCTTGTATTTTTCTCTCCCCTTTCCCCAGGGTGAACAGTGTGATTGGGATTGGAGTTGGCGCTGGAGCCTACATCCTATCCAGACTGGCTGTAAGTCCCCAGTCCTCCTAGTCCTCCATATAACCACATGAACTGCTGCGCACCCTGCTTCTTTCCAAACATATAACAAGATCATTTGTTAAGACAAAGGTCTTTACAGGGATCATTTGTTAAGACAAAGGTCTTCAAGGGATCATTTGTTAAGACAAAGGTCTTTACAGGGATCATTTGTTAAGACAAAGGTCTTCAAGGGATCATTTGTTAAGACAAAGGTCTTCAAGGGATCATTTGTTAAGACAAAGGTCTTCAAGGGATCATTTGTGAAGACAAAGGTCTTTACAGGGATCATTTGTTAAGACAAAGGTCTTCAAGGGATCATTTGTTAAGACAAAGGTCTTCAAGGGATCATTTGTTAAGACAAAGGTCTTCAAGGGATCATTTGAGATTTTGGCAATGATGACTTATCTGCTTCCGTAGTCAAATGAAAGTGTGGATGCCATTTTTTTGCGTCTCTGTGTCCAGTATGAAGGAAGTTTGAGGTAGTTTCGCCAGACATTGCTAGCTAGCGTAATGACTGGAAATCTATGTTATCTGCTAGCATCTGCACCACTTCGTCTGTCCTCTGTCTTCAATAATAACTGGGCTGAACAACGATGAAGAGAGCAGTCTCTATCGATCTCCACTAACAAAATCATTTTACTACTTATTCAACATATAAGGGCATACTTTCACAAACTCTCTTCCTCTCTTGTTGTGTACATTAATTTCTTATGCGGTCTGTGTGTATCTAACCTAATGTCGTCGGTGTAAAAGAGTATCAAATCAAATCAAATCAAATTTATTTATATAGCCCTTCGTACATCAGCTGATATCTCAAAGTGCTGTACAGAAACCCAGCCTAAAACCCCAAACAGCAAACAATGCAGGTGTAAAAGCACGGTGGCTAGGAAAAACTCCCTAGAAAGGCCAAAACCTAGGAAGAAACCTAGAGAGGAACCGGGCTATGTGGGGTGGCCAGTCCTCTTCTGGCTGTGCCGGGTAGAGATTATAACAGAACATGACCAAGATGTTCAAATGTTCATAAATGACCAGCATGGTCAAATAATAATAAGGCAGAACAGTTGAAACTGGAGCAGCAGCACAGTCAGATGGACTGGGGACAGCAAGGAGCCATCATGTCAGGTAGTCCTGGGGCACGGTCCAGGGCTCAGGTCCTCCGAGAGAGAGAAAGAAAGAGAGAATTAGAGAGAGCATATGTGGGGTGGCCAGTCCTCTTCTGGCTGTGCCAGGTGGAGATTATAACAGAACGTGGCCAAGATGTTCAAATGTTCATAAATGACCAGCATGGTTGAATAATAGTAAGGCAGAACAGTTGAAACTGGAGCAGGAGCATGGCCAGGTGGACTGGGGACAGCAAGGAGTCCTCATGTCAGGTAGTCCTGGGACATGGTCCTAGGGCCCAGGCCAGTTGAAACTGGAGCAGCAGCATGGCCAGGTGGACTGGGGACAGCAAGGAGTCATCATGTCAGGTAGTCCTGGGGCATGGTTCTAGGGCTCAGGTCCTCCGAGAGAGAGAAAGAAAGAGAGAAGGAGAGAATTAGAGAACGCACACTTAGATTTACACAGGACACCGAATAGGACAGGAGAAGTACTCCAGATAAACAAACTGACCCTAGCCCCCGACACATAAACTACTGCAGCATAAATACTGGAGGCTGAGACAGGAGGGGTCAGGAGACACTGTGGCCCCATCCGAGGACACCCCGGACAGGGCCAAACAGGAAGGATATAACCCCACCCACTTTGCCAAAGCACAGCCCCCACACCACTAGAGGGAAATCTTCAACCACCAACTTACCATCCTGAGACAAGGCCGAGTATAGCCCACAAAGATCTCCGACACGGTACAACCCAAGGGGTGGGGGGGAACCCAGACAGGCCGACCACAACAGTGAATCAACCCACCCAGGTGACGCATCCCCCCCCAGGGACGGCACGAGAGAGCCCCAGCAAGCCAGTGACTCAGCCCCGTAACAGGGTTAGAGGCAGAGAATCCCAGTGGAAAACGGGGAACCGGCCAGGCAGAGACAGCAAGGGCGGTTCGTTGCTCCAGAGCCTTTCCGTTCACCTTCCCACTCCTGGGCCAGACTACACTCAATCATATGACCCACTGAAGAGATGAGTCTTCAGTAAAGACTTAAAGGTTGAGACCGAGTTTGCGTCTCTGACATGGGTAGGCAGACCTTCCATAAAAATGGAGCTCTATAGGAGAAAGCCCTGCCTCCAGCTGTTTGCTTAGAAATTCTAGGGACAATTAGGAGGCCTGCGTCTTGTGACCGTAGCGTACGTATAGGTATGTACGGCAGGACCAAATCAGAGAGGTAGGTAGGAGCAAGCCCATGTAATGCTTTGTAGGTTAGCAGTAAAACCTTGAAATCAGCCCTTGCTTTGACAGGAAGCCAGTGTAGAGAGGCTAGCACTGGAGTAATATGTCAAAAGACGAAAACGTCATTTTTTTTTTTTGTAAATTGAAATTTGCTATCGTAAATGTTAGCAACACCTCCGCCTTTGCGGGATGCACGGGGGATATGGTCACTAGTGTAGCCAGGAGGTGAGGCCTCATTTAACACAGTAAATTCATCAGGCTTAAGCCATGTTTCAGTCAGGCCAATCACATCAAGATTATGATCAGTGATTAGTTCATTGACTATAATTGCCTTTGAAGTAAGGGATCTAACATTAAGTAGCCCTATTTTGAGATGTGAGGTATCATGATCTCTTTCAGTAATGACAGGAATGGAGGTGGTCTTTATCCTAGTGAGATTGCTAAGGCGAACACCGCCATGTTTAGTTTTGCCCAACCCAGGTCGAGGCACAGACACGGTCTCAATGGTGATAGCTGAGCTGACTACACTAACTATGCTAGTGGCAGACTCCACTATGCTGGCAGGCTGGCTAATAGTATCCATCTCGGTCCCAGCCAGAGAAAGCAGACGCAATGGAATATGGTCATTGCAGTTAATTACCATAACGCAGCACCCCACGTAGTTCTTGACTTAATTAGATTTCTTTCTGGAGAAACGGCGCGTTGGGTTCACAAAAAAAATATATACGAAATATAAACGCAACATATTGTTTCATGAGCTGAAGTAGAATTTACCATACCATTCCAAAATGCTTAATTGTTTACATACCTGTTAGTGAGCATTTCTCCTTTGCCAATATAATCCATCCACCTGACAGGTGTGGCATATCAAGAAGCTGATTAAACGGCATGATCATTACACAGATGCACCTTGTGTTGGGGACTGTAAAAGGCCACTCGAAAATATGTGGTTGTCACACAAGACTTCGCCAAAGATGTCTTTTAAGTTTTTGAGGAAGCGTGTAATTGGCATGCGGCAGGTAGCCTAGCGGTTAAAACCGTTGGACCAGTAACCGAGAGGTCGCTGGTTCAAAACCCCGAAACCGACTAGGGGGGGAAATCTGTCTGTGCCCTTGAGAAAGGCACTTAACTCTACATGTGTGTGTGCTGCCCTGCTTCCTCTGCTGCTGGGCCCGGTCTGTGACACCTTTGGTCTTCTATGTTCCACACAGTACGGTCAGTACAGTAACCCCCTATCCTCTGTCTTCAGCTCAATGAGCCGGCCCTGGTCGAAGGTCTGGTCCTCATCAATGTGGACCCATGTGCAAAGGGCTGGATGGACTGGGCTGCCTCCAAGGTAAGAATGTGCCCACACACACACACACACACATTTCTATGCTAACTCTGTGCATTTTAGAGTCATACTAGATTGGCACCTTGGAACGTAATTATTTGTTCTTTGTTTTAGATGTCCGGCTGGACCAGCAACCTGGTGGACATAGTGATGGCCCACCACTTCAGTGATGTGAGTCAGAGGGCTGTCTGGAAGGGTGGGAGACTCTGGGATGGGACAGAGGGAAAGGGCCATGCAGACTTTTCTGACATGCAGGGGGCAGAGCATACTGGCTGAATATCAGGGGCAGAGCATACTGGCTGAATACGGTGGGTGGTTGAAAGGTCTTGATAGCCCTGTCCAGGGGCAGAGCATACTGGCTGAATACGGTGGGTGGTTGAAAGGTCTTAATAGCCCTGTCCAGGGGCAGAGCATACTGGCTGAATACGGTGGGTGGTTGAAAGGTCTTAATAGCCCTGTCCAGGGGCAGAGCATACTGGCTGAATACGGTGGGTGGTTGAAAGGTCTTAATAGCCCTGTCCAGGGGCAGAGCATACTGGCTGAATACGGTGGGTGGTTGAAAGGTCTTAATAGCCCTGTCCAGGGGCAGAGCATACTGGCTGAATACGGTGGGTGGTTGAAAGGTCTTAATAGCCCTGTCCAGGGGCAGAGCATACTGGCTGAATACGGTGGGTGGTTGAAAGGTCTTAATAGCCCTGTCCAGGGGCAGAGCATACTGGCTGAATACGGTGGGTGGTTGAAAGGTCTTAATAGCCCTGTCCAGGGGCAGAGCATACTGGCTGAATACGGTGGGTGGTTGAAAGGTCTTAATAGCCCTGTCCAGGGGCAGAGCATACTGGCTGAATACGGTGGGTGGTTGAAAGTGACGTAACAATCTTTTCCCCCTCAGGATGAGCTGTCTGACAACCAGGAGATCACCCAGACGTATCGGCTGCACATCGCCCAGGATATCAACCAGGAAAACCTGGCCCTCTTCTGCAATGCCTACAACAGGTACAATACTGTACATAGAACCCCAAGAATAACTGGCTGTCCATTTTGGGTAGAAATTATAGATGTGTTGATTTGGTTCATCTATTTGTTATGACAGCCGTCGGGACCTGGAGATTGAGAGGCCTGTCATCGGTCTGACTGACGACACGGTGAACACACTGACGTATGTAAACATGCTGCAGACTGTATTACTGCAGCTCCGTCTTATTGCCTATGGACTGTATGTTTTGTATGTGAGTTGTTGTTTTTCATAAATTGACTGGTTCGAGCTCTGAATGCTGATTTGGCTGACAGCTGTGGTATATCAGACCATATTCCACAGGTATAAATAAAATAATACATTATTTTTACTGCTATAATTACGTTAGTAACCAGTTTTTATATAGCAATTTGTGGTTTGTGATATCTGACCAATATACCACGGCTAAGGGCTGTGTCCAGGCACTCCGCGTTGCGTCGTGCATTTAGAACAGCCCTTAACCGGTTTTCCCTCCTGTCTCTCCATCCAGATGCACTTCTCTGCTGGTGGTTGGTGACACGTCCCCGGCAGTCGATGCAGTGGTGGGTGCCCACTTTATCTCCATGGCAACACAGTAGCGAATAAGCCAGAGGGTCTGATTCCAATACAAAGTATCAACCCCCATCAGGGACAGTGTGTTCAGTCTATAGAGACGGGGGTTGAGGTCACTAGACGTAACCTTTCTGAATAGGAGGGGCCAGACTGAACCCTGTCTAAACTGCTGTTGTATCTCATCCATCGTCTTTTCTCGTTTACAGGTTGAATGCAACTCGAGGTTAAATCCAACCAAAACAACCCTTCTTAAGGTGTGTTCCATTGCTCTTTTGTTGTTAGAAATAGGAGTGGTAATGCTATGTGGTCCCTGCTGTTCTGCACACGATCTGAATGGTACTTAGAGGTTCAGCATTCTTCCATGTGTTCATAGGCCAGTGAATGTTAAGGTGTTTTGACTAACGGCATGGTCCTGTCTTGTGAGATTCTCCACTCTGGTCATGCTCTGGTTACTTCCTTATAGATGCAAGACTGTGGCGGGCTTCCTCAGGTCATCCAGGTGAGTCATTAACTAGTTTTGTGTTTGTCTTAAACTACACTTAAGTGGTCCTCTGTAACTCCGTTGTTTAGAGAATGGCGCTTGCTTTGCCAGGACCGTGAGTTTGATTCGCGGCACCACCCGTACGTAGAAGGTATGCATTACTGTAAGTCGCTTGGGATGAAAGCTTCCGATTTATATTTCAACTGTTACTTCATTCAGTTTTATTTCAAATGGCTCCATTTAACGGATGTTTTCTGTTTGTGTCTTACAGCCGGGTAAACTCGCGGAGGCCTTCAAATACTTTATCCAGGGAATGGGTTACAGTGAGTACTTCTCCTTCAGTCGTCTCTGGTGTCAGACTTGCGTTTTTTTTAATGTCCTGGTTGTATCAGTCTGTTCCATGTCCTGTTTACTGAAGTCCACCTCTTATCTCAGAATGAGACCTATGTCCAACTGATATCCCATAGAACGTGACCATTTCAGACAGCAGCCCTCCCATGTGGGTATCACACACAGAAGATACTCTTATCCAGAGTGACTTACAGTAACCGCTAGGCTACCAGCCGCACACATTTATGCCCTAAACTAAGGCTAATGTAGCATTCGTGTAGCACTTCAAGAATACAGCGTAACCCCAGTATCTACAAAACCACATGTACTGGATGTCCAAGGATGACAAAGCATTACTGGTAACTGACAAGGGAGCTAACCTCAAGCTAACCTTGTCTCCTTTTTGTTTGCAGTGACTTTTAACAACGGGTGTAAGTAGTGTGATGCTGAGTAAATAAATGACATGCAGCATGGTCTTCCCTTGAACATACACTACATTTGCCAAAAGTATGTGCACACTCCTTCAAAATAGAGTATTTGACTATATGAGCCACACACGTTGCTGACAGGTGTATAAAATCGAGCACACAGCCATGCACTCTCCATAGACAAACAGTCAGTAGGAGAACTCAGTGATCTTCAACGTGGCACGTCAAAGGATGCCACCTTTCTAACAATTCAGTTCGTCACATTTCTGTCCTGCTAGAGCTGCCCCGGTCAACTCTAAGTACTGTTATTGTGAAGTGGAAACGTTTAGGAGCAGCAACGGCTCAGCCTCAAAGTGGTAGGCCACACAAGCTCGCAGAACGGATCCGCCGAGTGCTGAAGCATGTAGCGTGTAAAAATAGTCTGCCTTCGGTTGCAACACTAACTACAGAGTTCCAATCTGCCTCTGGAAGCAACATCAGCACAATAACTGTTCATCTGGAGCTTCATGAAATGGATTTCCATGGCCACAGAGCTGCACACAAGCCTAAGATCACCATGTGCAATGCCAAGCATCTGCTGGAGTGGTGTAAAGTTCACCACCATTGGACTGGAGCAGTGGAAACACATTCTCTGGCGTGATGAATCATGCCTCACCATCTGGCAGTCCGACGGACGAATCTGGGTTTGACGAATGCCAGGAGAACACCACCTACCTAAATGTGTAGTGCCAACTGGGGATTTTGGTGGAGGAGGAATAATTGTCTGGGGCTGTTTTTCATGGTTCGGGCCAGGCCCCTTTAGTTCCAGTGAAGGGAAATATTAACGCTACAGCATACAATGAAAATTAGACCAGGGATCATAAACTAGATCCAGCTGTGGGCCGATTTTTATTTCTTGAGCGGATAGTCGGGGGACCGGAACATAATTACTAATCATTTGTAGACTTTAAATTGACCGCAAGAAGATCAAATATATATATTTGACTAAAACAATAATTTCAAACCATGCTTACTTTTTGTCTCTCTTTTGTGCTTGGGAATACTTGGAAACAGATTGGTTTTTAAAAAGAAAATCACTTGGAGATGATTTCCTGGTGTCTTTACAGTATTTTATGTCCAACAACGAAAATACACCAGAAAACTCGGGGATCAAGTAAAAACACAGCGGGCCAAATTCGGCCAACGGCCTGCCAGTTGGGGAAGCCTGTTCATGACGATTCTGTGCTTCCAACTTTGGTTCAGCATGACAATGCCCCTGTGCACAAAGTGAAGTCCGTACAGAAATTATTTGTCGAGATTGGTGTGGAAGAACTTGACTGGCCTGCACATAGCCCTGACCTCAACCCCATCGAACACCTTTGGAACGCTGAATGCAAGCCAGGCCTTATCGCCCAACATCAGTGCCCGACCTCACTAATACTCGTGGCTGAATGGAAGCAATGTTCCAATATCTAGTGGAAAGTCTTCCCAGACGAGTGGAGGCTGTTATAGCAGCAAAGGGGGGACCAACTCCATATTAATGCCCATGATTTTGGAATTAGATGTTTGATGAGCACATATGTTTGGCAATGTAATATACCTTGGTGTGTGGGATGATCTGTAACACAGACGACAATGGTTCCTTCCCCCAGGTCTTAAGATGCAGTGCCCTAAACAGGGAGGGTGTTTACAGGCCTACCTTTTAAAGGTGTGGTTCATTTAGGCCTGCTGAGAGCTGATCTGGCTTGTTGAATAATCATCATATTAGAAACAGACCACGTATTGGCCACTGTATGTTAGAACGGCCAAATTCCATTGGCTGCCTTTGATCACTTTGACATACTTGAATCTATTTTTTTTTCTGCGCTTCAAAATGTTTCTTTTGTTCATATAAATATTTAAAGTTTTGAGTTGCTAGCTCACAGAGTGGAAAATGTAAGGTGTTAGGGAGGTCAGAGTAAAAGCTGCTTGACTATTACAATAGTCTCAATGGGTGTTTGTCGTTCTCCCTCTGGAATCTTCATCTGAACATTAAGCCTTCTGTACCTGTGTAAACCTCACTGGCAAAACCCTGCACCCCCTTCCACCCCTCGTCTGGCTTGCCCTCACCCCTGGCCCTCTCCCCATGACCCCTGGCCTTCACCTACCCTCCCCTGGTCCTCACCCCTCCAGTGAGGGCTGACTGAGGCTCCAGTGGTTCTCCAGGTATGGTAATGTCAGTGGCAGATTAGTGTTCTCATTAAAGGCTGCTCTTAAGCCCCACAGCATGGCCTGACCCCCTGCCCTGGGGACCTGTCTGGAATCCCGTGAGCCCTGCCCCCCTGCCCTGGGAACCTGTCTGGAATCCTGTGAGCCCTGCCCCCCTGCCCTGGGAACCTGTCTGGAATCCCGTGAGCCCTGCCCTGGGGACCTGTCTGGAATCCTGTGAGCCCTGCCCCCCTGCCCTGGGAACCTGTCTGGAATCCCGTGAGCCCTGCCCCCCTGCCCTGGGAACCTGTCTGGAATCCCGTGAGCCCTGACCCCCTGCCCTGGGAACCTGTCTGGAAGCCCTGAGCCACCTGGCCAGCCTGTTGTGCTCTGCTCTGCTGGAAATGTGCTGCTTGGGTTTGTTCTGCTACTGCAGGGACACTCACATGGTGCTGCTGGAGGGTAATGTCAGGAGAGCAGGGCCTCAAGAGAACCATGCCGCCTCCGCACATCACTGTGGGAAGGAAGATCTGTCGTTGCCTTATTCCAAATCCTACCCTGTGAGGGTGACCCTTGATGTTTTGTCTGCAACAAGTGACTACAGAGGCACTCCAAGCGGCACCCTAGGGGCTGGCCCGGGGTTAGTTTTGGATTGAGTGTTGGTTCATCCCACGCCCCCTCATTCTTCCACCTCTTAGAGGTCTGTTTTCCTGCTTCAAGAGTTATTCTGGATACCCATCCTAGTTATTGAAATGAACTAGAATTTTCAATGGAATACAGTATTGCTTGAAAACAACATTTTCACTCATCAAACCCTTGATAGCCCTCCTTTCTGTTGTTTTTCTTGTGAACCCTGTCTCTGTTGAGGTGTTAAGTATGGTGGTTTCCTCGCCGTCTGAGCGTTCACATCACGCGCGTTATGCTCTTCGTCCACACCAAGCAATAGCACGTTCCAGAAAGGACCTTCCCTTTCTGAGAATACCTAAACATTGAAACAGTTGGGGACATTGTGAGCTTTCACAAACACATAATTGTGGCATACTGTAGGAGGTTTGTAACTCTGTAGCGTTATGGCTGCTCCTTCTGTCAGGTGGCTCAGCATTGTGTTGAAAGGAAAGCAATAAGCTAGCAGGAGATTGGTTTGAGTGTGAATAGATGAGCAGTAGAGCTGGGACGTTAAACTGAAAATGATCGACACCCGGCGACCATTACCACAACCAAATTACCGACACCGATAATCACAATAAATAGCCTACTAGAGAAATGTGAAGTTTAAAGGAAATACTAATGGTTTGCATTCAAAGTAGTAGTAGTAGTAGTGCTAATAGTATGGTAATATATAAAAGGTGGCTAACAAGTGTACATGAATGTTATATGGTTATCGTGATCGTTCAGTCAATTTATCGTTCTATGGATTTGTGTCCATATCGCCCAGCTTTACTGAACAGTCAAGTGCTCGTCGAGGCCCTGTTTGAATGGTTACTTTAGTTCAGTGGGGAAATGATTGGAGTCGGGGGGGGGGGGGACAGATTAAACTAACTGGATCAGACCATGTACTCATGAAGCACATCTTGGCTCAACGTTCTCTTTAGGTAATCTCAGGGCCACAGGTGACATTCCCTTTAAATTGACAGAACAGTAATAAAGCCTTCTGGCTATTTTCACAACTGTCAGAGATTTACTGAAAATTCATGTAAAAGTCGATGGTGCTAGAATGAACTATACACGGTGCTGCTTCAAGTCTCTCCGAGGTATATTTCTTTTCAGATCTTTTGTGAAGACAGAGCATTAATCTGACAGTCTCTCTCTCTGTACCCCTTCCTTTATTTCTTCCCTCCTTCCTTCCGTTCTGCCCGTCCGTCAATGCTAACAGTCCCTCATGTACTGCTTAGCCACGTAAGCAGTGAATCAGGTACCAGGGCCATAGGTAGCAGCCTTGGCTGCGCCAGCCTGCCCTCTCTACCTCAAGTACGCTACTCCCCCCAACCCTGTTTGCCCATCGCTGGTACTCACTTTTTAGGCTTCTTCTCAAGTCTGAGATTTGAAGCATGTGGTCAACTTTATTTTATTTTTTTAAAGATTCCTTTGTCTCGCTAAATGTGTGGTTTGAGAGGGCGTGGATGTTTTTATGTGATGTCTATCAGGTAACATGGTTGTCTTATGTCTGTCTGTTCATGTCTTTTTGTTATTTTTCTCTTCTGAACAGATGGCCCTCAAATCTCTTGTGCATGCTGCATAATCATATTGGCCTTTCCCATTTATTCATTTTTTCTCCAACAGTAAAAATGAATTGGAACTTGACCTGATCAGGCAATCTCTTTTTCTTTATGGGAGAATAATGAACACACTGAGGGTTTCTGCTCAGACATTTCAGACCCCAACCACTTTAATGAGATGCATATGCAGTACCAGTCAAAAGTTTGGACACACCTACTCATTCCGGGGTTTTTCTGAATTTTTTACTATTTTTTACATTGTAGAATATTAGTGAAAACATCTAAATATGAAATAACACATATGTATTGTATTTTATCTTTATCAATTAAGAACAAATTCTTATTTACAATGACTGACAACGCTGGGCCAATTGTGCGCCGCCCTATGGGACTCCCAATCACGGCCGGTTGTGATACAGCCTGGAATCGAACCAGGGTCTGTAGTGACACCTCTAGCACTGAGAGGCAGTGCCTTAGACCGCTGCGCCACTCTGGAGCCCACATATGGAATCATGTAGTAAGCAAAAAAGTGTTAAACAAATCCAAATATATTTTATTTTTGAGATTCTTCAAAGTAGCCACCCTTTGCCTTGATGACAGCTTTGCACACTCTTGGCATTCTCTCAACCAGCTTCATGAGGTAGTCACCTGGAATGCATTTCCATTAACAGGTGTGCCTTGTTAAATGTTAATTTGTGGAATTTCTTAATGTGTTTGAGACGGTAAGTTGTGTCGTGACAATGTAGGGGTGGTATACAGAAGACAAACCTATTTGGTATAAGACCAAGTCCATATTATGACAAGAACAGTTCAAATAAGCAAAGAGAAATGACAATCCATCATTACTTTAAGACATGAAGGTCGAGGAGAATGCCAAGAGTGTGCAAAGCTGTCATCAAGGCAAAGGGTGGCTACTTTGAAGAATCTCAAAAATAAAATATATTTGGATTTGTTAAACACCTTTTTTTTGGTTATTACATGATTCCATATGTGTCATTTCATAGTTTTGATGTCTTCACTATTATTCTACAATGTAGAAAATAGTAAAAAATAAAAACCCTTGAATGAGTAGCTGTGTTCAAAACTGTTTTGACTGTACATACAGTACTTTCTGAAATACAGTGAAATTTCCAGTATTCCTGCTTCGCTGATATCAATCTCCTTAGAAGGCAGTGTAGCTAGCATGAGCTGAACACTACAAGGTGATCTGGTTATTAGCTGTTTAGAGATTTCATTATTCTCCCTGGGCTTCAGTCCACCCCATCTTAAATTGGGAATGTTGATGCAATAATGATTGTGGTATGATTACCAGGGGCCTCATTTACAAACATTGTGCATGAACAGAATATACCCCAAAACATTTATAAAAACGGAACTTATCCTCCTGCAAACTTTAGACCATGAGTAAGCACACGTTCTAGTGGTTGAAGTATTGCATTGCAAGAAGGCAAAAGTAGCCTTGTGCAAATGGGGGATGTACTGTATGATGACTTATAAATAACAAAAGCAACAGGTAACTAAATATAATAACAAGATGCAATCCTTTTCTGTTAGTGAGAAGAGAATCTATTTGTTATCTTTGCATTCTAAAATAATGAATGGTTTCATCATCACTAAATAGCCTGTAGATCAACAACAGTTTAGTAAAGGCTACCATTCATCCCAGCTCTCATTTAATTGGACCCACTTCACAGTAGTAAATAGGTAAGTATCTTGTTCTCTGCGATCTAAAGCGAAGTTAAACGGTAAGAACAGACGGTTCACCAACTCCATTGGCGTTTGAATGCTGTAATGTAACATTTCTCCAGTAGCCTAGACAATTTATAAACACAATACATGTGTCATAACCAGTTGCACCTCTTCTGGCCGTGATGCGCTCATATTGCTGAAGTAGCCATACAACAAATGACCGTACGCATCTCAATTAATTGGGCCTAGATAGGCTATTATAATTTTTAGTTCCAACAGGGAGCGTGGTTTCTAATGTACAGTAGAATGGAAGATCTTTTGCGTTGGAAGTGTGTGGGCTACCACTGAATGTAGGCCTATTGTAGTTTGTTTTCCAGAGTAAACAATGTTTCAGATTTCATGGCCAGTGTAGCATATTTCGGTTTAGAAGAAAGTAAATTAAAAACATTATTGAATTTTTGAATAAAATTATTGAATAAAAACATTGAGTTTTCCAGGTCCAACAAAAATGTGCAATTTTGTTTTTGTTTCAGAAACGGTCAAATATAGCAAATGTCACACAACAAAACACATTCTGCCAACACCTCCAAAGACATTTGATCAAGTTCGCCATTGCTATTTCCTTCAGAGATACGGTCTTGGCTTAATTCCAATACTTCCAAAGTATTCAGGAAATAAGGGCGCTATTGTCACCTTCAAGGGTGAATAACGGGCGTTATTCAGGCAGAGATATAAAATGCTCGTTCAGTTTTACAGCCGGTCTGATTTATATTGGGGAAACATGTATGGTCTGGTCTTGTGCCAAGTATATACATCTACATTTTTACATACGTGTGTAGTGTTTTCAGAAGTGGCTCACACAGATATTTAGTGTAAAATTCACACAACGGTTATAAATGAGGCCCCAGCATCCTGCCCCTAGCCACATTCTCTAAAGCAAACTACCCCTCCCACTAAACATTCAACACACACTAAGCAAATGTCCTCATACGTGACTTCTTAACCTAAATGTTCTCTCCTCTCTCTCTCTCTCTCTCGTCTGTAGTGCCCACGGCCAGTATGACCCGCCTGGTGCGTTCTCGTACCCATTCTACCTCCAGCATGGGCTCTGTGGATGGGAGTCGCAGCCGCACCCACACACAGCTAGAGGGCGCCACTGCTGCCGGCCCGGGTGTCGAACAGGCCAGGCCACAGACCATGGAGGTTTCCTGTTAAAGAACCCAGCCCAGAAAACCACCACCTCCCCCTCCCTCTCTTTTTTCCTTTCCCATGCTCAAGGTCAGAGAGGATTGGAATCCTGAGGGGGTGTCTGAAACGTGTTCTGAAAGATAATTTATGAAGACACAAGCAGTCAGGTTCTCTGCTGTGTTCTCTCACCATTTCCTGTTGTTGTCTGTCTATCATGCCTGTTTGTGCATGACTGCTGTGGTACGGCAACCTGAAAGTCAGTAAGCAGGCGGATGATGCTGCTTGTCTGGTTTTCCTTTTGTTGTCTACCAGCTCTCCCCATTAAAAGAGGAAGAGGTTGTTTTTTTAATCTTTGGGATTTGAGATATATTTGTATTTATAACTATTTTGGGTCAGTGTGTCAGTTTAAAGATAACAGATGGAAAGGCATCAGGAGTTTTCTCTTGTAAAGTACTCTATACGGAGTAATGTTGCCCCTCTCTGTCTCCCTCTGGGGTCTTCCTCACCTTGCTAATTGGTAAGATCAGACCAAATCACACCACCTTAGTGGTCCATTCCTTAATCAGTCACATGACACCATTTTTTCTTGATTCTTTTTTAATTGTTTTTATGTTGTGATTTGTGGATAAAAAAAAATACCTTTGCTTTCCTGGATTGCAATACGATGTGATAAACTTGCTCCTGCTCTGTACCTTTATACCAAGAATATCTGACAGAATGACCCTCTAGTAGATGAAACGTAATGGGTGTGTCTGTAGAATTGCTTTTGTCTAGATGTATCTAGAAATAGTTGCCTTGTTTGATATTTTATTTTTCGTGTGAGTTATTTGAAATGGCAGGCTCTGGGTTTTGATCCCACCCACATTTATTATTGACGGGCAGAGAAAAGAACCAACCCACTGGGCACAGACGTCAGTTCAGTGTCTATTCCATGTTGGTTCAACGTAATTTCATCGAAATGATGTGGAAACGACGTTGATTCAACCAGTGTGTGCCCAGTGGGAACATTTTACTGTAGTTTTATTGAAAATTCAAGTCAAATGCGGAGAGTACCTAAACTAGCCCCAGCTCAGTCAGAGGGTGAGTAAATGTCTGCGAATTGGGGTACAGATAACATTACTACCTCTTTCATAAAATTAAAATAAAATATATTAACTTACATTGCTTCCAGTTAGTAGAAAATAGTTTTCCCTCCTGATGAAATAAAGGAGGTGAAAACGACAACGGGTCAGATGCCTGATGGATTGTGTAATGTTTTTATAGAGTTTCTTATTAATGTTCTTAGTTGGTAGTTTTCTCTGTGGTTTTCCTGCATTTCTCTCTGATTGTACTACAGCTTGGGTGAGCACGTGGTGATGATGCATTGGACTCTGTCTGCATAGTATACGGGGTGCTGTTAGTCATACTGTGCTGACTATGTCAATTTGTACTGATCATAAAATAAAGCTAGAAGCTGTACATGCCTGGACTTTTCATCTTATCCTTTCTGTCACTGGCATGTCTGTTCTCTAACTTAGTAAACTAGCCTGATTTATAATAGTGGTCCTTTGTAGTTCAGTTGGTAGAGCATGGTGCTTGTAATGTCAGGGGAGTGACTTCGATACCTGGGACCATCCATGTATAAAATGGATGCACCCATGACTAAGTAGCTTTGGATAAACATGTCTGCTAAATGGTATACTATTATTATTATTAGGTTCGGCATCAGCAGTTTCTCATTCTATGTCAGTTACTGACACTCAATTAGCCATGTCCGCTATCAAAAACGTTTATTGGTATGTTTATCTAGCCAACTATCTAAACCAGTGGCGGTCGGTGCCGTTTAAGATGAGGGAGGATGATTATTATTATTTTAATGAGCATGGCCTTATTTCTATTACAGCATATTGGATGACTGTCATTCATATTCCATTCACCCAGCTCAATGTAACATCCATAGGTTTAGGCTACTACATAATACTCAAATCGGCACAATGAATATCCCCCTGATCACAAGCAAACACATTTTACTTTCATACCAGACACACACAAACAGCTCGTTGTGTGTGTATATGTATGTGTGTGTGTGTATATATATATATATATATATATATATTTATAAATAATTCCTTCTCGCATCTATCCACTCTCCTCTCACATACTCCCCTTGCTTGTGGACTTCAGTGCAGGACACATCAGCTGTCTGTGACCAGGTGGGAAAAAAACCTTCCAAGCTAAACCTTCATATCATGACTGCTAACTGCTACATCATTGTCACGTCATAGTTAACATAGGCATAGCTACTAGAACTAAGGCATTAGTAAACCCACTACAATCATGCAGAACCGTGTAGTCCGACAAGCAGTTTAGCAGTTACACCGGCGGGCCCCAGAGGCAATGAATTAATAAAGCCAAAAGCTTACCTTGACTTGGACGAGTTCCAGTATTGGATAGCAATAGCCAGCTAGCTAACATAGCATCCCTCTGTTTGAGCTGGGTGTTTGAGTAGGCTAAACTAGCTATCTGCACTGGACACTAGCTAAGTAAGTGAAAATGGGAATAAAAAATCTAAGAAATATAGCTAGCTCTCTTGCTTCTTAATTTTGGAAGAAGTTAATTTGTTCAAAACTGTTCAACTATTGTCTTTCATGCTCTGAGTCAACTACCACATTGTATGCACTGCAGTGCTAGTTAGCTGTAGCTTATGCTTTCAGTGCTAGATTAATTGTCTGATCCTTTGATTGGGTGGACAACATGTCAGTTCATGCTGCAAGAGCTCTGATAAGCTAGAGGACGTCCTCCGGAAGATGTCATAATTACTGTGTAAGTCTATGGAAGGGGTGAGAACTATGAGCCTCCTAGGTTTTATATTGAAGTCAATGTACCCAGAGGAGGACAGAAGTTAGCTGTCCTCCGGCTACACCATGGTGCTACCCCACAGAGTGCTGTTGAGGCTACGATAGAACTTCATTGCCAAACTGTGTTTTAATGCATTTTTTGGTAACAAACATATTTAGTATAGTTTTATCTAAAAATAACTGTTTTAATGTTACACTTTTTATTTTTATGAAATTCACTATGGAGGATAGTCCTCACCTTCCTCCACTGATCTAAACGTGTAGTACTCATGGCCGAATGACTGGGCACATGCCAGACCAGACTATCGCATTTGGGGCCCCGGGGCACCAACCTCTGGAGAGTTGGTGCTGCATCTCAACACATTTTGCCATAGTGCAGAGTAAAATGTGCAGCTTTATAATGCTACTGTACACGTTTTGTCATGAGGAAGATCATGATTTTGCTATTTTATAGCTCATCTCATGCTTTTAACATTTTGCCATGAGAAAATGCTAGTCACTCTCACTCATGTTATATTAACATGGCATAAGTCATGGCAAAATGTGTAGAATGCCAGGAAATTCATTTTAAAACTGCAAAAACTGCATTTCTCTACACCCCTATGGCAAAATGGGTATAATTGCAGGTAATTCATTATAAAACATACATTTTTCTCTACACCATCAGGATGCCGTGCCAGTAAAAAAAAATATTGTTTAGGGCCCCCAAAAGGTTAGGGTCGGCCCTGGCTACTGGTATAATGCAGTTAGTTCAGAGGGTTTAGTAGTTTAACTGCACAAATCAGTGTGGGTGTAAATGTGGATATGCAGAACCGTGAGCCCATATCTCTTGATAATGAGTACAAAAGGGTTATGATGAGAAAAATAATTGCTCAACACTTTTACCCAATCAACAGCATTTACCTGATTGATGAAGAATATGAAGCTCTATTCTGGGGAGAAAACATTGTGACCTCACTTCACACCAGTGTCTGTATGCCACCGCTCATGCAGATGCTGCAAAACAGAACATTTGCACAGACCAATTGCACCTCATTGCTACAGCTGATGACTCATTGATCAAGTCACTGATGTAAAAGGTCTGTCTGTTCCAATTACTACAGCCCCATGTTCAGTAGATATTGTTGAACAAAATCTTTCTTCCTTTCTCTTTGTGCATCACTTTTTCTTTGTCTTCCCTCCACTCTTCTCCATTTCCCTCTTCACTCTGAGTTGTGGTGTGTTCATGTTTCAGGCCTCACTGAAACAGGAAACTGCGTGTGTGAGGTGAATATAAAAAAAGAAATCCTCCTGTCAAATCTCTCCACTCAGATATACTATAGATCACTCTGCTACGTGTACATAGCCTCTACCTACCACCGATGCCTCCTTTCCTCTTGGATCACCACAAAGGAGAACACTCTTTCTTCATTGGAGCCTAAAGAAGTCTCACACAGACTCTCATACACACATCGCACTCTCGTTCCACATGTGAACACTACCGACAGCGTGCAACTCCCAGACCCACTGGACTCTTCTGTCCTCTGGGCCGCACCTCTATCCTTGTGCTAGTCTACTGTGGTACTCTACAGCTCTGACATCAACTCATACCAGAGCATCAGAAGACTGACGTTCACCAGTGCCACAACAGGGAAATGCTGTGAGTATAAAAATATTTTTGAGCTGTCTAATTGTCTAATCGATCTGACTGTACTGTACACGTAAAAGGTTAGTTTTATCCAACTCAGATTTAAAATATTAAAAGTATAATTTTTGGTTTTAACAAAGATGACAACGGTCAAGTAAATATACACAAATAGCTGCTATTTGTCGGGGCATGGACAAGGTGTTGAAAGTGTTCCACAGGAATGCTGGCCCATGTTGATTCCCACAGTTGTGTCAAGTTGGTTGGATGTCCTTTGGGTGGTGGACCATTCTTGATACACACAGGAAACTGTTGAGCGTGATAAACCCAGCATCGTTGCAGTTTTTGACACAAAATGGTGCGCCTTGCACCTACTACCATACCCCGTTCAAAGGCACTTAAATCTTGAAAAAAAAATTCCAAAGGCACTTAAATCCAAATCTCAATTGTTTCAAGGCTTAAAAATCCTTCTTTAACCTCACCTCCCATTCACCTACTCTGATTGAAGAAGAGTAAACAAGTGATATCAATAAGGGGTCATAGGATTCACCTGGATTCACCTGGTCAGTGAGAAAATAAAGAAAAAGATGGTGTTCTTAATGTTTTGTACACTCAGTGTATAGGACAAACTGATCTTATATGAACAAAAATTTGCCCCGCTAAATGCTTAAATGAATACTGTAGCTTGGTGTCCAGCCAGGTCTACACCTCTGGATTACAGCGTCTGCTAAATGTCATATGCATACACTATACGAACGTATGTGGACACCCCTTCAAATGAGTGGATTCGGCTATTTCAGCCACACCTGTTGCTGACAGGTGTATAAGACTGAGCACACAGCCATGCAATCTCCATAGACAAACATTGGCAGTAGAATGGCCTTACTGAAGAGCTCAGTGAATTTCAACGTGGCACCGTCATAGGATGCCATCTTTCCAAAAATTCAGTTTGTCAAATTTCTGCCCTGGTAGAGCTGCCCCGGTCAACTGTAAGTGCTGTTATTGTGAAGTGGAAACGCTGCCATTGGACTCTGGAGCAGGGAAAACGCATTCTCTTTAGTGATGAATCACGCTTCACCATTTGGCAGTCCGATGGACAAATCTGGGTTTGGCGGATGCCAGGAGAATGCTACCTGCCCCAATGTATAGTGCCAACTGTAATGTTTGGTGAAGGAGGAATAATGGTCTGGTGCTGTTTTTCATGGTTCGGGCCCCTTAGTTCCAGTGAAGGGAAATCTTAACGCTACAGCATACAATGACATTCTAGATTATTCTGTGCTTCCAACTTTGTGACAACAGTTTAGGGAAGGCCCTTTCCTGTTTCAGCATGACAATGACCCCGTGCACAAAGCAAGGTCCATATAGAAATGGTTTGGAAGAACTTGACTGGCCCCCACGGAGCCCTGACCTCAACCCCATCGAACACCTTTGGGATGAATTGGAACGCTGACTGCGAGCCAGGCCTAAGCGTCCAACATCAGCGCCTGATCTCACTAATGCTCATATGGCTGAATGGAAACAAGTCCCTGCAGCAATGTTCCGACATCTAGTGGAAGGCCAGAAGAGTGGAGGCTGTAATAGCAGAAAAGCAGGGGGACAAACTGATCTTTTCTAAATGATTATGTTATGTGCCATATTACCGAGCATTGAGGGAAGATATTTAGAAATATTTAATGCCAATATATTTCATATGACTATTTCTAAAATGATCATCTATTTTTGTGTCTACCATTGTCAAAATTAGACAAACACACACCAGGGTAGAAAGGTGTTCACAAAAAGAGCATTTATTTTCTACCCAATGATATCCTGCCACTTTTATGTTTGACTCCATCGATGCTTGAGATCTCATGCATTACTTTACAGTAAAACATGTTGCAAATTACAACACAACTTTTCATCTTATGCGGTGGTTTCTGCATCAGTGTATTGCTGCGAACTAATTTACCCATCTTCCATGGTTCCTGTGGAGCAGAAGGTTGCCAAGAAATGTCATATTTGTCACACGTGTGTTTGTGCAAATCACCAATGCATGACACTTCAACTAGTTGCACATTAGAGCATTGTTGTTTACATCAATTAGAGCAGTGGTCCCCAACCGGTCCATCACGATCGCCAATCGGACGGTTCAGATTATGGTGTCTGCAGTCATTTAGAAGGCATAAAAGAAAGCAACAGAAAAATTGATACTGTGAGATTTCAAAATGTTAAAAACCATCACTAGAGAGAAACTGTCAAGGAATACAGCAAAGAGGTGCTGTTTTTATTTCACTAGGCAAGTCAGTTAAGAACAAATTATTATTTACAATGACGGCCTACCCCGGCAACAGTGGGTCAATTGTGCGCCACCCTATGGGACTCCCAATCAAGGTCTGATGTGATTCAGCCTGGATTCGAACCAGGGACTGTAGTGGTGCCTCTTGCACCGAGATGCAGTGTCAGAGATGCTGCGCCACTCAGGAGCCCAGTGAGTTGAGTTTAAGTTCTTACTGTCAACACTTTGCATTCAACACTTTTAGAAGTATAATGACATTCTTCCTATTTCCACTCAGCTCTACAACAAGCACTGCAGCAGTAATGAAGGAGAAGGAAAGTGTATTAATAGGTTTGCGTTGTTGTTATTATTAGCAGCTTGGGGGTATTTTTTTATATCAAGGTATATTTCACTTTCTCTGTTCATAGGAGTAAGAATTTGTGCATGAAATAATGCGGTGCGACTGGAGTTTCCCCATCAGATGAAACACGGTGTCCCTACATGGTCAGTGTCAGTGGAGGAAAGGATGAACGGAGGGATGTTGAGAGACGGACCATCAGTCTGCTGCTCTCTCTCTCCGCTGAGACTGACCATCAGATGAAACACGGTGTCCCTACATGGTCAGTGTCAGTGGAGGAAAGGATGAACGGAGGGATGTTGAGAGACGGACCATCAGTCTGCTGCTCTCTCTCTCCGCTGAGACTGACCATCAGATGAAACACGGTGTCCCTACATGGTCAGTGTCAGTGGAGGAAAGGATGAACGGAGGGATGTTGAGAGACGGACCATCAGTCTGCTGCTCTCTCTCTCCGCTGAGACTGACCATCAGATGAAACACGGTGTCCCTACATGGTCAGTGTCAGTGGAGGAAAGGATGAACGGAGGGATGTTGAGAGACGGACCATCAGTCTGCTGCTCTCTCTCTCCGCTGAGACCGACCATCAGATGAAACACGGTGTCCCTACATGGTCAGTGTCAGTGGAGGAAAGGATGAACGGAGGGATGTTGAGAGACGGACCATCAGTCTGCTGCTCTCTCTCTCCGCTGAGACCGACCATCAGATGAAACACGGTGTCCCTACATGGTCAGTGTCAGTGGAGGAAAGGAAGAACGGAGGGATGTTGAGAGACGGACCCTCACTCTGCGACTCTCTCCCTCCGCTGAGACTGACCATCAGATGCAGACATTATCAGCCCAGTAAAATAAAAAGCTAATTATTTACATTTATGCTCACTGTGCCTCACCAGTAATACAACAACGGATCTATTACCAGTCTGATCATATGCCTACCTCAAATTTAGATTTTTTAAAATGTTTAAATGGCCCAAACAACAATGCTTTGTCAGGGCATTTCAAGCAAAACCAATATGCGGTGATAATGTATTGGGCCTATAGCTTACTGCACGAACCTCATTGCTACAGTACTGTTTTTAATTGGTTACTGTTGCATAGGCTTGTGTTTAAAAATACATCTGAGCTGTAGAGCTCGGCTTGCATCAAAAAGTGATCTCAAAAGGTCGGTGACACTGAATTAGAGAGTTCTATTATGTGTTCTAGTATTGTTATTTATTCAGTCGAAAGCCCCTTATTGTCCTTGCCAACAGCACCTCGACAACCAGCAACCCATGTGTAAAAACAAGAGTGTGGTTGGAAACTAAAGGGTGTTCAGAAGAGTGGTTTTCAACTTCCTCCCTCCTTTTGTCTGACTGGCAATAAATTAAATAAAAATAGGCAGGGCTATTTTAAATTCCCTTCACATTTTTGGTTTTGAAATATACTACCTGTAATAAGTTACAATGAATTGTGATTGATGCAATAGTATGCATAGAAAATATGTCTCTACCCATATGAAGAGTTTAATTCCAAAATGCTATACGGTGCATTTGGAAGGTATTCAGACCCCTTGACATTTTCCACATTTTGTTACATTGCAGCCTTATTCTAAAATTGATTAATAAAACAACAACAAAATCCTCACACAATAAATACCCCATAATGACATCACAATACCCCATAATGACATCACAATACCCCATAATGACATCACAATACCCCATAATGACATCACAATACCCCATAATGATCAAGCGAAAACAGGCTTTTAGAAATGTTTGCAAATGTATTAAAAATTAAAAACCTAAATACCTTATTTGCTTAAGTATTCAGACCCTTTGCTATGAGACATGAAATTGAGCTCAAGTGCATCCTGTTTCCATTGATCATCCTTGAGATGTTTCTACAACCTGTGGTAAATGAAATTGATTGGACATGATTTGGAAAGGCGCACACCTGACTATATAAGGTTCCACAGTTGAAAGTACAAGTCAGAGCAAAAACCAAGCCATGACGTCGAAGGAATTGTCCATAGAGCTCTGAGACAGGATTGTGTCGAGGCACAGATTTGGAGAAGGGCACCAAAACATTTCTGCAGCATTGAAGGTCCCCAAAAACACAATGGGCTACATCATTCTTAAAGGGAAGAAGTTTGGAACCATCTAAAATCTATGAATAAAGAATCTGAGAAGAAACACACATGCAAACATTTCTGATACAAAAAAAACACGTGAAAAATTGGTGGATATAGCATTTTGGAAATAATTGGCTATTAAGTAATAGCTATGATTCCCTCTAACCCACAGAGTCCTCTGGTGACCCATACGAGCTCGACATCGCCATGGGCAGTGGGCCCAGTAAAGAACGTCGGGGATCCAGCACTCAGGCAGCCTTGCTGGGCCAGGAAGAGCCCGCTGAGTCAGTCATACTGGGTAAGGCCTGCCCTCCCATCTCGGTCTGAGCACAGCACAGGACTCTGGGAAACAGGCCAGTACTAGCCTTTCTCTTTCTCTGTCCTCAGAGGTCAATCGTCCTGGGATTGTTTTGACTGAAACCTATAGGGAATTGGAAGTGTGCACGACAGCCGGGTCTATTTATAGTTAAGGACAAATATTATATATCCATTTTTACTTAACTTATTTCTTCTTAAAAATGCACTGTTGGTTAAGGGCTTGTAAGTAAACATTTCACACTAAGGTCTACACTGTTGGTTAAGGGCTTGTAAGTAAACATTTCACACTAAGGTCTACACTGTTGGTTAAGGGCTTGTAAGTAAGCATTTCACACTAAGGTCTACACTGTTGGTTAAGGGCTTGTAAGTAAGCATTTCACACTAAGGTCTACACTGTTGGTTAAGGGCTTGTAAGTAAGCATTTCACACTAAGGTCTACACTGTTGGTTAAGGGCTTGTAAGTAAACATTTCACACTAAGGTCTACACTATTGGTTAAGGGCTTGTAAGTAAGCATTTCACACTAAGGTCTACACTGTTGGTTAAGGGCTTGTAAGTAAGCATTTCACACTAAGGTCTACACTGTTGGTTAAGGGCTTGTAAGTAAGCATTTCACACTAAGGTCTACACTGTTGGTTAAGGGCTTGTAAGTAAGCATTTCACACTAAGGTCTACACTGTTGGTTAAGGGCTTGTAAGTAAGCATTTCACACTAAGGTCTACACTGTTGGTTAAGGGCTTGTAAGTAAGCATTTCACACTAAGGTCTACACTGTTGGTTAAGGGCTTGTAAGTAAGCATTTCACACTAAGGTCTACACTGTTGGTTAAGGGCTTGTAAGTAAGCATTTCACACTAAGGTCTACACTGTTGGTTAAGGGCTTGTAAGTAAGCATTTCACACTAAGGTCTACACTGTTGGTTAAGGGCTTGTAAGTAAGCATTTCACACTAAGGTCTACACGGTTGGTTAAGGGCTTGCGACCAACATAATGTGGAATTGTTTTTGGTTAATGTTCTATGCATCCATGGTGTGGTAAAATAGTAAGCATTTCACACTAAGGTAAGCATTTCACACTAAGGTCTACACTGTTGGTTAAGGGCTTGTAAGTAAGCATTTCACACTAAGGTCTACACTGTTGGTTATCCAGGGCTGTTCTTTTGTATCCATAGTGTGGTGATGCTGTTTCACACTAAGGTCTACACTGTTGGTTAAGGGCTTGTAAGTAAACATTTCACACTAAGGTCTACACTATTGGTTAAGGGCATTTCACTGTAAGGTTGTATTCAGCACATGTGACAAATACAATTTGATTTGATTTCAAAGTTCAAATCAAATCAATGCGACCAACAATGTGGAATTGTTTTTGTTAATGTTCCTATGCATCCATGGTGTGGTAATGCTGTTGCTATGCATCCATGGTGTGGTGATGCTGTTGCTATGCATCCATGGTGTGGTGATGCTGTTGCTATGCATCCATGGTGTGGTGATGCTGTTCCTATGCATCCATGGTGTGGTGATGCTGTTCCTATGCATCCATGGTGTGGTGATGCTGTTCCTATGCATCCGTGGTGTGGCATCTGTGGTGTGGTGATGCCCTAGATGTTTAGATGCCTCTCTGTTAAATATGACCAGAGTTGGTGTGCAAGAAAGAGGAAAAAAACATTCCTGGTCTTCTGTTGAACCACCAGAGGACAGAAATGAGCTTGTGCAATAACTCAATTCGCCTTTGCACTCCTAAACAACGCACTTAAAAAAAAACTTTGGCAAAGTGTAAAGTCTACAAAGCTTAGTCCACTCTGTTCATAACAGGTTTTAGTTTTGGGAACAGAACTGTATTGAGATCAAATGTTTCATTGGTGGGAAAATGTACCGAATGTCGGCCAAAGTCCATCTCGTTTCCTTCTTCTCCTGCCGGCCCCTTGGCTTCCTCTCACTACCACATTTGGTAATGAATGGAAACACCAAGCGGATGCTTCACATTCATACATCCGGTGAAATATCTATCTCACTGTTCAATCTGTGGCTGTACTCCCTCTAGTCACCCTGTAGAAATGGTGTGAACCAGGTGACATTGAATTCCTCAAGATGTTAGTTGATGAAGATCACATCAATCATTTAGCTCAGAAAGGCTGACGATCATCTCATTTGTGTAACTTGGAAGTGTCTTGCCTAACCATGACTACTCACATTCAAAGTGTGAATTACAAACATACAAGTACATAGATATTTAATCGTATGCATGCTTTTTGTTTGCTTTTTTTCTCAGCATGAAAATACTGCGTTGTCATGGTTTGAGGTTCTCATAGTAGACTGACACTAATCTTTCATGTATCTGTTCTGTCTACAGAGAGCAGCAAGTATATGGTAGTGGCCCTGTATAACTATCCCACTGGTCCCCCAGCACACTGCCGCATCCACACTGGAGAGAGACTCAGCGTGCTTTCAGAGTAAGAAACCATAGCCTCTACATACAACTACCATAATTACTACTACTACTACTACTGTGATGTGTTTTTCCTGCAATAACTTATGTATGTCTTGTGTTTCTGTGAATGTGCATGTCTATATAGCGAGGGGGAGTGGTGGAAGGTGAGATCCTCTGCCACAGGCAATGAGAGCTACATCCCCAGCAACTACACAGCCAAGGTGTACCACAGGTGAGTCCACTGATCCATCTGACTCTATTCCCCTTTAGAATCTCTATTTACATGGCTCTGTCTATTTCTATGTCTGACTCTATCTCTATGCTCTTGGCCTAGGTGGCAGTATGAGGGTCTCAGCCGAGAGAAGGCTGAGGAGCTCCTCTTTCTGCCCTACAACCAGACTGGCTCTTTTCTGGTCCGGGAGAGTGAGACCCACCCTGGTCAGTTCAGTTCACACTCCAGGCTACACATCAAACGCTAACAAGACCAGGGAAACAATCTTAAAAATGTCATTGATAAACCTGAAGTGGCAAAAGGCAGTGACTAAAGTCTTACACTGTCCACTCTAGGTGCCAACTCCCTGTCAGTGCGTAAGAGCAGTGACCAGGATCGTCGCTCAGTCAAACACTACCGGATCCAACAACTGGAGAATGGCTGGCTCTACATCTCCCCCTGCCTCACCTTCCCCAACCTCAGAGCTCTGGTAGACCACTACTCAGGTCAGGTGCTTTAAAGCATTTACAGTGGTGTAGAAAATACTGAAGGCTCTAGTTACATCTCATCTCAAAAGGGATGTAATATATAATAATATAATAATATATGCCATTTAGAGGACGCTTTTATCCAAAGCGACTTACAGTCATGTGTGCATACATTCTACGTATGGGTGGTCTCGGGAATCGAACCCACTACCCTGGCGTTACAAGCGCCATGCTCTACCAACTGAGCTACAGAAGGACCACATCTGTAGTTACATCCCTTTTGTGTCCAACCCAAACATTTGAACCTTTTGCACAAGTGGCAGTGGGATAAAAGCTGGGGACACCTAAACCATCTTCAGTCATTAAATTGTAGTATTCATGTTCAGGCTGAGTTGTAACAGACTGATTGACATCTCCTTCCAGAGGTCCGTGATGGGCTGTGCTGTCTGCTAGGGGAGCCCTGCTTCATCCAGGGGTCCAACAACGTTCCCGTGGTTACTGGGCCACTCCCCATGGCTGTCAGGAAGCACACCCTCAACTGGAAAGATATGGACAGGTGAGGTCATTTACTGTTGTGGTACAGTAATAGGTTGTCAGTCTCTGTGTATCCCTGTCTGTCAATAAATCTTATACTGAACAAAAATATAAACGCAACGTGACAATTTCAATGATTTTACTGAGTTACAGTTCATATAAGGAAATCAGTCAATTGTAATCAAGTAATTAGGCCATAATCTATGGATTTCACATGAGTGGGCAGGAGCACAGCCATTTGGGAGCCAGGCTCAGCCAATCAGAATCAGACAGAAATACTCCTGAGTTGGCTGGTCTCAGACAATCCCGCAGGTGAAGAACCCGGGAGTGGAGGTCCTGGGCTGGCGGCGTGTTTACACGTGGTCTGCAGTTGTGAGGCCGGTTGGACATACTGCCAAATTCTCTACAATGATGTTGGAGGCGGCTTATGGTAGAGAAATGAGCATTCAATTATCTGGCAACAGCTCTGGTGGAAATATCTGCAGTCCGCATGTCAATTGCATGCTCCCTCAATACTTGAGACATCTGTGGCATTGTGCTGTGTGACAAAGCTGCACATTTTAGAATGGCCGTATTGTCCCCAGCACAAAGTGCACCTGTGTAATGATCATGCTGTTTATTCAGCTTCTTGATATGCCACACCTGTCAGGTGGATATATTATCTTGGCAAATAAGAAATGCTCACTAACAGGGATGTAAACAAATTTGTGCACAACATTTTAAAGAAAAAAGCTTTTTGTGCGTATGGAACATTTCTGAGATATTTTATTTCAGCTCATGAAACATGGACCCAACACTTTACATGTTGCGTTTATATTTTTGTTTAGTACATATTCTTTGTCAACATTTCCTCACTAATGGGGTTTCTCTGTCTGTCTGTCTGCAGCTCCATGATTTTTGGCAAGGACAAAGGCAAGGACAATGAGGATTCCCTGGTGAGTGAGGGATTAAAGGAGGCCATCAAATCCTACCGCTTCATGACAAAGGACTGCAAAGGCTCCAGCCACAAATGGGACAGCTGAGCATGGATCTGGCATCATAACGACAGAGAGATACTCAGACCATAAGATGGAGAGCTTTGCATCAAGCTACCCATTAAAGCTGAGGCAATCCTCAGGACCAGGCATTCTGGCCATGAACACAATGGATCTCCTTAAAGGAATGTTGTTAGGGGAACTGGAAAACACAACTCAACCACTGTAGAGAACCATGGTTCTCAAAGCTATGGTTGTAGAGTGCTCAACATTACATTGCCAAGCAGCTGAGGGCCATCTTTGCTTGGATTCATGAACAGAATAAATGTTTAGATCCTGGAGGCAGACTTTGCTAGACTTAACAGAAAGTAGTTTGAACGTGAGATATACAGCCTTATGAAAGTGATCCCGTATCATCAATAAACAGACTATATGTTTGGTTTTGTTGAAGTACGCTACCTTGAAAACAATTAAGGAACTGTGAGGTATAAGAATTAGTCTGTTTGATTTATGTGTTTCCTGTCCTGAACATTAACACCTTTTAGCTGTTGCTTGTTCTCTTCCGCACCACAGGAAATGGTCAAGGTGCAGTGGAAAGCACAAATGGTGTGGCAGAGACAGACTTCTGGGGTTGTGGTAAAGAGCATCTCAAAGTTATGTCAAATATTATGGTATGAAACACTGACATGTTCTTGTGAGGTTTCATCAACTGAAACAATGCACTGTAGTGTGTGTGTGTGTGTATATATATATAATGTTAATATCGAGTTTCGCGATGTTTTTGGGTGGGTGGAAATTTATTTTGTTTAACTATTCTACATTAAAATGTTGCATTTAGAGAAATATGGGGAAATTATTTTGTTGATATGCTGGTTTTTCCACAAATGAGAGAATGAATAACCAAACGCATAAACGCATAAATAACCAAATACATTTCACACATGAAGTGACAAGTATTTGGCGTACCTTTATTTATGACTGTATCTTGTCTTGTATCGCCACCTGCTGGGGGAAATGCGTAGGTCGTCAGGTTGGTGGAGACGTCAGTGACACACACGCGCCAAGCCCATTCAATGTACTTCCCCGTTAACGGTTTAGTGTGTTGTTGTTGCTCTTGTTAATAATTGAATCATTGTATTTAGCTGTTATCCAATACCCCGGTTCTTAATGCTTAGGTTGCTGTGCACTATTCGTTTGTGCGTAATTCATGTCTTTACATAAATCAAATCAAATGGATTTATTAAGCCCTTCGTACATCAGCTGATATCTCAAAGTGCTGTACAGAAACCCAGCCTAAAACCCCAAACAGCAAACAATGCAGGTGTAGAAGCACATTTGATCAACAATTCAAAAGGACAACAGTTTTACAGAGCTGGAGATGCCTTCAGGTGCCTTCAGAAAGTATTCACGCCGCTTGACTTTTACACGCCGCTTGACTTTTACACGCCGCTTGACTTTTACACGCCGCTTGACTTTTACACGCCGCTTGACTTTTACACGCTGCTTGACTTTTACACGCTGCTTGACTTTTACACGCCGCTTGACTTTTACACGCCGCTTGACTTTTACACGCCGCTTGACTTTCCACATGTTACAGCCTGAATTGAACATTTATTACATTGAGATGTTGTGTCACTGGCCTGCACACAATACCCCATAATGTCAAAGTGGAATTATGTTTTTAGACATTTTTTACAAATGAATTACATATGACAAACTGAAATGTCTTGAGACAATAAGCATTAAACCTCTTTGTTGTGGAAAGCCTAAATAAGTAAAGGAGTAAATATTTTATTAATTCAAATAATGCCTTGATCGCATCTACAGTATATTTGCGCAAAATGTGTGGAACAAAAAGTTCAACATTCACCTTCTGCTTCCATTTCGTTCAAGCCATCTGTGCATACAATTCGGTGCATATGTTGGACGATAAAAAGAAACGGAATAGACCTAAGCAGAAGGAATAGACCTAAGCAGAAGGAATAGACCTAAGCAGAAGGAATAGACCTAAGCAGAAGGAATAGACCTAATCAGAAGGAATAGACCTAATCAGAAGGAATAGACCTAATCAGAAGGAATAGACCTAATCAGAAGGAATAGACCTAATCAGAAGGAATAGACCTAATCAGAAGGAATAGACCTAATCAGAAGGAATAGACCTAATCAGAAGGAATAGACCTAATCAGAAGGAATAGACCTAATCAGAAGGAATAGACCTAATCAGAAGGAATAGACCTAATCAGAAGGAATAGACCTAATCAGAAGGAATAGACCTAATCAGAAGGAATAGACCTAATCAGAAGGAATAGACCTAAGCAGAAGGAATAGACCTAAGCATAGGCAAAATCCTAGAGGAAAATCTGGTTCCGTCTGCTTTCCAACAGACACTGGGAGACAAATTCACCTTTCAGCAAGACATTAACCTAAAACATCAAAAATACACAAGTTGCTTACCAAGACTGCATTAAATGTTCTTGAGTGGCTTAGTTACAGTTTTGACTTAAATCAGCTTGTAAATCTATGGCAAAGCTTGAAAATGGCTGTCTAGCAATAGTCAACAACCAACTTGACAGAGCTTGAAGACTTTTTTAAAGAATGGAATCCAGGTGTTCAAAGCTCTTAGAGACTTACCCAGAAAGACTCACAGCTCTTAGAGACTTACCCAGAAAGACTCACTGCTGTCATCGCTGACAAATGTGATTCTAAAATGTATTGACTCAGGGTGTGAATAATTATGTAAATTAAATATTTCTGTATTTCATTTTTAATAAATGTGCAAACATTTCTATACACATAATTCCACTTTGACATTATGGGGTATTGATTGTAGGCCAGTGACAAAATCTAAATTTAATCCATTTTAAATTCAGGCTGTAACACAACAAAAATGTAGAAAAAGTCTAGAGGTGTGAATCCTCTCTGAAGGCCACTGTATATTACTAATCTACCTCTATTTGTTTACTCATATCTTTCAGAACATGAAAGTTGTTAACCCCTTTCCATCTTGCATGGATTTTTCTCTGCCTGATGTTGGGCTTAATTTTTCAGTGCCTCTTTTGGAAAAAAAACGATAAGGTGTGGGTGTGTGCACACCAATCAGCGTGCTGAATTTGCCATCATGTTGTAAAGAGCCTGGCCACTCTGATGGAACTCATTCTGCCACTGAGTCATCACTTAACAACTACACGTGGATCACGTAAATCAAGTGCTGTTTGCATGAAAATGTCACAGGATGCATTTGCTCCATTGTCAACATGTTTTGTTGGTGGCCCTGTCTTTGAGGGTATTCACAAACTAAGGAGTATGGCTCATCACAAGCTCCACAAACCCGACTGGCTTCTTGCCCACTTCAACATGCCATCACCACGCTTCCTCCATTCCTGAAACGTTTGGCTTTAAAGTGGCATACCAGTCTGATTTTCACCTCAATTAACACCAGATTTACTTAACGGCACATCTCAATAGGTGGTCCAGGTAAATCATGACATAGCAAAAGTGTGTGTGTAAATTACTATTATCAGCCAAAGAAATGATTCCAATGGCATTTTCTTCAACTAGCTAACTAATCCTTCTTTTAAGATGCTGAAAAGCTGCTGCATACCGTTTTGTTTGAACAATAGTAGGAGAAAAGACCAGCAAATTAAGTTTTACCAACTGCCCAAGGACCAGATTAGACGAACCTTATGGTTTCAGGCCATTACGCCGCTATGATGATGAAAAACTGTGGGCTCCAGTTACTTGATACATTAATGTGTGTTCAAATCGCCGGCAAGTGACTTGTTTGCATCTAACTAGTTACGTGTATTGCATAAAGCTTGCTTGTTAGCTTGTAGTAAAGACTAGTGAGCTGTATCCGTCCAAATAACAGCTATTATATTCTCCTACATTTGTAGAATTTAAAAAAAAAATCAATAGAATCAAATAGGAAGAGTATAGTACAGAAATGAACGTATCAAAATAAAAACGTCAATAAAAAATAAGTAGGTTCTGATATCGCCATAGGCTACTTTATTTGGTAGGGTCGTCTCCGTAAAGTTGAAAAGACATGTAGGCAAGCCGGCAAGAATATACCTTTCTACATACCTGGACCTTTCAATGGCAAGCAAAGACTAAATAGTTACATGACATATCAAAGTCAAGCGAATTAGTGCTTTAGCGGCACAGTCGATAGCGCGCCGGACCTCGCTATTTAGCGCACACCACTAACTAAGCTAGCCGTTTCACATCCGTTACACTAGCTAATCCAAGTTTATCATTTTAAAAGGCTAATTGATCATTAGAAAACCGTGTTGCAGTTATGTTAGCACAGCTGAAAACTGTTGTTCTGATTAAAGAAGCAATAAAACTGGCCTTCTTTAGACTAGTTGAGTATCTGGAGCATCAGCATTTGTGGGTTCGATTACAGGCTCAAAATGGCCAGAAACAAATAACTTGTGGAAGACTACCCGTAACGTTTGACCCAAGTTAAACATTTTAAAGGCAATGCTACAAAATACGAATTGTATGTAAACTTCTAACCCAGTGGGAATGGGATGAAAGAAATACAAGCTTAAATAAATCATTCTCTCTACTGTTATTCTGACATTTCACATTCTTAAAATAAAGTGGTGATCCTAACTGACCTAGGACAGGGAATTTTTACTAGGATTAAATGTCAAGAATAGTGAAAAACTGAGTTTAAATGTACTTGGCTAAGATGTGGTTCTTCTGTAGCTCAGTTGGTAGAGCATGGCGCTTGTAACGCCAGGGAAGTGGGTTCCCCGGGACCACCCATACGTAGAATGTATGCACACATGACTGTAAGTCGCTTTGGATAAAAGCGTCTGCTAAATGGCATATATATATGTATGTAAACTTCCGACTTCTACTGTACCTCTTCCATTGTTTCTTCCCGTAGACCACTCCCCTGTTCTAAAGCAGTTTCCCGTTTCCGGTCCTTGGCTTGGACGGGATGGTTGATAGCTGGAAGGTACAGTTGATCCAGCCCCGGTGGGCTTGCCGGTGGGCTTTAAGATAACCAGGTGGTTATCGGCTTATTTGTTGCCTGATTCTGGTGGTTGAGGATGAAGCCTTCTTTGGTGCTTTAGGATTAGCACCTGGCTCTTTTCTCTGTTACAAATCAAATTTTATTTGTCACATACACATGGTTAGCAGATGTAGCGAAATGCTTGTGCTTCTAGTTCTGACAATGCAGTAATAACCAACGAGTAATCTAACCTAACAATTCACAACAACTACCTTATACACACAAGCGTAAAGGGATGAAGAATATGTACATAAAGATATTTGAATGAGTGATGGTAACTCTACAACAGCGTGACCGTTAACGCTCCATTACTGCAGTCATTATTAATAAAGTTTGATGGTTTTGAAGAAATCTAAAAGTCTCTCCTTTGATTAGAATAATTAACATGACAATTGTCAGCATTTCTGGTATTGTGACAAAATGGATTTGTCCCAAATGGTTCAGTTGGTAGCACTTGGTGCTTGCAATGCCAGTGTTATAGGTTCGATTCCCTCCGGGACCAGTACGGGGAAAAGGTATAAAATGTGCTCAACTGTAAATTGCTCTGGATTAAGAGCACATATTAAATTACTAACATTTTAAAAAATGTATCTAGCCTGCTAATGTTGATATGCTCGCTATGTTTACCACTACTATTGATAAAATGGGTTAACATGCAAAAACACTTCAGTGTTTGAAATAGCTTTTGTCCAGTTACATTAAATAATATATTCTACCAATCTTCTGCTTACTTTTTACTACAAGTTGGGGATTGAAAAATGTGTGTTCAATAATGTAGCTACATGTTGTTAATGTTGAAGCAAGTCCACATCTCAGTGCTAGAGGCATCACTACAGACCCTGGTTCGATTCCAGGCTGTATCACAACAAGCCATGATTAGGAGTACCATAGGGAGGTGCACAATTGGCCCAGGGCCATCCAGGTTAGGGGTTGGCCAGGGTAGGCCTTCATAGTAGTGGGCAAAGAGGAAGGATGCGCAAAGCAGTGAAACATGTGTATTGTGAGAATATGTAGCCAGGGATAAAACGCAAACAAAGTGTTCACTGCCCTTCTTCGGTGGGTCATTGTCTTTCAAAACATTACATGTGTTCTAAAATAAATAACATGCAGGTCTCGCACTCAATGCCTTTGTTTGAGTTTAGGCCACTCACACAGCTCACTAAAATAACCCAGTATAACACTCACACTCACTAACCACACATCATAAACTAACCCAAATTATTACTTCACTATAGGTGTACTTATTTATAACAATAAATATTGCAATAACTAGCTGCTACCACTACTAAACTACCACTGGGCTACAGTCATTTGGCTATTTCACTACCACTGCATTCACTATTACTTCCACTGTAACTATTCCACTACAACGAATAATACCAGTACTTGTACTACTACATTAGTCTCCATTTTTCAACACTAGACTCTAGCGATTTAAAAAGTTTAAACTTCTTCCACCTACCATAAAAATACGCCACCCACAAAAATTTTCTTGAATAATTACGATTTCTAGTTAGACAATAATTGTAGTTGCTATAGCGCACCATTAGGTGGTCTGTAAGAACTCTGCGGTCGACGGTCCGTAACTTCCTGTTTAGACAAGCGAAAGAGGAAGTATGGCGACAACAGAGCGACTCGGGCCCTCTCGGACCCGAAGAAATAGTAATAAAAACATACTTACAAGGATCAGACATGGACAAATTAGTGGCGGGGGACTTAGTCGAGGCACAGAGGTAAAATACACATTTATAAATCCTTTCTAAAAGCTGAAATTGTAAGGGTTTGGGACGGAGAAAACCTAGCTAGCTAGGTTGATAGCTAGCTACGTCTACGCGGAACGGAGCGCTGTGCAAACGGCTAGCTAATGTAGTGGAAGTGTATGTAGGTAGTTTTTTTATTAGCTAGCTAAAAAGTTAATATGCTAACTATTACGTTATCTACTTCACTAAGATGGATGGCTTCCTTGTAGCGGACTAAACTCCACTCCATGGTGAATGAAGTAAAATAAACTTCCATCACCATGTCCGCTAGCTTCCTTGCTGATCACTGGAAAAGTTGTCACAGCAACCCCTCCAGGCTACAGCTATCACATTTTAAACATCAACTGGTATAGCCCCTCAAATTAGGGCAATGACTCGTGTGTGTGTGTATATCTTGTCTGTTTAATATACACTCAGAGGGGGATCACTTATGTACTGCATTTCCCTATCCTTGACATTTTCTTGTTCCTATGGTGTTCCCTCCTTGTCCTCAGATGTCTGAGGCCCTACTTCAAGAGAGGGACCATCAGGCCAAGTGGCATGGGATTCCAGTGATGCTGCAGAGACTGTATGACAGCAGTCACCTCAACAGTGACCTCTCCCAGATCCACTCCATTATCAAGGTGCAATAATTACTCTTCCCTGACCTCGTTGGCGTTGTAATGCCCCTCTTTACAGGCGACTGTTTCAGGTTTGTTTTCCTCGTGGTAGCTGTGATGGTGATTGTTGCTGAGCTGACAGATGTTGTTCATGACGTGTTTGTGTTCTCTCTATGGTGTGGTAGGAAGTGGCATCTTTTCTCTCCATGGAGGCAATGTCGTTTGTGACAGAGGAGAGGAGAACAGCACAGGAGTCCACCTCTCCCAACACATACACCTTTGACCTCTTTGGCGGCGTTGATGTGAGTCTCCAACATGTTGGAACAAAGGCATATAGAGCCGACGGTCTTGTCAGTGACCATATTTGCTATGTCAGGGTTTTAATTTCTCCTTTGTCCTCAGTTACTAGTGGAGATTCTGATGAGACCCACCCTGACCACGCAGACCAATTTCCCGAAAAGTAAACCATATTACATTCCTTTGTCATAGTTTTGCAAATGTGAGGAACCAATTTTTTTTACGCCTTCAATATATATTCTAACATATGTTCTCATTACAGTGAGTGATGACCTCGTCAAGGATTGTTTAAGTGTTCTGTACAATTGTTGTATATGTGTAAGTATCAATGCCTTCGATAAAGTGTTTGAATGCATGTAAGAAATACAGAAAACCTCCCCGTATGATGCCAAATGCTGCATCATATGAAAGTTACATAACTTGATTGCTGACATGCAAAACATTTTGGGACTATGTCAACAATGGACTAATGAAACAAATACCAAAATATTGTTTTTGGGTTGAGTTTTCCTCTAACACTGTCTGACAGAGGATGGCGTCCGCCCTCTTTCCTTTCTTTTAGTCGGGGAAGGTTAATCATGAGCTTTCCCTCACTTTCAGATGGAAGGAGTCACTAAAAGTCTGGCATCACGAGATGACTTTGTCATGTTTTTGTTTACGCTCATGTCAAACAAGAAGACATTTTTGCAAACTGCCACATTGATTGAGGACATTCTTGGGGTCAGGAAGGTAAGGATGCATACTATCACTATGTCAGTCCTTACATATTTGCAGTTACCACTGGTCATGGCCAAAAGATTCACGAAAACATTAGTTGTTCCATGCCATTTCAGCAAGCCATGACACCCACCATTTTAGATTAAATGGTTTCTGTAGTTAGAAACAGATAAGAAGCATTCCAGAATAATTTTTCCTTTGCCAGTTTGAAGTGAAATGACCCTAATAACTTGTACCTTTTCCATCTTTATGCTCCAGGAGATGATCCAGCTGGAAGGCATCCCCAACCTGCCCAGTCTGGTCCAGAGCTTCAACCAGCAGCAGCTGGCCAACTTCTGCCGCATCCTGTCAGTCACCATCACTGAGCCGGACCTGGGCAACGATGACAAGCACACACTGCTGGCTAAAAACGCCCAGCAGAAGACCAACCTCTGCCCTTCCCACTCTGAAGTCAACCAGGGTAAGACAGCTCTCACCATCAGACCAGGGAGAGAGAATTGAAGGTGTTGTCACATATAATGATGCTTCATATGACTAGCATTTAATGAAGAAAATCATTTCAAATGACCTGTCCCTCTATTGCTCAGCGATGAATGAGTTTAAAAAATGATGGCTTTGTACTCCTCAATGTTTCCTTAGGACTCAGTTAAAGGGGCAATCTGTAGGAGTTACATCCATTTTTGGACTATATGGTTAATGATCTATACCTTTTGATTATTTCAGAATATAACTTAAATGCCTCATAAGCTTAGTTCAACTGTCGTACCTTATCAGAACCCAAAATATAAGATTGTTTTACTCCGATGTTTGTAAACTAAGTATAATTTTGATATCTTGGATGGTCAGTCCTTGCATCCATAGCTCTGTTTATGAATTTTAGAGTGGTTGCATTTCTCCAGCCCCATGTTGCAGCTTTTTAGTGAAACAGAGACACTTTCTTATTGTTTTGACTGCTGATTGCCACTTTAATGGGAAACAGTCAATTGATAATGAAATAACCTGTTCTCTCTCTGTGCGCAGGGGTTAAAGTTCTCAGTCACTTTTTTGGGGGGGAATGATTATTTTGTCTTAAAGAAACACCGAAGATCACACTTGAACGTACACAACTAGATGAACATATATAGTTTCAAATACCTGCCCTTTGTTTTGACAAACAAATCAGTCCTAAAAAAACAAGCTGTGATTCCCTCCGTTGAGTTTGTAAATCACGATGTGGCACGCGAGCTAAGTTTCAGTCATTCATGGGATTTCTTTTTGATTGAACACCTGTGTGCATCAGTGGCCCTCCTGAACATCCCGGGCTTCATTGAGCGGCTGTGTAAGCTGGCTACCAGGAAGGTGTCTGAGGCCTCGGGGGCATCCAGCCTGCTGCTGGAGCTTCAGGACTGGTACACCTTGCTGGACAACGCCCTGGTGCTGGACACTCTTATGCAGATGGCCACAGAGGACGCCGAGCAGAGCAGCACAGGTCAGACCAGTAGATAATACATGCACTCTCCCTCACACACATGCCCACACGCCACGCTCCACGTGCCCACACGCCACGCTCCACGTGCCCACACGCCACACTCCACGTGCCCACACGCCACACTCCACGTGCCCACACGCCACACTCCACGTCCACGTGCCCACACGCCCACACGTTCCCACACACCACGGACCGCTGTTCACTGTTTTCTTACGTCAGTAATACGGTTCAGAATGTGACCCACTTTACAGTCACGTGTGATGTCATAATCTTTAGGGATGTGAACTCGTCACTTTTGGCCATTTTGATTTCAAAATGAATGTGTAGATCTGTTAACAAAAATATATATATATTATTTATTTATTTTTTAAATCTGACAAAGTGCAGAGTGTATCACCCATTGGGCTATAAAAGAAATGAGCAAGCAGATCTTCTCCCTGTGTGATCACTAAATAATGGTGTCATAAACTCTTCTTTCTGCTACCGCACGGCAAGCATTATCGGAGCCCCACGTCTAGGACCAAAAGACTACTTAACAGCTTCTACTCCCAAGCCATAAGACTGCTGAACAATTAATCAAGTGGCCACCAGACTATTTACCTTTGTTTTTACACTGCTGCTACTCTCTGTTTATTATCTATCCATAGTTACTTCACCCCTACCTACATGTACAAATTACCTCAACTAACCTGTACCCCCACACATTGACTCGGTACCGGCACCCCTGTATATAGCCTCGTTATTGTTATTTTATTGTCTTTTTATTTATTTAGTTTTTTTAGTAAATATTTTCTTAACTCTATTTATTGAACTACATTGTTGGTTAGGGGCTTGTAAGTAAAGATTTCACTGTAAGGTCTACTACACCTGTTGTATTCAGCAGTACACTGTAAGGTCTACTACACCTGTTGTATTCAGCAGGACACTGTAAGGTCTACTACACCTGTTGTATTCAGCAGGACACTGTAAGGTCTACTACACCTGTTGTATTCAGCAGTACACTGTAAGGTCTACTACACCTGTTGTATTCAGCAGTACACTGTAAGGTCTACTACACCTGTTGTATTCAGCAGTACACTGTAAGGTCTACTACACCTGTTGTATTCAGCATTTCACTGTAAGATCTACTATACCTGTTGTATTCAGTAGTACACTGTAGGTCTACTACACCTGTTGTATTCAGCAGTACACTGTAAGGTCTACTACACCTGTTGTATTCAGCATTTCACTGTAAGGTCTACTACACCTGTTGTATTCAGCAGTACACTGTAAGGTCTACTACACCTGTTGTATTCAGCAGTACACTGTAAGGTCTACTACACCTGTTTTATTCAGCAGTACACTGTAAGGTCTACTACACCTGTTGTATTCAGCAGTACACTGTAAGGTCTACTACACCTGTTGTATTCAGCAGTACACTGTAAGGTCTACTACACCTGTTGTATTCAGCATTTCACTGTAAGATCTACTATACCTGTTGTATTCAGTAGTACACTGTAAGGTCTACTACACCTGTTGTATTCAGCAGTACACTGTAAGGTCTACTACACCTGTTGTATTCAGCATTTCACTGTAAGGTCTACTACACCTGTTGTATTCAGCAGTACACTGTAAGGTCTACTACACCTGTTGTATTCAGCAGTACACTGTAAGGTCTACTACACCTGTTTTATTCAGCAGTACACTGTAAGGTCTACTACACCTGTTGTATTCAGCAGTACACTGTAAGGTCTACTACACCTGTTGTATTCAGCAGGACACTGTAAGGTCTACTACACTTGTTGTATTCAGCAGGACACTGTAAGGTCTACTACACCTGTTGTATTCAGCAGTACACTGTAAGGTCTACTACACCTGTTGTATTCAGCAGTACACTGTAAGGTCTACTACACCTGTTGTATTCAGCAGTACACTGTAAGGTCTACTACACCTGTTGTATTCAGCAGTACACTGTAAGGTCTACTACACCTGTTGTATTCAGCAGGACACTGTAAGGTCTACTACACCTGTTGTATTCAGCAGGACACTGTAAGGTCTACTACACCTGTTGTATTCAGCAGTACACTGTAAGGTCTACTACACCTGTTGTATTCAGCAGTACAAATAAGGTCTACTACACCTGTTGTATTCAGACTGAGGTCTAGGTCTACTACACCTGTTGTATTCAGCAGTACACTGTAAGGTCTACTACACTTGTTGTATTCAGCAGGACACTGTCAGGTCTACTACACCTGTTGTATTCAGCAGTACACTGTAAGGTCTACTACACCTGTTGTATTCGGCGCATGTGACAAATAACATTTGATTTGATATGTTTCTCATATCGAAATGAATGACTGAGCACAAATCCAAATCAAATTGTATTAGTCACATGCACCTAATACAACAGGTGTAGTAGACCTTACAGTGAAATGCTGAATACAACAGGTGTAGACATTATAGTGAAATGCTTACTTAGGAGCCCCTAACCAAAAATGCAGTTTCCAAAAATACGGATAAGAATAAGAGATAAATGTAACAGAATGCATCCCTACGCGTTATACAAATAGCTCATCAGAGTTCAGAGTGATGTCAGCTGTCATATCAGAATGAGTTTTGGGTTTGAGCAGCCAGCCACATCCCCTAACCAGGCATTATCCTACTCAGCTGTGGACAGACAGCATCGTCCCCTAACTAGCCATTATCCTACTCAGCTGTGGACAGACAGCATCATCCCCTAACCAGGCATTATCCTACTCAGCTGTGGACAGACAGCATCGTCCCCTAACCAGGCATTATCCTACTCAGCTGTGGACAGACAGCATCATCCCCTAACCAGGCATTATCCTACTCAGCTGTGGACAGACAGCATCATCCCCTAACCAGCCATTATCCTACTCAGCTGTGGACAGACAGCATCATCCCCTAACCAGCCATTATCCTACTCAGCTGTGGACAGACAGCATCGTCCCCTAACCAGCCATTATCCTACTCAGCTGTGGACAGACAGCATCCCCTAACCAGCCATTATCCTACTCAGCTGTGGACAGACAGCATCATCCCCTAACCAGCCATTATCCTACTCAGCTGTGGACAGACAGCATCATCCCCTAACCAGCCATTATCCTACTCATCTGTTCTTTCTGCTCATCTCCCATCAGTTTTAAAGTGTGATTTAGCCATGATGGTGGTCTGGTTGTTCTGTTACATTTTTTAATTATTGGTGTGTCACATTGTTAGTCAAAATATTGTTATTGTGATGACTCGGAAAATAGGCATCTTACAACTTTTCTTGGATTTAACTGAAATTTTGTCACCTTTGAGTCCCTCACCACTTATCATCCCTGAATCTTAATGTGTTTCTTTCTCAGAGTCGCCAGACGAGAGCTCTCTGGTCACCAGTCCTCTCAGGCACAGTCTGCCCCAGTCCATGAAGATCGTCCATGAGATCATGTACAAGGTGGAGGTTCTCTATGTGCTCTGTGTGCTCCTCATAGGCCGCCAGAGGAACCAGGTGAGACAGATAGCTGGACTTGCTTCAATCAGTAACTGAGATTGTAAAGTCTTTCCACTGTGCCTCTGCATTCTTTGCCTTTTGTGGTTTTAGGTTGGTTGTCTGTTAAGTTCTTTGTGAAATCTGCTGATGTAAAGTTAGGCAGTAAGTCCTGGGGGGGGTGATGTATGGCCAATATACCACAGCTAAGGGCTGTTCTTATGCAGGATGCAACGGGGAGTGCCTGGATACAGCATTTAGCTGTGGTATATTGGCCATATACCACAAACCCCTGGGATGACGTATTGCTATTATGAAGTGGTCACTAATGGAATTAGACCAATAAAAATAACCTGTCTGGTCATACCTGTGTTATACGGTCTGGGCTTTATAGAATGTAAAGATATGGTGCCTTGTAAACAGGTTCACAGAATGCTTGCAGAGTTCAAACTGATTCCAGGTCTCAACAACCTGTTTGACAAGCTGATCTGGAGAAAGCAGACGTCCACCCACGTCCTCCACGGCCAGAACCAGAACTGTGACTGCAGCCCGGTAAGATGACCTCTCTGCTCTGGGAATGAGCTCAATGGCACTGTAACACTAAGCACCTCTATTGCAGCCCTCACTGGTTCATCCTCTCTCGATCTCACTCACACAGGAGATCTCCTTTAAAATCCATTTTCTACGACTACTCCAGAGCTTCAGCGACCATCATGAGTGAGTTTAGTACAGACAGTATGATTTAAACTGTATTTCTGTGGAATTAGACATATGGTTTGATACTGAGTTTGGTACCATCATGTTCAGTGACTGTCATTTGGATCATGTCTGTTCTTTCCTCCTCCCTCTCAGGAACAAGTATCTCCTCTTGAACGCCCAGGAGCTGAATGAGCTCAGTGCCATCTCTCTGAAGGCCAACATCCCTGAGGTGGAGGCTCTCGTCAACACGGACAGGTTGGGCTGTTAGTTAGGCAGGGGTACAGGGATGGACGACATTTTGTGTTTCTGAATTTGACAAATCCTCCATTGCGTTGGATATTTTCTCTCTATATATATAGAAATCTAATCTGTGATGGTAAAAAGGGCCTCCTGACACGGCTACTTTCAGTCATGAAGAAAGAACCGGCCGAATCCTCATTCAGGTGAGTGTGTGTTGACTCCAGGAGTTAATTAGGGAAATGTCATCAAGTATAGAAAGAGGAAGACGAGGGTTAAACCCCTGTCTGTCTGTAGGTTCTGGCAGGCGAGGGCGGTGGAGAGCTTCCTAAGAGGATCCACCTCCTACGCTGACCAGGTGTTCTTGCTCAAGAGAGGCCTGCTGGAGGTACGGAGGCTGTTGCCAAGCCAGCGAAGCCACACACACCTATGATACAACCGCCTTCAAGTCTTCATTTAAAACCTCCTATTAAATCCCTGTCCTCTCTGTCCTTCCAGCACATCCTGTTCTGCATCATAGACAGCGGCTGTAAGTCCAGGGATGTGCTGCAGAGTTACTTTGACCTGCTGGGGGAACTCATGAAGTTCAACATCGACTCCTTCAAGAGGTTCAACAAATATGTCAACACCGAGGAGAAGGTAGGACACTGCCCAGGGGAGAGGCACTTCAAAAGAATGAGGGTCAGACCGGTGGAAAGGGAGTGCAGTCCACTTTCTAGCTTAACCCTAGACATCACTTCCTTTTAATTACATGTTTGGTTTAATTTCTGCTTCCTGTGTTAGTTCCAGACGTTCATGACGCAGATCAACAGCTCTCTGGTGGACTCCAACATGCTGGTGCGCTGTATCATCCTGTCCCTGGACCGCTTCGAGAGCCAGACTGACGATGTGAGAGGTAGGTCCATAGTCTTGGGCCCAGCGGTGAACACGTTTGTGGCTGTGGAAACGTGTTCGTCCTCAAGAGTCGACTGACACACCGGTGCGTCAATCTAAGTGGTGGTCTCCGTTTTGCTCTACGGCGCCCACCAGTGTCTGGATTCATCTGAAGTCTGTACCATCAATGTACCAACTTCTGTTTGTAGCGTCCGAACCGTTTGGGTTACAAACTAACTCAAACACTATGGTGTTCTCTGTTTTGCTCTATGATCCAGGACTTGTCTGAAGGTAACCAGTTTAAAAACATTGATGGAAGTATGAAGGTCGTTTAGTGGCAACCTAAAAAAATAAAAAAGTTAAATATGTGTAAAATAATTATACACACACACACACCATAGGGAAGGTGCCAGGTTTCCTCCAGATGTGATGCTTGACATTCTGACCAAATAGTTCAATCTTGGTTTCATCAGACCAGAGAATCTTTGGTGACTTTTGGCAAACACCAAGCGGGCTGTCATTTTATTTTTTTTATTTTTTATTTCACCTTTATTTAACCAGGTAGGCTAGTTGAGAACAAGTTCTCATTTGCAACTGCGACCTGGCCAAGATAAAGCATAGCAGTGTGAACAGACAACACAGAGTTACACATGGAATAAACAATTAACAAGTCAATAACACAGTAGAAAAAAATGGGCAGTCTATATACAATGTGTGCAAAAGGCATGAGGAGGTAGGCGAATAATACAGTTTTGCAGATTAACACTGGAGTGATAAATGATCAGATGGTCATGTACAGGTAGAGATATTGGTGTGCAAAAGAGCAGGAAAATAAATAAATAAAAACAGTATAAAAAACAGTATGGGAATGAGGTAGGTGAAAATGGGTGGGCTATTTTCCTATAGACTATGTACAGCTGCAGCGATCGGTTAGCTGCTCGGATAGCTGATGTTTGAAGTTGGTGAGGGAGATAAAAGTCTCCAACTTCAGCGATTTTTGCAATTCGTTCCAGTCACAGGCAGCAGAGTACTGGAACGAAAGGCGGCCAAATGATGTGTTGGCTTTAGGGATGATCAGTGAGATACACCTGCTGGAGCGCGTGCTACGGATGGGTGTTGCCATCGTGACCAGTGAACTGAGATAAGGCGGAGCTTTACCTAGCATGGACTTGTAGATGACCTGGAGCCAGTGGGTCTGGCGACGAATATGTAGTGAGGGCCAGCCGACTAGAGCATACAAGTCGCAGTGGTGGGTGGTATAAGGTGCTTTAGTGACAAAACGGATGGCACTGTGATAGACTGCATCCAGTTTGCTGAGTAGAGTGTTGGAAGCCATTTTGTAGATGACATCGCCGAAGTCGAGGATCGGTAGGATAGTCAGTTTTACTAGGGTAAGCTTGGCAGCGTGAGTGAAGGAGGCTTTGTTGCGGAATAGAAAGCCGACTCTTGATTTGATTTTCGATTGGAGATGTTTGATGTGGGTCTGGAAGGAGAGTTTGCAGTCTAGCCAGACACCTAGGTACTTATAGATTGCTCATGTGCCATTTCACGGAGGAGTGGCTTCCCCTCTGGCCACTTACTATAAAGGCCTGATTGGTAGAGTGCTCCAAAGATGGTTGTTCTTCTGGAAGGTTCTCCCATTTCCACACCTCACTGACTAAGGCCCTTCTCCCCCGATTGCTCAGTTTGGCTGGGCAACCAGCTCTAGGAAGAGTCTTGGTGGTTCCAAACTTCTTCCATTGTGTTCTTGGGGACCTTCAATGCTGCAGAAATATTTTGCTACCCTTCCCCAGATCTGTGCCTCGACACAACCCTGTCTCAGAGCTCTACGGACAATTCCTTCCACCTCATGGCTTGGTTTTTGCTCTGACTTGCACTGTCAACTGTGGGACCTTATATAGACAGGTGTGTGTCTTTCCAAATCATGTCCAATCAATTGAATTTACCACAGGTGGACAGCAAGTTGTAGAAACATCTCAAGGATGATCAATGGAAACAGGATGCACCTGAGCTCCTTTTCGAGTCTCATAGCAAAGGGTGTGAATACTTATGTAAATAATGTATTTCCTTTTTTAGTTTTTTGGGTATAAATATTTTTAAAATCCATTTTAGAATAACGCTGTAACATAACAAAATGTGGAATATGTTATATATATTTTCCACGTTGTTACGTTACAGCCTTATTCTAAAATGGATTAAAAATATATCCTCAGCAATCTACACACAATACCCCATAATGACAAAGGGAAAATGGGTTTAGTAATGTTAGCAATTTTTTTAGCTTAAAATAAAAATGCTTAGGATATAATATCCTGAGCTTATCTCCTAGATATAGGACAGATGTCAAAACCTTATTTTTGGACTTTTTTGTTGTTGTCATCTTATGAATGTGTTATTCAATGCGTTTCTAACGGCCAAAATGCACATTTTATTAAATAATTCTAAATCCAATAGCTAAATGATCCATAGAATGACCACCTTAAAACAATTCCATGTATCAGCTTTAGAACCCCCACAACAGCATTGACTTTTAAGAATGAACCAGGCAGTCATTGTCAATATGAATCTGTTCTTTATTTGACCAGCCTGGTAAAATAAAAGGTCAAATGAAAGTAAGCCCACTTGAAGCATCAGGAGGCTTTGAAGTAGTGAAATATTCCCACTGGAAACAGACATCAGTTCAACGTCCAGTTTTGATTTACATTTAGTTGAGTTGTCAACTAATGTGAGTTCAACAAAACATGACACCATGTCATTGGCTTTAGGTTCAAAGATGGTTAAAAATAAGACCAGTTTCCCCATGTTGATTCAATGTCATATACATTTTTTTTAGGTTGAAGTGACATGGAAACAACATTGATTCAACCAGTGGGTTATGTCTACTCTTGGTGTTTGTAGAAATCCACCTCTGACTCCTCCATGTCTCTGTCTGTCTGTTTCGCTGTCTGTCTCTGTCTGTCTCGCTGTTTGTCGCTGTCTGTCTCGCTGTCTGTCTCTCTCTCTGTTTGTGTGTCTCTGTCTCTCTTTGTCTGTGTCTGCCCTGTAGTTGTGGAGGTGCTGTCAGAGTGCAGTCTGTTGTCCTACATGGTACGCGTGGAGAATAGACTAACCATCCTCTTCAGGCTCGTCAACATCATCAACGTGCAGACGCTCACACAGGCAAGGAACCCCACTATCCCATCGTCTGTTGTCGGGTGTACAGTAATGCTAATGACTGTCATGGCATTGCATCCTCTTTCTAGCGATCGTAGACTTTACATTCCTCTATTTCTTGTTTCTCATATTGAGACATACACTTGTCTGGATCATCTACATGTTAACAGACTGTGATCCTTTCCCTTCTGTTTGATGGTGGCTGGACCCTACCAATGTTAGGAGAATGTGAGCTGTCTGAACACCAGCCTGGTGGTATTGATGCTGGCCAGGAGACGGGGTAAGCTGTCCTTCTACCTCAACGCCCTGAGAGAGAAGGAGTACACAGAGAAATACCCCGGCTGCCTGCTCAACAACTTCCACAACCTGCTGTGCTTTTGGCAGCGCCACTACCTCAACAAGGACAAGGACAGCACCTGTCTGGAGAACGTGAGTGTCCTCCCCAATGCGCTCACACACACACACACACACACACACACACACACACACACACACACACACACACACACACACACACACCGACCGTTGTTCCTTGAATGCTGCCTACTCTATGGTGGTATTCTGTATTAGGTTACCTGTAAACTAAACCATGTTCTATTGTGGTTGACTGACTTACTGTTGTATTTCTCTCTTTGGGTTAAATGAGGAAACACATTTCTGTTGAATGCATTCAGTTGTACAACTGACTAGATATCGTACTTCGTACCATTGTCTCTCTCTCTCTCCCCTCGTACCATTGACTCTCTCTCTCTCTCTCCCACCGTACCATTCTCTCTCCCACCGTACCATTCTCTCTCCCCTCGTACCATTCTCTCTCTCTCCCCTCGTACCATTCTCTCTCTCTCCCCTCGTACATTGTCTCTCTCTCTCCCCCCTTACCATTGTCTCCCTCTCTCCCCCCGTACCATTGTCTCTCTCTCTCTCCCCTCGTACCATTGTCTCTCTCTCCCCTCGTACCATTGTCTCGCTCTCTCCCCCCGTACCATTGTCTCTCTCTCTCCCCTCGTACCATTGTCTCTCTCTCTCCCCTCGTACCATTGTCTCTCTCTCTCCCCTCGTACCATTGTCTCTCTCTCTCCCCTCGTACCATTGTCTCTCTCTCTCCCCTTGTACCATTGTCTCTCTCTCCCCTCGTACCATTGTCTCATTGTCTCTCTCTCCCCCGTACCATTGTCTCTCTCTCTCTCCCCGTACGTACCATTGTCTCTCTCTCTCTCTCCCCTCGTACCATTTCTCTCTCTCCCCTCGTACCATTCTCTCTCCCCTCGTACCATTGTCTCTCTCTCTCTCCCCCGTACCATTGTCTCTCCCCTCGTACCATTGTCTCTCTCTCTCTCCCCTCGTACCATTGTCTCTCTCTCTCTCTCCCCTCGTACCATTGTCTCTCTCTCTCCCCTCGTACCATTGTCTCTCTCTCTCCCCTCGTACCATTGTCTCTCTCTCCCCTCGTACCATTGTCTCTTTCTCTCCCCTCGTACCATTGTCTCTCTCTCTCCCACCGTACCATTCTCTCTCCCCTCGTACCATTGTCTCTCTCTCTCTCTCCCCTCGTACCATTGTCTCTCTCTCTCCCCTCGTACCATTGTCTCTCTCTCTCTCTCCCCTCGTACCATTGTCTCTCTCTCTCTCTCCCCTCGTACCATTGTCTCTCTCTCTCTCTCCCCTCGTACCATTGTCTCTCTCTCCCCTCGTACCATTGTCTTTCTCTCCCCTCGTACCATTGTCTCTCTCTCTCTCTCCCCTCGTACCATTGTCTCTCTCTCTCTCTCCCCTCGTACCATTGTCTCTCTCTCCCCTCGTACCATTGTCTTTCTCTCCCCTCGTACCATTGTCTCTCTCTCTCTCCCCCGTACCATTGTGTCTCTCTCTCCCCTCGTACCATTGTCTCTCTCTCCCCCGTACCATTGTGTCTCTCTCTCCCCTCGTACCATTGTCTCTCTCTCCCCTCGTACCATTGTCTCTCTCTCTCCCCCGTTCCATTCTCTCTCTCTCTCCCCCGTACCATTGTGTCTCTCTCCCCCCGTTCCATTCTCTCTCTCTCTCCCCTCGTACCATTGTCTCTCTCTCTCTTTCCTACCATTCTCTCTCTCTCCCCCCGTACCATTGTGTCTCTCTCTCCCCTCGTACCATTGTCTTTCTCTCCCCTCGTACCATTGTCTCTCTCTCTCCCCCGTACCATTGTGTCTCTCTCCCCTCGTTCCATTCTCTCTCTCTCCAATCTGCAACAGAGCTCCTGTATCCTCTTCACCTATTGGAAGGAGACCGTGTCGGTTCTGTTGGACTCAGACCGGACTTCACTATGTGCCATAGCCAGCTACATCGACGAGGCCTACATGGATCTGGGAAGAGACTTTCTGGAAGTTTAGTCCCTGGGAAGCTGTCTCTGGAAAAGGGAAAGATGGGGTGGATGGAAAGAAGAGAGAAAAGAGGAGAGGCAATGTCTCAATCACCTGAAGACTGAACAGATCTGAGAGCTCTCTTCTTCACATAGCTGTTATTCAGGGATCCATCGGTGTACAGAATGACTGTGTGCACAGTTTTGGGCATGTGTATGTATTTTTGCATTTGTGTGTGTGTGTGGATATGCTTTAGTGGGTGTGTGAGTATTGGCTGTAGGAGTGGATGCGTGTGTGTGTGTGTGTGTCTAGCAGTGGAGGCTGGGGAGAGGAGTTATAGGAGGACGAGCTCATTGTAGTGGCTGGAATGGAATAAATGGATTGGGTTAAACGTGGTTTCCGTATGTTTGTGTTTGATACTGGTCCATTTATTCCATTCCAGACATTACAATGAGCCTGTCCTCCTATAGCTCCTCCCACCAGCCTCATCTGGTGCATAGCTGTGTTGGGGTGTGTCACATGCTGGAGTTTCCATTCTGTTTAATCTGTGGGGGAAAACAGTCAGCCAATCAGCAGCCTTTCACTAACAGAAGGGAGATTTCTCGTACCCGGTTGTCACTAGTTACCACAGCCACAAAGTCATAACCCCCTGCCTATTTCTATCATTTCTATTCTTAAAATGGAATTTCAAACCTAACTTTAACCACACTGCTAACCTTATGTCTAATCTTAAATTAGGACTAAAATGCTCGTTTTTGTTTATATTAATTACGTTATAGCCCATGTAGTCTTTGTGTTTGTGATAACTAGTGGAAACCTTCCTACCCTCTGGCAAAACAAACGCCGGTCCAACTTCATATTGAGTGATACCAAAACCCTGCATTTCCATGGTAATTACACTGGCAGATATAGTGGGTACATATACACTGGCAGATATAGTGGCACATATACACTGGCAGATATAGTGGGCACATATACACGGTTAGTACTTACAACTGGTATACCTGTTTGGATGCTAGTGTAATAGGGAGGTGTTTTAACACAATCCACTTTGAATTTGTTTGCAGATATAAAGCATGTTAAATACATTTTGTTGTGCAGTCAACAGTCAAGTACACCAACACGGAAAAGAACATTACTCTGTATCTAACGGTATCTAATTACCATGGCGAAATGTTTTAGCGACATTTAATACAAGTGGGACCAAAACATTGATATTTAAGGGACAAGCAATTGTTTTATTTTGGTGGTCTAAAAAGGGACTCTATATTTAAAGAAATGATCCATGTAAATTATAAAGTATTTAGGCGAAGGACAAGGTCGATACAAGGCTCTGGGACATGGACTCGCCAGAAGCATGAATGTCTTGTGTCCGACAACACAGAGGACACCTGACTGGCCATCCTAAAACAACGTTAGGAAAGATGCTTAACTTATGGCACGAGGATACGAGACTCCCTGTTTCAGAATGTGTATCTGTATGTGACACTGGGCTTATGTCTGAGCTCTTCTCAGAAAGTGAGTGCGAGTATGTGTGTGTTCATCTAATACACAGGTAAGTATCTGTAACTTCACTTTGTCAAGCGAATGAGATAAATAATAGAACACCACTTTGGATTTGTCTTTTTATTTAAGTGCTTTAATTCACTACAACACATGGATGTAAAGTACAATCTATTGTTGACAATGGACAGTCCTGTCAAAGGCTATTTAAGTATTTAATCTTTTAACATGGCGTTGGTTTGTGTAAATGTGTTAGTCTTATCACAAATCATTGCTATTTGAACACGCATGTCAAATACTTAACACCCATTGCAGTCATCTGAAAGCACAAAGAGTTTAATCAAGGAGTACTAGCAGGCCTCCACTTCATTCTGCAAGCAGACTTAAGTCAGGCCTGAGACTAGACCATTTACATTTAAGACCACTCAATAACACTCCACACGTCTTGGAAAGACATTTCAGAAGACGGATGGGTTGTCCTGTTACATTTTACCTGGGCTTTGCTAGTTTCATATTTCTTTAGAGCCTAACAAACTCCCCAGTCCCTGCCGATGACAAGCATACCCATAACATGATGCTGCAGCTCACTCTGTTGTATTGAACTTGATCCCCTACTGTCGTTTTTATTTCAGGCCAAAAAGTTCATTTATTTGCAGGTTTTAACAACCTTGTTGCAAACAAAATGTTTTTTTTTTAACACAGGCTTCTTTCTTTACACTTTGTCATACAGGCCAGTAATATGAAGTGAATGCAATGTTGTTGATCCTTTTAGTATGTTCAAGTATTATGGTGTCAGCATCATGTTATGGGTGTGCTTGTCATCGGCAGGGACTGGGGAATTAGGATGAAAATAAATATGAAAGGAGCGAAGCCCACCTCAGTCTTAACCTAACCCTGGGATAGGTTTTATATTTCTGTGGGACAATTACACACATGTTTATGTTTCCAAGAGGTGTTGATTGGTTTAGTCTCAGTCCTGACTTAAATTCGCTTAAAACAAGATTTAAATATCGCTGTCTATCAATGAACCCGAACCAAATTTACTGAGCAATTTTGACAAAAATGCTGGATATACGGTGTATTCGGAAGATATTCAGACCACTTGACTTGTTCTACATTTCGTTACGTTACAGCTGTATTCTAAAATTGACAAGAAAACGAATTTTCCTTATCAATATACACACAATACCCCCACAATGACAAAGCGAAAACGGGTTTTAATACAATTTAGCAAATTTATAACAAAAAAAGATACCTTATTTGCCTAAGTATTCAGACCCTTTGCTATGAGCCTCGAAATTGAGCTCAGGTGCATCCTGTTTCCATTGATCATCCTTGAGATGTTTCTACAACTTGATTGGAGTCCACCTGTGGTAAATTTAATTGATTGGACAGGCGCACACCTGTCTATAATAAACGTCCCTCAGTTGACAGAACATGTCAGAGTAAAAACCAAGCCATGAGGTTGAAGGAGTTGTCTGTAGAGCGCTGAGGCAGGATTGTGTTGAGGCATAGATCTGGGGAAGGGTACCAAAACATGTATGCAGCATTGAAGGTCCTCAAGAACACAGTGGCCTCCATCATTCATAAATGGAAGAAGTTAGGAACCACCAAGGCTCTTCATAGAGCTGGCCGCCCGGGAAAACTGAGCAATCGGGAGAAGGGCCTTGGTAAGGAACCAAGAACCTGATGGTAAATCTGACAGAGCTCCAGAGTTCCTGTGGAGATGGGTGACCCTTCCAGAAGGACAACCATCTCTGCAGCACTCCACCAATCAGGCCTTTATGATAGAGTGGCCAGACAGAAGCCACTCCTCAGTAAAAGGCACATGACAGCCCACTTGGAGTTTGAGAAAAGGCACCTAAAGACTCTGAGACCATGAGAAACAAAATTCTCTGGTCTGATGAAACCAAGATTGAACTCTTTGGCCTAAATGGCAAGTGTCACATCTGGGGGAAACCTGGCACCATCCCTACGGTGAAGCATGGTGGTGGCAGCATCATGCTTTTGGGATGTTTTTCAGTGGCAGGAAAACATGCTCCAGAGCGCTCAGGACCTTAGACTAGGTTGAAGGTTCACCTTACAACAGGACAACGACCCTAAGCACACAGCCAAGATGATGCAGGAGTGGCTTCCGGACAACTCTCTGAATGTCCTTGAGTGGCCAAGCCAGAGCCAGGACTTGAACCTGATCGAACATCTCTGGAGAGACCTGAAAATAGCCATGCAGCGAAGCTCCCCATCCAACCCGACAGAGCTTGAGAGGATCTGCAGAGAAGAATGGGAGAAACTCCCCAAATACAGGTGTGCCAAGCTTGTAGCGTCAAACCCCAGAAAACGTGATGCTGTAATCACTGCCAAAGGTGCTTCAACAAAGAACTGAGTTAAGGGTCTGGATACTTATGTAAATGTGACATATCAGTTTTATATTTTTAATAAATTAGCAAAACATTCTAAACCTGTTTTTGCTTTGTCGTAATGGGGTATTGTGTGTATATTGATAAGGGGGTGGGAAACAATTTAATACATTTTGGAATAGGGCTGTAACTTAACAAAATGTTGAAAGGGGTTTTGAATACTTTCCGAAAGCACTGTATACGGGTGACCACTTAGTTAACCTAAGTGTGACCTCTGACCTTGTTCTCCTACAGCTATTTGTTCAGTGTTCTGGCTGAAGGAGATCTTGGTACCATAGCCTCCGGTTCCACTAGCCTACAATTATACTCTGCTACACAGAGCGAGAAGCAGAGAAAGGTGAGTTTGGTTAGCTTCTCGAGGTCAGTTAACTTAAAGTCATGCTGTGCCGTGTGACCCTTCATTTTAATGATTGACAGACACTATGCGTTTAATTAAGGAGCTAGTTAGGCTACTGTATGTGGTGAAGTGTGTTTTTCATGTCTCTTTACTAACATTGTCCACTTGCTGCTCCAGCTTGACCTTGGCCTTGCTCAGCATATTGACCTTATCCTCCCCGACCAGCAGGTTAGTCAGGGCCTGCTGGTAGGCCTCCTGCAGGGCCGCCTTCTCCTTGGTCAGACACAAGATGGACTCGGGCTGCCGGTGGGCCTCCTGCAGGGCCATCTTCTCCTTGGTCAGGCTTATTATGGACTCGCCCAGAACACCCATCTCCTCCATCCGGTTCTTCACCTGAGGACAGAAAGGGGGAACAAACAATGTGGTATAAATATGAAAGTTTGCAGTCATTGGACTCTGGAGCAGCGGAAACGCTTTCTCTGGAGTGATGAATCACGGTCACCATCTGACAGTCTGATGGACGAATCTGGGTTTCACAGATGCCAGGAGAAAACTACCTGCCCGACTGTATAGTGTCAACTGTAAAGTTTGGCGGAGGATGAATAATGTTCTGGGGTTGTTTTTCATGGTTCGGGCCAGGCCCTTTAGTTCCAGTGAAGGGAAATCGTAACGCTACAGCATACAATGACATTGTAGACAATTCTGTGCTTCCAACTTTATGGCAACAGTTTGGGGAAGGCCCTTTCCTGTTTCAGCATGACAATGCCCCTATGCACAAAGCGAGATTCATACAGAAATTATTTGTTGAGATCGGTGTGTAAGAACTTGACTGGCCTGCACAGAGCCCTCACCTCAACCCCCATCAAACACCTTTGGGATGAATTGGAACGCCGCCTGTGAGCCAGGCCTAATGGCCCAACATCAGGGCCCAATCTCACTAATTCTCTTGTGGCTGAATATCATCGGATGGGGCCACAGTGTCTCCTGACCCCTCCTGTCTCAGCCTCCAGTATTTATGCTGTAGTAGTTTTTGTCAGGGGGCTAGGGTCAGTCTGTTATATCTGGAGTATTTCACCTGTCTTGTCCTGTGTGAATTTAAGTATGCTCTCTCTAATTTTCTTTCTTTCTTTTTCGACCTAGGACCATGCCTCAGGACTACCTGGCCTGATGACTCCTTGCTGTCCTCAGTCCACCTGGCTGTGCTACCTGTCCCAGACCTGCTGTTTTCAACTTTCTAGAGACAGCAGGAGTGGTAGAGATACTCAATGATTGGCTATGAAAAGCCAACTTACATTTACTCCTGAGGTGCTGACTTGTTGCACCCTCGACAACTACTGTGATTATTATTATGATTTGATCATGCTGGTCATTTATGAACATTTGAACATCTTGGCCATGTTCTGTTATAATCTCCACCCGGCACAGCCAGAAGAGGACTGGCCACCCCTCATAGCCTGGTTCCTCTCTAGGTTTCTTCCTAGGTTTTGGCCTTTTTAGGGAGTTTTTCCTAGCCACTGTGCTTCTACACTTGCATTGCTTGCTGTTTGGGGTTTTAAGCAGGGTTTCTGTACAGAACTTTGATATATCAGCTGATGTAAGAAGGGCTATATAAATAAAAATTTGATTCCACTCCATGTGATTGGCCAAAAATGTTTAGCATTGCAAGGAGTAGAACAGTAGTTAAACAGACTGTTACCCAGACTAATCCCGCCCTGCTCACCTTGTTCTCTGTGGCATGTCTCTCCTTCTCCACCTTGGCCATGGTGATCTCCAGATCTGTCTTTATTCAGCTCTGCACACACGTCCTCCAGCTTGTGGTTCAGGCTGGTGTTCAGTCTGGCGTTCATCTCCTCATCCTCAAGTCTTTCCTTCAGCTCTATGACCTTGGCCTTGATCAGCAGGTCACAACCTGCAGCCATCAGGTTGTCCTGCTCCTGGGGGTCAGGGGTCACACAGAGAGACTTCCTGTTTAGTACATCTTCTTAGCATCTCTTATCTTGATTTATGGCCTAATCGTTTCTGGTCTATTCTGATTAGGTCTACATTTATCTTGTCTGATCATATTGCTACATGTTCACTTTATCTCATTGATCCTTATCTTGCTGGTATCCTGTTGGACAGTGTAATATCTTGACGTTATCTGTAAACACTCACTGCCTGCAGCTGTAGGGCCAGGTCATTATTCTCCTTGATCAGGGCCACCTGTCTCTCATGCAGCCCCTTGTGCTTTGCCTCAGACTTGTCAAACACATCCTTCAACGTGGCAAACTCCTTGTGTGGCCAGCTCCTTCTCTGCCGTGGTGCTCCTCAGGAGAGGCCTGAGCTTGAAGAAAAGCAGGGCCAGTTCTTCACTGTAAACGCCAAGATGTTTTACTGGATTTGTCTCTTCATGGGTGAGAAGAGGAGAATGTTTTTTGTGCACTAAAGGTCTGCGTTTAAAAAGGAATGATATTTGGGACTGATGTTCATGTTTTTGCCTTAATTAACCATTTATTTTATGTAACCATACCGAACATAATATATATATATTAAATGGAGTGACTTGGATTTCCATACAGAATAATACTAAATGCTCTGAAATCAGGTTGGGTGTCCTCCTGGGCAGAGCTATTGGGGGACATTTTTTTGTATTTAACTAGGCGAAGAACAAATTCTTATTTACAATGATGTTCTACTGGGCAACAGTAGGTTATCTGCCTTGTTCAGGGGTAGAACGAAAGCTTTTTACCTTGTCAGCTCTGGGATTCGATCCAGCAACCTTTCCGTTACTGTCCCAACGCTCTAACCACTAGGCTACCTGCTGGTTACTGTCCCAACGCTTTAACCACTAGGCTACCTGCTGGTTACTGTCCCAACGCTCTAACCACTAGGCTACCTGCTGGTTACTGTCCCAACGCTCTAACCACTAGGCTACCTGCTGGTTACTGTCCCAACGCTTTAACCACTAGGCTACCTGCTGGTTACTGTCCCAACGCTCTAACCACTAGGCTACCTGCTGGTTACTGTCCCAACGCTTTAACCACTAGGCTACCTGCTGGTTACTGTCCCAACGCTCTAACCACTAGGCTACCTGCTGGTTACTGTCCCAACGCTTAACCACTAGGCTACCTGCTGGTTACTGTCCCACTAGGCTACCTGCTGGTTACTGTCCCAACGCTCTAACCACTAGGCTACCTGCTGGTTACTGTCCCAACGCTCTAACCACTAGGCTACCTGCTGGTTACTGTCCCAACGCTCTAACCACTAGGCTACCTGCTGGTTACTGTCCCAACGCTCTAACCACTAGGCTACCTGCTGGTTACTGTCCCAACGCTCTAACCACTAGGCTACCTGCCGCTCCATGAGAGGCTGTCTGAGCTCCTCGCCATGCGCCAGGGCAAACTCATGAGTCTGGAGAGACGCAAGATGTTGGAGGAGAAATAAAGATCACACGTGAAGCGGTTTCACTGGGACGCTCTGTATGAGTTTTCAGGCCCAACCCAAAAGGTTTTTAGTAGTGTTTTCTATGCAAAATGTGTGTGTGTTTTGCTGGTGTGTGTATTTGCTACTGCCCCAAGTTTGTCGGTATGCACATGGCTTGCGTGAAGTATGAGTGTGTCAGCACTTGCTTGCTTTACATTGTGTGTGTGTGTGTGTGTGTGTGTGTGTGTGTGTGTGTGTGTGGTCCTGGTTGAAATAGCCTGTTATAACCTCCGGGCGCTAACTGGCGCTTAGAAAAACAGGAGCGGTTGACACATGGCCCTTAAAGAGCAGCACCTGTCATGTCCTCCAGCCCCATATTAATAACAACCCATTCTCCCTGGCCCCCTTTGTCCATGGAGCCTGGAGTTCAGAGCCTCCACATAGCTGGAATAACTGGCCAGGTAATAAGGGATTAAGTCCTCTGGTTTCACAGAGGGCTGGAGTTTCACGTAATAAAATACCCTCTACCTGACCCACAGTGTGTCTCCTGCCTTGCCAGTGATTCACTATTGATTTACTTCCCTCGGCCAGCATGCTTGCCGTCTCCCAGCACCCACTATTGTAAAGCGAATGAGACAATGGCCTGCGCCCGCCAGGCCATATTTGGTAAGCAGGGCACACACACCGATCTAATTTAGAACGAAGAGGGGTGGGAGGGATCTAGACCACGCCCACCCGTTGACTGTCCAGTTCATTGGACACATGACAGGGACATGTAAGGGTGGAAAGCCATAGGACAAAGCATTCTAGCTCTACTAATACACACATTATCCCCGATCAATCAGGCATATATGTTTCATTATTTCCCCACCTAGATAGAATTAGTAACATATCGTACATTTTGCGATAGTCAAAACATACTGTACGTTTTTCAAATCCGTTACACATAATATGAATTGTAATTCGTAACATATCATACGAAATGGGTGATGGACACAAATGAATACATACCTTACGAAATGTAACATATCATACTAAATGGATTGTCCTGGATCCAAGTACAGAATAATATGAAATGCTCTGAGACACATACTGACAAGTAAGTCTGTCCCAAACATAACGTCAACCGATGACGAGTGGCCATATGCTTTAAGCTTCAGCCCCAACACCAGACACAACTGGAGATGAGATCTCAAAACACAAGAATCCAGCTTCAAACTCACTCAGGTGCATCAGTACCAGTCATACAGTACCCACCTTGGTGATTCATTCCAAACTTGTACTGGGTGTGGTCCATGTGTCCAGTGATCTCAGCAGCTTCTCAACAGCCTTCCTGCTTTCCACAAGGGATTCCTCAGGGATAGCCATGGGGTTCAGGATACTGTACCTGCACAGGATAGCACACACACCAGGATAGCACACACACCAGGGAACACATAAGTAAGTCCTTGACTCTTCACATTATTGCCATTTTGATAATAAAATGGTACACGCGTTTGTGTCTCTGTGATTTTTAAAGTTTTACATGTATACTGTATGTGTTACAGAGGTACTATGCCCGTCGTAGTTTGAACTCTGCATAGAGGATCCGGTTGGGGAAGCCCTTCCTGCAGATACGGAATTCCCTCCGGTACTCCGTTACACCGCAACTGCTGAAGGACCTGGAATGGGTCCATGCCTCCTGGGACAAAGATGACTGAAAGAGTCAATCTTACCTCATCCTCGTCCTCAGTCAGAGGCATGAAAGAGTCAATCTTACCTCATCCTCGTCCTCAGTCAGAGGCATGAAAGAGTCAATCTTACCTCATCCTCGTCCTCAGTCAGAGGCATGAAAGAGTCAATCTTACCTCATCCTCGTCCTCAGTCAGAGGCATGAAAGAGTCAATCTTACCTCATCCTCGTCCTCAGTCAGAGGCATGAAAGAGTCAATCTTACCTCATCCTCGTCCTCAGTCAGAGGCATGAAAGAGTGGAGGTAGCACAGACTTAAAGTGATGTTCATGAGCTGAGTTACCTAAACATCACTGTAAGTCTTAACCACTTCCCTCTCAACTCAAGGCAGGTCATCGTGACTCAGGAAACACATCAGAGCACCTCTAAATACTCCCCTTCTGATCTCTACGAAACCACACAACTCCGACACCTAGAGACACTCTGGTAATGCCAGCCTGTCTCTATCTCACTCTTACACACCTTGTGAAGCTGTGACACGGTCTGGAAGGAGGCCCCTCTCTTCCTCTTCTCTTTGACCTCTGTCTTTTGAATCAGCAGCTGAACAGTCAAACTGTAGATCACGATGACTTCATTCCCCTATTTAGTGTAGTTTGTGAAAATGTAAAGTTGTGTCACCGTCAATAGCTGCATCGCTACTGATAAAGTTCTCTAAAAAGGCATGCTAACCGTTTATTAACTGATCCCTGTAAGCAGGTGACTATTGTCTCATCTAAGGGGTCTCTGGTTTTTGTCCGGCCACCCTCTGATGTTGTACGGGACCTGGAGATGGGTGACGGGAGAGGATGGGTCAATGGTGAGAAATAATACCTTTAACATGGATTAATATCAAGTGTCATGAAGTGTGTCATGAAGACGACATGTTAAAAAAGGATCAAAATGTTTCAAATGAACAGACTGGAGCACTTAACCACTCCAGCGTAGTGCACCAGCTCGGAGTGGGTCTCGTATTTACGTTTCTTGTTAGAGCCGTGGCTTGATGAAGTTGGGAGACTTGCCCACGTGGTTGTCATACAGCCTGGTGTTAAAGCTGACATCAGGTGCCTTTGGAAACATGCATTCTTCCTCCAGGATGGACAGTATACTGTATGCCCATGGACTGCAGGAAACAAACGAGAGGCAGTATACTGTATGCCCATGGACTGCAGGAAACAAACGAGAGGCAGTATACTGTATGCCCATGGACTGCAGGAAACAAACGAGAGGCAGTATACTGTATGCCCATGGACTGCAGGAAACAAACGAGAGGCAGTATACTGTATGCCCATGGACTGCAGGAAACAAACGAGAGGCAGTATACTGTATGCCCATGGAAACAAACGAGAGGCAGTATACTGTATGCCCATGGACTGCAGGAAACAAACGAGAGGCAGTATACTGTATGCCCATGGACTGCAGGAAACAAACGAGAGGCAGTATACTGTATGCCCATGGACTGCAGGAAACAAACGAGAGGCAGTATACTGTATGCCCATGGACTGCAGGAAACAAACGAGAGGCAGTATACTGTATGCCCATGGACTGCAGGAAACAAACGAGAGGCAGTATACTGTATGCCCATGGACTGCAGGAAACAAACGAGAGGCAGTATACTGTATGCCCATGGACTGCAGGAAACAAACGAGAGGCAGTATACTGTATGCCCATGGACTGCAGGAAACAAATGAGAGGCAGTATACTGTATGCCCATGGACTGCAGGAAACAAACGAGAGGCAGTATACTGTATGCCCATGGACTGCAGGAAACAAACGAGAGGCAGTATACTGTATGCCCATGGACTGCAGGAAATAAACGAGAGGCAGTAAACTGTATGCCCATGGACTTCAGGAAACAAACGAGAGGTAGTATACTGTATGCCCATGGACTGCAGGAAACAAACGAGAGGCAGTATACTATATGCCCATGGACTGCAGGAAACAAAGCGAGAGTAAATGACACAGAAATCAAATAACTCTTCAAAGGCTAAATGTACCGGTCCCTCTGCTCTAGCCCCTTATTTAAATGGATGAAGCAACAGACACATACCTTCTCTATGAGGTTGATACAGGTTTGTAGATCCAAGTGGATGAAGGTCAATACCCTCCCTCTTATACTCCTCCTGCTCCAGGATGAACACGTGCTGGTTGAAATACTGTTGTCGTTTCTCGTTGGGGGAGTTGATGCACAGCTGCTCAAAGTTGTTGAACCTGAGTGGAGCATGGAGAGACAGAGAGAAAGATGGTTGAAAAGAAGGAGAGGTTTATGAGCTGAAACAGTCAGGAAAAAGACCATATAAAATGCAGAATTTGGTCAGAGGCCATGTGTAGGCCTACCTCGAAGATCAGGAACCCTTCAATGTTCAATAGACAGACGAAGAACTGTCTTGGTAGAGGCTCTTGTTGATCCGGCTGTCTTGGCAGGGCCGTGTAGAGGCTCTTGTTGATCCGGCTGTCTTGGCAGGGCCATGTAGAGGCTCTTGTTGATCCGGCTGTTTTGGCAGGGCCGTGTAGAGGCTCTTGTTGATCCGGCTGTCTTGGCAGGGCCGTGTAGAGGCTCTTGTTGATCCGGCTGTCTTGGCAGGGCCGTGTAGAGGCTCTTGTTGATCCGGCTGTCTTGGCAGGGCCATGTAGAGGCTCTTGTTGATCCGGCTGTTTTGGCAGGGCCGTGTAGAGGCTCTTGTTGATCCGGCTGTCTTGGCAGGGCCGTGTAGAGGCTCTTGTTGATCCGGCTGTCTTGGCAGGGCCGTGTAGAGGCTCTTATGATCCGGCTGTCTTGGCAGGGCCATGTAGAGGCTCTTGTTGATCCGGCTCATCATCCAGTTGAACATGCATAGGTGGATTTGGCTAGAGCTCCAACTGAGTAGTTCACCTACACAAAGGGAACATATAGCTGTTACAGTATATCACTGACTTTACTCAGAAAACAATATTGGTAATGTGGATAATATTAGCTTGATGTCTACTTATTTAAAAAAAGTAACCTTTATTTAACTAGGAAAGTCAGTTAAGAACTAATTCTTATTTACAATGACAGCCTACTGGGGAACAGTGGGTTAACTGCCTTGTTCCGGGAACAATTTTTACCTTGTCAGCTCAGGGATTTGATCCAGCACATTTTGGTTACTGGCCCAACGCTCTAACCACTAGGCTACCTGCCGCCCCGATTCTATAGTTATTCTACAGTTGTTCTACAGCGAGAGAAGAAGAGAGATCACCTGCTCAACAGTCTGGCCCTTGATGACGTACTTGTTACACACTTTGACCCGAGGGTGCAGCAGACCTTTGGTGAGGGCACCTGAATTGATCCAAATCAGGTAGGAGGCCTTGTCCGCACCTGAAGACCAAAGCACATGCATACACTATATGTATAGAGTGCAGAGGAGGCTGGTGGGCGGATATATAGGAGGACGGGCTCATTGTAACGGTATCAAATGCATCAACTTCGAAACCACGTTTGACCCCTTTCCATTTATTCCATTCCAGCCATTACAATGACCACGTCCTCCTGTAGCTCCTCCCACCAGCCACTGATTGGGTGGAGTTTCATATTGGCATTGTGTTTGCAAAATAGTTTTACAAAAACACTATCATAACGGTATGGTATTCCAGTTTAAAGAATAGCTCAGGTTGACAATCATACTCAGGATGTTAACATTATAGAGTAAAAGATGCACTATAGTCTGAATAATCAGACATGAAGTCTGACTGACTGCTTGCTCCTCTCTCCGAACCTTCTTGAACTTTGTGTTGCCAAAGTGCATGATGGACCCCACTATTTTATAGCAACTGTACTTCTCCCAGACTGTCCATTGCATACGGAGGAGGGGTCAGGCAGAGAGAGAGAGGTCAGAGGTCATGGAGAGTAAGGAGAGTAAACAGAGTGGAGGAAAGATCATTAGCAGTCATCTGTGGCCAACAGTTCCTCCTCGTCATTCACGTTCTCCACTGTTGTCACACCCTGGGAGCAAAAGTGTTAGTCGAAGGGATTGGTGGACATCAATAACATGTATGGAAGATCAACAAGAAGACCGACACCCTGTCAAAAGCTTAGAAACTTGGAGAACTCTGAACAGATGAAACTCTAACCCAAAAGCATGGATTGATTGTCATGATGTATTGAGAAAACATATGGCCCAGAGTTACACAAATGTACTTATATTTTTAGGCATTTACTTACTTATTACATACGTAATATTTTTAAAAGTTGTGTAAGCACTGTGAACATGTTTAATATAAATGAGGATTAAATCATTCCAACATGACATTGTTGTAGATTTACTGCACAGCATGTCAATGTAGGCGTTGTCAACGATTGTGCGCCTCTTGCCTTTGTTGAGAGAGAGAGAGAGCTTGGTTGTGAAATAAAATGTCGCCCACATAGAGGGAGAGTCTCTCTGGTTCAGAACAACCTGTTTATCCTCCTTAGAGCTCCTCTATGGCATTATGTACAGAACTGTGACTCACATAGATCATCCACATACTGTAGCGCCTGGTGAGGTTGAAGAGCACAGAGGCTTCATTGGGGGTGGTCAGTGTGACCAGGTCCTAAATCATGTCTATACTTCAGAGGGTTCATCTGCTGTTTGTCATCCTCTTTCACAACCAAAGTGTTAGGGAGAGTTGGGTAAATCTGTAGTCAATTCATACAGTTAGCGGATAATCTATCACTTCATTCTAGGGACTCCTGCGCCACAGCATTTTCAACTTTTGCTAATAATATTTCACATAGATTCTATTAGATCTGCAAATATTTGTAATTAAAAAAATATATTGTCACAAATGTGACAACAGTGCACTTCAGAACAAAGTAAAGTTGTTTTGATTTAGATATGGACTGAATTACCTACTCATTCATTCAAGGGTTTTTCTTTATTTTTTACTATTTTCTACATTGTAGAATAATAGTAAAGACATCAAAACTATGAAATAACACATATGGAATCATGTAGTAACCAAAAAAGTGTTAAACAAATCTAATTATTTGAGATTCTTCAAAGCAGCCAGCTTTTGCCTTGATGGCAGCTTTGCACACTCTTGGCATTATCTCAACCAGCTTCACCTGGAATGCTTTTTTCCAAAAGTCTTGAAGGAGGTCCCACATATGCTGAGCACTTGTTGGCTGCTTTTCCTTCACTCCGTGGTCCAACTCAACCCAAACTATCTACATTGGGTTGAGTTCGGGTGATTGTGGAGGCCTGGTCGTCTGATGCAGCCCTCCACAGCCTGGAGGTGTGTTGGATCATTGTCCTGTTGAAAAACAAATGATAATCACACTAAACACATACCAGATGAGATGGCATATTGCTGTAGCATGCTGTGGTAGCCATGCTGGTTAAGTGTGCCTTGAATTCGAAATATATCACCGACAGTGTCACCAGCAAAGCACCATCACACCTCCACCTCCATGCTTCATGGTGGGAACTACACATCCGTTCACCTACTCTGCATCTCACAAAGACATGGCGGTTGGAACCAAACATCTCAAATTTGGAGTCATCAGACCAAAGGCCAGATTTCCACCAGTCTATTGTCCATTGCTTGTGTTTCTTGGCCCAAGCAAGTCTCTTCTTCTTATTGCAGCAATTCGCCCATGAAGGCCTGACTCCTCTGAACAGTTGATGTTGAGATGTGTCTGTTACTTGAACTCTGTGAAGCTTTTATTTGGGCTGCAATTTCTGAGGCTGGTAACTCTAATGAACCTATCCTCTGCAGCAGAGGTAACTCTGGGTCTTCCTTTCCTGTGGCGGTCCTCATGAGAGCCAGTTTCATCATAGCGCTTGATGGTTTTTACTAAAAAAATTATTGATATGTTCCAGATTGACTGACCTTCATGTCTCAAAGTAATGATGGACTGACGTTTCTCTTTGCTTATTTGAGCTGTTCCTGCCATAATATGGACTTGGTCTTTTACCAAATAGGGTTATCTTCTGTATTGTGTGTATTGTGTGTATTGTGACAAGTTAGGGGTGGTCCTACCTTGTCACAACATAACAGATTGGCTCAAACACAGGGAAGACATTCCACAAATTAACTTTTAACAAGGCCCACCTGTTAATTGAAATGCATTCCAGGTGACTGCCTCCTGAAGCTGGTTGAGAGAATGCGAAGAGTGTGCAAAGCTGTCATCAAGAAAAAGGGTGGCTACTTTGAGGAATCTCAAATATAAAATATATTTGGATTTGTTTAACACTTTTTTTGGTTACTACATGATTCCATATGTGTTATTTCATAGTGTTGTCTTCACTATTATTCTGCAATGTAGAAAATAGTAAAAAAATAAAGAAATGAACATCATTATGTTGTATTCAACTGCAACGAATAGCCTACCAACACTTACATCTTTGGTCTCCACAGTGGCTTTGTCACCATCCAGTTGTTTAACCTTCACCTCAATGTAAGCCTCTTTCTCACCCGGGATCAGCACTTGTATTGTACCTGAGTGAATGGGCATTTAGAAGACAACAACTGAGTGGAAAAAAACATTGCAAAATTGTCAATATTCTCATTGTCAGCTTCCATACACTCCATAGAAAGTGATATATTGAATTTTAAAAATACAATTGTTGCATTTCTGGTCTTGAATCTGACAGTGCCATCAAATGCATAATTGTCCTTGGTGAGGCTGGTGAGACAGAACGAAGTTGCTTCCCGAACTCTTTAATTTAATTCAAATTGAACATGCTGATAACTCCGGATGAAGAACAAGCAACAGCGCACCGACAATGGACAAGCGCAGTAACAGAAACACATCGTTGAAGACATGCTCAAAACTACCGGAGGTCCATTTGAACTGTAAAATGTGACTACGCCTATTCTTATATAATTATGGTTAGCTGATGTCATAAATTCATGTTCGATTATTTACATGATTAATCACTCACTAATATTTGTAAACATGGTACATGTGGTGTGCTGATTCAACAAGTTACTCCAACGCATGCAATGTGTAAAGTGTTGCGTTAATTTGTTATAATGGCGTATTTACGCATCAATTGCAGAGTAAATGGAACGCGCATGCATCCGGTGTACTAACCTTTGAGCGCACTGTAAAAGTTTGACCGGTGTGCGACAGTGTCCTTTTTATTGTCCTCCTCAAGGTCAGGGTTAGGGGAGCTACGTCAGACATCCCCATGTGTTCCCTTCCTCAACAGCCTATTGGCTCGGACCTTGTGCATGGAGCGTCACAAAAGGCAATCTGAATATTTTTCTTTCCCCAAACAAATAAATATATATTTTTTTAAACAGTATTGTTTTACAGAATATTACATCAATGTCTGACTTTTTTATCTGTCATTAATAAACTGCACATAGTCATTTAAAAGGATGTGCCTAATGAAACTGTAAATACATTAGTTGTTACTCAATTCAAATGGAAAAGCAGTGTTCTTTTCTGCCCATGCCATAGAAACACAAGGATATGGTGTATGGAGGAACAGACAGATGGTGCAGAAGGTCAGGGAATGGTGCACTGCACAATGCATTTGGTAGGATATTCAGAAGTTGACTGTGAGTGTGACTGCTGTAGTCTGGGTGCCAGTCTGTTTCTGCTCTCTTCCTTGTGGAATTGTCATGAAAAACATGTTTTGCCAGCCTGGTCTGAAGGCACTGCATTGCAGTGCTAGCTGTGCCACAAGAGATCCTGGTTCGAGTCCAGGTCGCAGCCGGCTGTGACCGGGAGACCCATTGGGCGGCGTTGTTTGGGTTAGGGGAGGGTTTGGCCGGCAAGGATGTTCCTGTCCCATCGTGCACTAGTGACTCTTCTCCAACACATTGGTGTTGTGGGTATTGTGTCTTGGGAGGACGACCTTTGCCTCTCCTGAGTCCGTACGGGAGTTGCAGCGATGGGACAAGACTGTGGATACCATGAAAAAGGGGTACAAAAAAACAATTGCCAATGACTCCTGAGTCCGATGACTGTTTCTGTGGGAGTTGCAGTTTGGGTTGTGTTTGGGAGACAAGGGTACATGGGACAAGACTGTGGATACCATTTGAAAAAGGGGTACAAAAAACAACACATGTTTTGCCTTCACAATGACAATGGATGTCAATTTAAGGGGGATGACTCAAATGTTGGACGGTAGGGGCCATGGTAAGGAACTTGTTATTTGCTTTACACTCCACTATCAAATTCTAAGTGAACAATGGAGTAGATCACAATGACAATGGAGTAGATCACAATGACAATGGAGTAGATCACAATGACAATGGAGTAGATCTGGGACCAGGCAATGAAACAGATGACTGTTTCTGTGGGTATTGTGTCAAGAAGCAGTTTGGGTTGTGTTTGGGAGGACAAGGGTACAGCCCGTCCAGGTTATGAAACAGATGACTGTTCTGACAATACAGCCCATCCAAGCTATGAAACAGATGACTGTTCTGACAATACAGCCCATCCAAGCTATGAAACAGATGACTGTTCTGACAATACAGCCCGTCCAAGTTATGAAACAGATGACTGTTCTGACAATACAGCCCGTCCAAGCTATGAAACAGATGACTGTTCTGACAATACAGCCCATCCAAGCTATGAAACAGATGACTGTTCTGACAATACAGCCCATCCAAGCTATGAAACAGATGACTGTTCTGACAATACAGCCCATCCAAGCTATGAAACAGATGACTGTTCTGACAATACAGCCCATCCAAGCTATGAAACAGATGACTGTTCTGACAATACAGCCCATCCAAGCTATGAAACAGATGACTGTTCTGACAATACAGCCCATCCAAGTTCCATGTTACATATTACAGTTTACCACCAAGTCATTACAGTAATTGCCCGGACTACAAGTGGCATTCATTCACGTGGCTTACATTAAAAAAAGACAAGGCTGTATGTCAATTTAAGGGGGGGATGACTCAAATGTTGGACGGTAGGGGACATGGTAAGGAACTTGTTATTTGCTTTACACTCCACTATCAAATTCTAAGTGAACTGTGGACTTCCGATCTCTGTGTGCATACCAGCCCCCCAAAACAGAAAATATGTTTATTTTTAATCAACTCTTTTAAACCTTTTCCAATGTGAAAGCAGGGTTCAAAGAGACACAATGTTGTAATGACAATAACTATTTGAAGGGATTCTTTCTGTATGTCCCGTTGGTCTGGATGTGGTTAACTAGCAGTACCCTTGTACAGTACGTGTCCACTTTAAACAATGCCAACAGGGCATCCCCCAGACAGAAATGAATCCATTTCAATATCTAGGAGAGCTGTTCCTGTTCCACTACGAATGAAGTAATTAGCTACTAAATATACCATGACTTAATCACAGAACATAATATTCAGCCATGACTGATCAAATGTAATGCGACTGTGTATCATATCTGTATCCATATAAAGGCAGGTTTGATTGTGTTTGCATTATTTAGGCCAGAGGGTGATTTTCAGCTTTGTGGATTAAGCCCGTCCATCACCTTGAGAACAAAAAGAGGAGAGATAAATGTCATTGTGTGCACAGGCCAGAGTACAGCTTCCCCAAATAGACCAGAATACAACTCCTGTTCCCAATCTCCCACATTCCGGGCGGAGAGACGCTCAGTCTGCAGTTAAAGTGGTAGGGTGCTGCTGCTGTGAAGTCAAAACAAAAACTACTGTACAAATAAAATGGAGGTCAACCATTAAATACATGTTGATTGATTATTCCATCATAATAGATGATAAAGTCAAATGAACCCTCCGTTCCCACCAATTGTAAGATTTGATTCCCATGTTGACGGTTTTATAATAAGTTACCTATCACATACTACCATTATCAACATTCTTTCTGGGGGTTTCTGTGTATAATTTTTGACTTTTATTTTGTCTCAGTCATTTTTTAACTACAGGGTGAATGTCTAGTAATACTAAACTGGTCAAGAATTCCAGGAAGTGTATTTTGTATTTCTGCTCTTAGATTACAGTTGGCAATATGCAGCATATACTGTACCTATTTGCTTAACTACAGTGCTGATACAGGTAACAGGCCATGGTGGGACCTAGTACATTCACTTTCACACAGCAGCAACATGAAACATCTCCAATACTTCTAATGAATCGTTTCCTTGTGCCAATGAAAACGCAACCTACAGTAAGTGTATCTGGTCTGTTTTTGATTTATGATTAGAATATTTATGAAGAGAACCCCTATTGGCTATTATCCTCTGGCTTTGCCCTGATGTTGATGCAATTTCTGAGTTTAAGTTTGACTTGTTTGCTGATGTTTTACAGCAAGCGAGCCTCTTCCAACCTCAACAGACTCCTATCAGTCATCAGCTACAGCAATGCATAGACCCAGATATGCAGAGAGGGCAGACTCTGGCTAAAGCCGTCTTCCATTCTTGGTCCTAATCTCCCACTGTGCTGCTACTACCCCCACAACATCCCCAGCCCACAGAGGAAGCAATAACGTGAGCTAATCAGTCTTTTCGCGACTCGGCTGGTAGAGATACCAATGCCTTTAGTCTCAAGGCTCCAGGGGCCAGCCTATCCTACGATTAGGCAGCGCCAACCCAGCCTTTTTCCCTCTCTGATATGGGCACCCACAGCTGTCCTTCTATTTTGGAGCATGCTGTGACAGCGGCATGACCCCCCCCCCCCCCACCGACGCCCAGTCCAGAACAATAGACACGCTCAAATAAACATGACAAACTTAGAAACCACTCAGACTACAGACTAGCAGAGCTATCCCTCAGTCAATCCTTTTGCTGCCACACAGTATGTCCAGGCAGGACCAATCGGCAAGGCCTGGGGTCAACACCAGCTACAACAAACAGAAGGAAATGTACCTCTTGAAACATGGATAAAACAATGGTTACATTTCATTAGTTTGTATCCCTGCTTCATATACAATATAAATGGAAAGCTGAAACAAGTGTCTGAATTTAAAATATATATATGTTTTATCACAGGTAAAAATCAAATCAACATGTATTTGTCTCATGTTTTGTAAATAGTTGTAGACTAACAGTGAAATGCTTACTTAAGGGCCCTTCTTAACAATGCAGAGAGAAAGAAAATAGAGAGATAATAGAAAAGTAAAACAAGTAATAATAAATACACAATGAGTCATGATAACTTGGCTTTATACACGGGGTACCAGTACTGAGTTGATATGCAGGGGTACCAGTACTGAGTTGATATGCAGGGGTACCAGTACTGAGTTGATATGCAGGGGTACCAGTACTGAGTTGATATGCACTGAGTTGGGGTACCAGTACTGAGTTGATATGCAGGGGTACCAGTACTGAGTTGTTGACTGAGTTGATGCAGGGGTACCAGTACTGAGTTGATGTGCAGGGGTACCAGTACTGAGTTGATGTGTAGGGGTACCAGTACTGAGTTGATATGTAGGGGTACCAGTACTGAGTTGATGATATGCAGGGGTACCAGTACTGAGTTGTTGATATGAGTTGATGTGGGGTACCAGTACTGAGTTGATGTGTACCAGTACTGAGTTGATGTGTAGGGGTACCAGTACTGAGTTGATATGTAGGGGTACCAGTACTGAGTTGATATGCAGGGGTACCAGTACTGAGTTGATATGCAGGGGTACCAGTACTGAGTTGATGTGCAGGGGTACCAGTACTGAGTTGATATGCAGGGGTACCAGTACTGAGTTGATATGCAGGGGTACCAGTACTGAGTTGATATGCAGGGGTACCAGTACTGAGTTGATGTGCAGGGGTACCAGTACTGAGTTGATGTGCAGGGGTACCAGGTCATTGAGGTAGATTTGCACATATAACTAGGAATCAAGTGACAGATAATAAACAGTGGCAACAACAGCAACAGAAAAATTAAATGCAGATTGTCCGGGTAGCTATTTGGTTCATTATTTAACTACCTATTTAGCAGTGTCATGGCTTGGGCCTAGAAGCTGTTCGGGTTCCTGTTGGTTCCAGACTTGGTGCATCAGTGTTACTTGCCGTGCAGTAGCAGAGAGAACTACCTTTGACTTGGGTGGCTAGAGTCTGACCATTTTTAGGGTCTTTCTTTGACACCGCCTGGTATAGTGTTCCTGGATAGCAGGGAACTCAGCTCCAGTGATGTACTGGGCTGTTCGCATTACCGTCTGCGGTCGGATGCCAAGCAGTTGCCATACCAAGCGGTAATGCAGACAGTCAAGATGCTCTCAATGGTGCAGTTGTATAACTTTTTGAGGATCTGAGGGCCTCCTGAAGGGGAAGAGGTGCTGCCGTGCCCTCTTCACAACTGTGTGGGTGTGTGTGGACCATGTTAATTCCTTAGTGATGTAAGCACAGATGAACTTGAAGCTCTTGACCCGCTCCACTACAGCCCTGTCGATGTGGATGTGGATGTGCTCACCTCTCCATTTCCTGTAGTCCACGATCAGCTCCTTTGCCTTGCTGACATTGAGGGAGAGGTTGTTGTCCTGACAGGGAGTACAGGAGGGGACTAAGCACACAACCCTGAGGGTAAATGGTTTGGTCTGGAGAGAGGTGAGTGGCATAGACTTCTCTTGCACAATTTGTTGAAGACTTTTTGAGGCTATTGGATAATATTTTGTGTTTATCACGAGAAGCCTTGAAGTTGACTTGAATTATGAATAGAAAACATACCCCAGAACTGTCAGGAAACCAGGTTGTGGATGACTCTGTGAAGACCTTCGTCAGGCTAGTAGCATGTGGTCATTTCCATGTAAAAGGACCCATGAGGACCAACATGTTAAAGGACCCATGAGGACCAACATGTTAAAGGACCCATGAGCACCAACACGTAAGGTCTGCACACCGCATCACCGGGGGCAAACTACCTGCCCTCCAGGACATCTACACCACCCGATGTCACAGGAAGGCCATAAAGATCATCAAGGACAACAACCACCCGAGCCACTGCCTGTTCACCCCGTTATCATCCAGAAGGCGAGGAGAAGTTTACCTGGGTTATTTGCATGCACAAAATAAGTGTTTTGATTTAGCAACATCTGTTACTGATATGAAGAATATTCTGATGAAAACAGGAACTGGCCTGACCTGGTGTTCTGGAGAGGTTCTTTCCCGGTTAACCTGATGTTGTGGACCAAACCCAGGACACCTTTGCTGGATTGTATACATTAGATATGGTAAGAGAACCAAAACAAAACAGAGGGTTATACTACATAGCAAGCTAGATCTACTCAGAGTTTTCTAAAGCTAACTAGCTTCAGTTAAATTCACATTCCAGCTCAGGCTTCATCCATACTCCAACGGTGGATATTGCTTGCCGGCAAGCTGGTACTTGAGGGAGTGAAGCAGAGCACTGAGAGGACGGCTTATATCCTGATAGACAAGGTTCAGCCCTGCCCTGTACACAACTACCTCCTGAGGCCGAGGATGCCACTTGAACTCAGAACCTGTCTAAGCTACCTGGGTGTATTTGGGGTCTACGACATGTACAGTCACAGACCCGTCTGTAAACATTCCATTTTTGACAACATTACAGAAATTACTATACAACTTCACAGAAATCGTATCTATAAGTTGAGTTGAAATGAAGTATACTGTAGTATACATTTTTCCATTAAGTGAAGATGTGGTGATCACAATGTACTCCATGCAGATGAATGAAGACGGCCTTTTTCTCCAATCTGAATGGATGGTTGTGTGTCCTCACTTTATGATTTCTGCTTCCACACAGGCAGGAGCAAGACATGGTGCTGAACATCTACTGAGGACCAAGAGTGATGAACATACTGATGGAGGTGTGGCTGCTGGAGTGGCACTGCTAGACAACCCACTCCTCGTCTGACCCTTACTGCCCTCTGTCATATTACTAGTGGAACTGCTAGACAACCCACTCCTCGTCTGACCTATACTGCCCTCTGTCATATTACTAGTGGAACTGCTAGACAACCCACTCCTCGTCTGACCCTTACTGCCCTCTGTCATATTACTAGTGGAACTGCTAGACAACCCACTCCTCGTCTGACCCTTACTGCCCTCTGTCATATTACTAGTGGAACTGCTAGACAACCCACTCCTCGTCTGACCCTTACTGCCCTCTGTCATATTACTAGTGGAACTGCTAGACAACCCACTCCTTGTCTGACCTATACTGCCCTCTGTCATATTACTAGTGGAACTGCTAGACAACCCACTCCTCGTCTGACCCTTACTGCCCTCTGTCATATTACTAGTGGAACTGCTAGACAACCCACTCCTCGTCTGACCCTTACTGCCCTCTGTCATATTACTAGTGGAACTGCTAGACAACCCACTCCTCGTCTGACCTATACTGCCCTCTGTCATATTACTAATGGAACTGCTAGACAACCCACTCCTCGTCTGACCCTTACTGCCATCTGTCATATTACTAGTGGAACTGCTAGACAACCCACTCCTCGTCTGACCTATACTGCCCTCTGTCATATTACTAGTGGAACTGCTAGACAACCCACTCCTCGTCTGACCCTTACTGCCCTCTGTCATATTACTAGTGGAACTGCTAGACAACCCACTCCTCGTCTGACCTATACTGCCCTCTGTCATATTACTAGTGGAACTGCTAGACAACCCACTCCTCGTCTGACCCTTACTGCCCTCTGTCATATTACTAGTGGAACTGCTAGACAACCCACTCCTCGTCTGACCCTTACTGCCCTCTGTCATATTACTAGTGGAACTGCTAGACAACCCACTCCTCGTCTGACCTATACTTCCCTCTGTCATATTACTAGTGGAACTGCTAGACAACCCACTCCTCGTCTGACCCTACCCTAGACAACCCACTACCCTCTGTCATATTACTAGTGGAACTGCTAGACAACCCACTCCTCGTCTGACCCTTACTGCCCTCTGTCATATTACTAGTGGAACTGCTAGACAACCCACTCCTCGTCTGACCTATACTGCCCTCTGTCATATTACTAGTGGAACTGCTAGACAACCCACTCCTCGTCTGACCTATACTGCCCTCTGTCATATTACTAGTGGAACTGCTAGACAACCCACTCCTTGTCTGACCTATACTGCCCTCTGTCATATTACTAGTGGAACTGCTAGACAACCCACTCCTTGTCTGACCCTTACTGCCCTCTGTCATATTACTAGTGGAACTGCTAGACAACCCACTCCTTGTCTGACCTATACTGCCCTCTGTCATATTACTAGTGGAACTGCTAGACAACCCACTCTCCTCGTCTGACCCTTACTGCCCTCTGTCATATTACTAGTGGAACTGCTAGACAACCCACTCCTCGTCTGACCCTTACTGCCCTCTGTCATGACTGTCCCACTGGATGTCATAAGGTGAATGCACCAATTTGTAAGTATTGTCTGACCTAATGTCATATTACTAGTGGAACTGCTAGAACAACCCACTCCTTGTCTGACCTATACTGTCCTCTGTCATATTACTAGTGGAACTGCTAGACAACCCACTCCTTGTCTGACCTATACTGCCCTCTGTCATATTACTAGTGGAACTGCTAGACAACCCACTCCTTGTCTGACCTATACTGCCCTCTGTCATATTACTAGTGGAACTGCTAGACAACCCACTCCTCGTCTGACCCTTACTGCCCTCTGTCATATTACTAGTGGAACTGGAATAAGAAAGGTTTTAAAAATTGCTGCTCCCCTTTGATAGTTTCACTTGGTTTTCACTGTAAAATCCAATGTTTGCTCTTATAGTTCAGCCTGAAGGAGGGAGGAACGCTGTGTATGGACACTGAAGTCTTATTGCCACAATACGTTTGTATCACTGCTCGGTAGACTTAAACAGCGACACAAAATGTCATGTACAGATTATTATGAATGTTAATATACTATGATTATTTCAGACCAAAAGATGACATCCCCATTCGATAAATTAGTCAACAGACCAATAAGAAAACGTTTCAAACCTCTCTGCCAATAATGGCTCCTTTTCTGTTTTCCGCTCCTGACTCAAACCACTCCCAGAAAGTCCTAAACAAATATATTGCTTGAGAAATTGCACTTCGCTATTTTTGACCATTTTAATTAAAAACAATCACAGTAAGGTACCCAGAAATGATTTGATATTAAGATAAAAACGTTTGCATTGGATCTTTAAGAGGATATCTTTACTATGGGTTAGAGGGATTGCCTGACAGAGGTCAGGTTAGGACAGAGGTCAGGTTAGACAGAGGTCAGGTTAGACAGAGGTCAGGTTAGGTTAGGCAGAGGTCAGGTGAGACAGAGGTCAGGTGAGACAGAGGTCAGGTGAGACAGAGGTCAGGTGAGACAGAGGTCAGGTTAGGCAGAGGTCGGAAATCCAGATAGGGGTAAGGGTTAAAGGTATAGGACGGCAGGCAGGGTCAGGACAGGCACAGTGGTCAGGCAGGCAGGGTCAGGACAGGCACAGTGGTCAGGCAGGCAGGGTCAGGACAGGCACAGTGGTCAGGCAGGCAGGGTCAGGACAGGCACAGTGGTCAGGCAGGCAGGGTCAGGACAGGCACAGTGGTCAGGCAGGCAGGGTCAGGGTCAGGACAGGCACAGTGGTCAGGCAGGCAGGGTCAGGACAGGCACAGTGGTCAGGCAGGCAGGGTCAGGGTCAGGACAGGCACAGTGGTCAGGCAGGCAGGGTCAGGACAGGCACAGTGGTCAGGCAGGCAGGGTCAGGACAGGCACAGTGGTCAGGCAGGCAGGGTCAGGACAGGCACAGTGGTCAGGCAGGCAGGGTCAGGACAGGCACAGTGGTCAGGCAGGCAGGGTCAGGACAGGCACAGTGGTCAGGCAGGCAGGGTCAGGACAGGCACAGTGGTCAGGCAGGCAGGGTCAGGACAGGCACAGTGGTCAGGCAGGCAGGGTCAGGACAGGCACAGTGGTCAGGCAGACAGGGTCAGAGTCAGGACAGGCACAGTGGTCAGGCAGGCAGGGTCAGGCACAGTGGTCAGGCAGGCAGGGTCAGGACAGGCACAGTGGTCAGGCAGGCAGGGTCAGGACAGGCACAGTGGTCAGGCAGACAGGGTCAGGGTCAGGACAGGCAAGGGTCAAACACCAGGAAGGTGAGAAAAGACAGGAGCTGACTGGACAAACGCTGTTAAGCTTGACAAACAAGACCAACTGGCAACAGACAAACAGAAAACACAGGTTTAAGTACACAGAGGATAATGGGGAAGATGGGCGACACCTGGAGGGGGGTGGAGATGAGCACAAAGACAGGTGAAACAGATTAGGGTGTGACAGGATCATAAGTTTCACCTGGATTCACCTGGTCACTCTGTGTCATGGAAAGACCAGGTGTTCTTAATGTTTTGTTCACTCAGTGTATACTCATTGATTCTTGAAGTATATAACTTATAAAAGCCTCATGAGCTTCGTTCAACTATCGTTCAACTGTCGCATAAGAACCAAAAATATAAGCTTGTTTATTCCATTGTTGGTAAACAATGCAATTGCAAGAAAACTGTATAGCCCCAAAACATGGTTAAAACTATAATTTTTATATAATGGATGATCATTCCTTACACCCATAGCCCTGTCTATTCATTTGAGAGTGGTTTCATTCCTCCAGACTCAACCCCCATGAGATTTTTTTTACCAAAACAGCTTTCTGTTGTTTGAATTGCAGATTCCCCTTTTAAAGAAACTGTTCATATTAGTTCAAGAGGTGATTCTTAGAACAAGAGCAAATGTCGAATGTGAAGCAGAGAAGTGGATTAAACTGTTAAGTTCCTGCTGAACCGGGCCTTGTTGCAGTGTAGGAATCAATACCTGTGGTATTTTATTATAATAAAGGCAGAATGTACACTCAATGTGATTATTCTGGGTCCTGGAAACCGGCCTTAAAAGTTTATGTAAAAGACAACGCTTTTTTCTTGAACTTTGACAACTTGAACACAGGTGAACTGCAATTTGCTAGCACTCCCAGTGGGTTTCCAGAGGAGGTGTTGAACACTGCATTTATAAAGAATTCAGTGGAAGATGCTAAAGTCTTTGCCCTTCTGATACGGACTAAAGATATGGACTAAAGAGACCTAACTTATCCAAGGTAAGGCTGTCTGTTATTCAGCTCACAGGTACATAGATTATTGACCATGTTTATGCATAAACTAAGACATCTCTATCAACTGTATTTTTTATTTGAATTTAATTTAACCTTTATTTAACTGGGCAAGTCAATTAAGAACAAATTCTTATTTACAATGACGGCCTACCAAAAAGCCTCCTGCTGGGATGGGGGCTGGGAATAAAAACAAAAATATATGAAATAAAAATATAGGACAAAACACATATCATGACAAGAGAGACAACACAACACTACATAAAGACAGACCCAAGACGACGACAGCATGGCAGCAACTGCCAGTCATTGACCAATGACTAAACGCTACAGCAAGTAACTTTAATTTTATAACATATATCATGGGGTAAAATACTACTAGAATGTTCTACAGTCACTGAAATGAGTCCTCATCCACCCCTCAATACCATAGAAAACTTGCTTATAACATTGTATTACTTGATATATGGTATTACTATGGAATCTTCTATTATAAGATGGTTAGACCCCTGAGATGGTGTGCTTAAGGGATTTAGTTCAGAGTGTCAACAACTGAGAGGTGAGAATGAGCAGGTCAGCCATTGTTCAGCAGCCATGTCAGGATGTAGAGTGTTAGAGCTCCTTTACACGTGTCTGGTTGCAGATGGTGACCTACAACACCGTTCAGACTCTTCCTCTCACCAGTGCCTGGGCTAAAGCTGCCTACCTAGAAGAAAAAGAAACGCACACCTATTAAGACGAGGTGCTGGCTAGCGGAGTAGAAACTTGAAAATAAAAGAGAGCCGCACACTCTAGGAGCTCAGATGCAAAAATGTAATAATAGTATTCCTAGAGTGTGCGGCTCTCTTTTATTTTAAAGCTGCCTACCACCAGGCTCCAGCAGTTCAGACACACTACAACCGACTGGTGGACAAGAAGAGCCAGGACTCAAGCCAGTTAAAACAGTCAGAGCTGTATGACCAAGCAGTTGGTTAATCTGAAACAAAAATTCTGGGACAGGAAAGTCCGATTGACATCTGTAGATTACTAAGGGGCTTGATCTCTGCACAATGTAAGGATGTGCTCCAATCTTCACAGTGGATGATTTCACTGCCAGGTTGTTCAGGTAAGGTATTGTTCTGTCACACACGAAAAAATATTGGTGATGAATTTTCTCATGTAACTTTCCAGTCCATAGTTTTGGGTCTGAATTACTCAGACTACACGCTGAAGCTAAGTGGGGATGGGAACCTCCTTGAAGCAGAGAGCAGATAGGGATTAACACCATTGCTGCCGATGGCTGAGGTGTTTAGTCAATGGAATGGTGTCAAACAGATGGAAACCACGTCTTTGAAGTGTTTGATTCCATTCCGTTGACTCCATTCCAGCCATTATTATGAGCCGTCCTCCCCTCACCAGCCTCCACTGGTTCATATAAATGTTCATGTAAATACCAAGTAGCAAATGCCGCTGACATGAAGCTTGTTTGCATTCAAGCAAGTCAAACTCTTTTTTATTTTTTATATTTCCTGTTGTTTAACATTCTCTCTGCAGAGATGGAAGAGAGGTTTCTCATTTATATTTCTCGTTGTTTATCATTCTCTCTGCAGAGATGGAAGAGAGGTTTCTCATTTATATTTCTCGTTGTTTATCATTCTCTCTGCAGAGATGGAAGAGAGGTTTCTCATTTATATTTCTCGTTGTTTATCATTCTCTCTGCAGAGATGGAAGAGAGGTTTCTCATTTATATTTCCTGTTGTTTATCATTCTCTCTGCAGAGATGGAAGAGAGGTTTCTCATTTATATTTCCTGTTGTTTATCATTCTCTCTGCAGAGATGGAAGAGAGGTTTCTCATTTATATTTCCTGTTGTTTAACATTCTCTCTGCAGAGATGGAAGAGAGGTTTCTCATTTATATTTCTCGTTGTTTATCATTCTCTCTGCAGAGATGGAAGAGAGGTTTCTCATTTATATTTCTCGTTGTTTATCATTCTCTCTGCAGAGATGGAAGAGAGGTTTCTCATTTATATTTCTCGTTGTTTAACATTCTCTCTGCAGAGATGGAAGAGAGGTTTCTCATTTATATTTCCTGTTGTTTATCATTCTCTCTGCAGAGATGGAAGAGAGGTTTCTCATTTATATTTTCGTTGTTTATCATTCTCTCTGCAGAGATAGGTTTCTCATTTATATTTCTCGTTGTTTATCATTCTCTCTGCAGAGATGGAAGAGAGGTTTCTCATTTATATTTCCTGTTGTTTATCATTCTCTCTGCAGAGATGGAAAAGAGGTTTCTCATTTATATTTCTCGTTGTTTATCATTCTCTCTGCAGAGATGGAAGAGAGGTTTCTCATTTATATTTCTCGTTGTTTATCATTCTCTCTGCAGAGATGGAAGAGAGGTTTCTCATTTATATTTCTCGTTGTTTATCATTCTCTCTGCAGAGATGGAAGAGAGGTTTCTCATTTATATTTCTCGTTGTTTATCATTCTCTCTGCAGAGATGGAAGAGAGGTTTCTCATTTATATTTCCTGTTGTTTATCATTCTCTCTGCAGAGATGGAAGAGAGGTTTCTCATTTATATTTTCGTTGTTTATCATTCTCTCTGCAGAGATGGAAGAGAGGTTTCTCATTTATATTTCTCGTTGTTTATCATTCTCTCTGCAGAGATGGAAGAGAGGTTTCTCATTTATATTTCCTGTTGTTTATCATTCTCTCTGCAGAGATGGAAGAGAGGTTTCTCATTTATATTTCTCGTTGTTTATCATTCTCTCTGCAGAGATGGAAGAGAGGTTTCTCATTTATATTTCTCGTTGTTTATCATTCTCTCTGCAGAGATGGAAGAGAGGTTTCTCATTTATATTTCCTGTTGTTTATCATTCTCTCTGCAGAGATGGTTTATCATTCTCTCTGCAGAGAGAGAGGTTTCTCATTTATATTTCTTGTTGTTTAACATTCTCTCTGCAGAGATGGGAGAGGTTTCTCATTTATATTTCTCGTTGTTTATCATTCTCTCTGCAGAGATGGAAGAGAGGTTTCTCATTTATATTTCTCGTTGTTTATCATTCTCTCTGCAGAGATGGAAGAGAGGTTTCTCATTTATATTTCTCGTTGTTTATCATTCTCTCTGCAGAGATGGAAGAGAGGTTTCTCATTTATATTTCCTGTTGTTTATCATTCTCTCTGCAGAGATGGAAGAGAGGTTTCTCATTTATATTTCTCGTTGTTTATCATTCTCTCTGCAGAGATGGAAGAGAGGTTTCTCATTTATATTTCTCGTTGTTTATCATTCTCTCTGCAGAGATGGAAGAGAGGTTTCTCATTTATATTTCTCGTTGTTTATCATTCTCTCTGCAGAGATGGAAGAGAGGTTTCTCATTTATATTTCCTGTTGTTTATCATTCTCTCTGCAGAGATGGAAGAGAGGTTTCTCATTTATATTTCTCGTTGTTTATCATTCTCTCTGCAGAGATGGAAGAGAGGTTTCTCATTTATATTTCTCGTTGTTTATCATTCTCTCTGCAGAGATGGAAGAGAGGTTTCTCATTTATATTTCCTGTTGTTTATCATTCTCTCTGCAGAGATGGAAGAGAGGTTTCTCATTTATATTTCTTGTTGTTTAACATTCTCTCTGCAGAGATGGGAGAGGTTTCTCATTTATATTTCTCGTTGTTTATCATTCTCTCTGCAGAGATGGAAGAGAGGTTTCTCATTTATATTTCTCGTTGTTTATCATTCTCTCTGCAGAGATGGAAGAGAGGTTTCTCATTTATATTTCTCGTTGTTTATCATTCTCTCTGCAGAGATGGAAGAGAGGTTTCTCATTTATATTTCCTGTTGTTTATCATTCTCTCTGCAGAGATGGAAGAGAGGTTTCTCATTTATATTTCTTGTTGTTTAACATTCTCTCTGCAGAGATGGAAGAGAGGTTTCTCATTTATATTTCTCGTTGTTTATCATTCTCTCTGCAGAGATGGAAGAGAGGTTTCTCATTTATATTTCCTGTTGTTTATCATTCTCTCTGCAGAGATGGAAGAGAGGTTTCTCATTTATATTTCTGTTGTTTATCATTCTCTCTGCAGAGATGGAAGAGAGGTTTCTCATTTATATTTCCTGTTGTTTATCATTCTCTCTGCAGAGATGGAAGAGTTTCTCATTTATATTTCCTGTTGTTTATCATTCTCTCTGCAGAGATGGAAGAGAGGTTTCTCATTTATATTTCCTGTTGTTTATCATTCTCTCTGCAGAGATGGAAGAGAGATTTCTCATTTATATTTCTCGTTGTTTATCATTCTCTCTGCAGAGATGGAAGAGAGGTTTCTCATTTATATTTCCGCTATGGGTACATGATACAGAACTACACAGAACAGGTTAGATATTAAATCCAGTTGTTTTACTTCACCTGTGGTTGTTAAAGCTGGAAGTCCATTCTCAGTAGCCATTGTACCGTTGAATGTACTGTATGTACACATTCAAGATTAATTCACAGACCATTTCCTGGTTCATCTATAATGATGATACTGTTGGATTAGATTTGGGCATTTCATTCCACACTAATAATCTTCCCTGAGTGATTTTGTGTAGAACTGGGAGGCTCGCCTCATGATGAAGCGCTATTTGTCTGTGAAGTGTCCAGACATCAGCACCCACCTGGCCGGTACCAAGAAGGTCCAACAGGAACTGGCCAGACCTGGTGTTCTGGAGAGGTTCTTTCCCAGTGAACCTGGCGTCGTTGACCAGATCTGGGACACCTTTGCTGGACTGTATACATTAGACATGGTCAGAGAACCTGGTTCAATGTTTACATAGTACCTATTTCTTCTTCAACTTTCCTATTGGATATCTTACTACCAGGGACCAGAAGGTGACAATGGCTATGACAAAACCAGTTTGTCCTGAAGCCACAGAGGGAAGGCTGGGTTAAGAGGACCTCATTTCTGTACTTCTTCTCACTATGTCACTTTAAGACCAATTGAATGGTCTACAATTTACAAACTCCTCCCACTCTGTGCCCCAGCTGAGGTTAAATGAATGCACCTAGTCTCTCATGAACTTGACCTCTAACCTTGTCAACCTGTATGCTGATCTGTAGAATTCCTCTCCTCTTGTAGTCAACGACATCTGTGGAGCTGAGTTCTGTCAGGTACTGGAGGGAGTCAAATATTATTTCATTAGCACTTATCTTTTCTAAATATTTTGCTTTTGATTTCTTCACAGCTTATTGAAACGATTGGCAAGGATCAACCAAGTCTAATGTAGAATTATGCTGAGTTCATTCAGGGGTAATTGATTTGGAAACAAATATATCACAATACACAGGCATTAATACAGGCAGCTCAATTCCGATCTTTTGCCCAATTATTGTCAAAAGAGCTGATCTGATTGGTCCAAAGACCAATTGGTGAAGAAATTATCAGAATTGGGCTGCCTGTGTTCATGAACTATTACTCATACGCAAATGGATTAATGTTGTAGAAAATTGCAGTTCTTTAGTTTGAACACCAGGTGGGAGTAAAGGATAAACGGCTGTCTTTGCAAAAGGCCCAGATGAAAGAAACTGTTTTTTTTTCATCCATTATTCTTAAGTCCTTTTGAATATTAAATTTTTTGAACAGGTTGATCAGTGGTCATACTGTGTGATGATTATCAATGAATGGATCGTTTTTGGAAACATGTCAAATACACTTCAGATATGCAATGCAACTGCTGGTCATGGTTGAAGTCTGCTGTGTCAACCATCAAATTATTTACGTATAATCTTAAATACTGATCCTGATAAAGTTATCTTTTCCACTGTGTAGCCAATCAATTCTCTGTTCATGATCTACCAACTGGGGTTGGGGTCAATTCGAATCAAAGGCATTCAAATAAGGAAGCAAACTTAAATGACAATTCAAACATTGAAAAAAGGGTATCTATTTTCAATGACTTCTCATAAACTGACAAGTAGAAGCTATTTCTTTCAAACGTTTTCCTATTTTAGAATGTTTTATTGAAACCACTTCCTGAATTGAGTGTCTTTGAATTGAACCAAACTGTGATACCAACTCTCCGCAGAAGACAACAAAGACACAATGGGGCCAAATTGGCTGTCCGGAATGAACAAACACCCACAACTCGCCCTCCTTGTCCCTGGCAGTGCTGTTGTCTACACTGCCTGTGTGTTTTATCCTGCTGCCATCAGATTAGAGCGCTTTGCTATTGATCCCCCGGTGCCACACATTCCAGGAGGCAGGTCATCAAACAGACAAACACACGGGTCACTCTCACTGGGTTTGATGTCAGCAAGTGCCTCCCACTTTACTTCCTGGACTGCAGCAGCAGGATTTGGTCAAAAAACTAACCGTGTTTGTTCCCAGCAAAAGGTTACTCTAGAGGTCAGGATATGTATTGTTTTTTTTGTTCCAGGGATCACTAAGAAGGCAGTTTTTTTGGCATATATTTCCTTTCTCTGAAATTGCTCCACGTGACTGTTCCAAAAGCTGACAAAGCATTACACCTATCTTCTCCATTAATGACTCCACTGTTAATGTTTCCTCGCCAGCTTGGTCACATTCTCAGGCAAGTGATTTACATGGGCAGAATGAGGAAAATGCTTGAGAGAGACCGTAATGGATCAACCTTCAGCTCTGATCCACGGGCTAAAAGCAAACTGTTGGGAATAACAGGCTGGTTACACAAGTGGCCCAGTTAGCAGTGGCACTGTGGCAGAAAGTGGCAGAGACTGTAGATGGAAGCGCCAGGTCAGGAAGGAACAACCGGAAGTGGGTCATGACAGGGTGGAAGTGGGTCATGACAGGGTGGAAGTGGGTCATGACAGGGTGGAAGTGGGTCATGACAGGGTGGAAGTGGGTCATGACAGGGTGGAAGTGGGTCATGACAGGGTGGAAGTGGGTCATGACAGGGTGGAAGTGGGTCATGACAGGGTGGAAGTGGGTCACAGTGCTCTGGCTCTGCATGGGAGGACAGGGAGGGACAGCAGCACTGGGACAGGATTGGGAGTAGCTTCCCTGCCTGCCTGATTCAGTTCCCTGCTGCACTCCTTACAACCGCTCACTACCTACAGCCGCTCACTCCCTACAGCCGCTCACTACCTACAGCCGCTCACTACCTACAGCCGCTCACTACCTACAGCCGCTCACTCCCTACAGCCGCTCACTCCCTACAGCAGCTCACTCCCTACAGCAGCTCAGTCCCTACAGCAGCTCACTCCCTACAGCAGCTCACTCCCTACAGCCGCTCACTCCCTACAGCAGCTCACTCCCTACAACCGCTCACTCCCTACAGCCGCTCACTCCCTACAGCCGCTCACTCCCTACAGCCGCTCACTCCCTACAGCAGCTCACTCCCTACAACCGCTCACTCCCTACAGCCGCTCACTACCTACAGCCGCTCACTCCCTACAACCGCTCACTACCTACAGCCGCTCACTCCCTACAACCGCTCACTCCCTACAACCGCTCACTCCCTACAACCGCTCACTCCCTACAACCGCTCACTACCTACAACCGCTCACTACCTACAACCGCTCACTACCTACAGCCGCTCACTCCCTACAGCCGCTCACTCCCTACACCCGCTCACTCCCTACAGCCGCTCACTCCCTATACCACTCTGTTTTGTCCGTAGACTGTAAAAATAAACATGGTGTGTCAAATGTGTTTACTTTGAATCAATTATTGTTTTATTCAATACCCTCTCTTGAAGGTAAAGTTATTTTTGGGGCAGATCTCTGTCAAGCGTTACTTTCCTTTACAGACTTGTTGAAATCATTTTGTTTTGGTAAAAATGCTGAGGGATGGGGCTGGAGAAATGTAGCCACTCTCAAATGCATAGACAGAGCTGTGGATACAAGGACTGACAATCCATAATATCAGCATTGTAGTTCTGACCATGTTTTAAGTGTTTGTATAGTGTTTGTTTACATTTACTTTGTTTACAAAGAGTGGAGGAAAAAAAGCTCATATTTGGGTTCTGATGGGGTACGACAGTTGAATTAAGCTAAAGGCATTTATAAGTCATATTCTTCAAGAATAAATTTAAGTCCAAAAATGGATGTAGCTACTGCAGATTGCCCCTTTTACCCACCTATGCTAGACTTCAGTCTATTTTCACACTCTGAAGAAAACCCTAGTGTTATACAGTACATTTACTCATTCTTCTTCCTTTTCTGCTACTTTATAAAACCATAATAGGCAATTGAATAGCCTATATTTACGCATTCTTCTATGGAAACCCTAGTAAGCAATAGCCTATACTTGCACATTCTCATTCTTCTTATTCAGTTAACCCTAGTAGGCTACAGTACATTCTCATTCTTCTTCTTCAGTTAACCCTGGTAGGCTACAGTACATTTACTCATTCTTCTTCTTCAGTTAAACCTGGTGGTAGGCTACAGTACATTTACTCATTCTTCTTCTTCAGTTAACCCTGGTGGTAGGCTACAGTACATTTACTCATTCTTCTTCTTCTTCAGTTAACCCTGGTAGGCTACAGTACATTTACTCATTCTTCTTCTTCAGTTAACCCTAGTAGGCTACAGTACATTTACTCATTCTTCTTCTTCAGTTAAACCTGGTGGTAGGCTACAGTACATTTACTCATTCTTCTTCTTCTTCAGTTAACCCTAGTAGGCTACAGTACATTTATTCATTCTTCTTCTTCAGTTAACCCTAGTAGGCTACAGTACATTTATTCATTCTTCTTCTTCAGTTAACCCTAGTAGGCTACAGTACATTTACTCATTCTTCTTCTTCAGTTAACCCTAGTAGGCTACAGTACATTTACTCATTCTTCTTATTCAGTTAACCCTAGTAGGCTACAGTACATTCTCATTCTTCTTCTTCAGTTAACCCTGGTAGGCTACAGTACATTTACTCATTCTTCTTCTTCAGTTAACCCTGGTAGGCTACAGTACATTTACTCATTCTTGTTCTTCAATATCCTCTTCATGCAGCACTGGTTAAAACAGAATCTGCAGCATTTAACTGTCACCGTGACAACAGTTATAACTAAGACAATGAGCAGGGCGAAGACATTTAGCCAGAGGTCACCACATTAATATTGAGGTCTTTTCCCACGCCTTGTGCTGCCATGCGCTGCACGCTGTCACCCTGGTCAGCAAACAGGGGCAGCGTCAGTGTGGGTAGACTGTTGCAGATCCCCTTTATCCTACCTTTGTGTGATGAAGGCCTTGACGCTGGGATGGCCCAACAGATTGCTGTGGGGGAGCCAGCTCATGGCCATCACAAGCAACTTCCCAGCCTGAGTGGAGGCCAGACAGACATGGAGCAGCAGCCTTCACAAACAGGATAGAGAGAGAGCGCTACATACACTCAGTTATACTACAGATTAGAGGGAACTTTCCACACACAACAATACCAAGTGAACAGTGGCTGAGAATTCACAATGCAGTTTTCACTGTTTTACTGTGCCATCAATGAAATGTTTAAACAGAAGATGTTTCAAAAGTTTACATGTTACATAGTTTAGGAGTTTACATGTTATATAGTTTAGGAGGAGTTTACATGTTACAAAGTTTAAGAGGAGTTTACATGTTATTGTTTAGGAGGAGTTTACATGTTATATAGTTCAGGAGGAGTTTACATGTTATATAGTTTAGGAGGAGTTTACATGTTATAGTTTAGGAGGAGTTTACATGTTATATAGTTTAGGAGGAATTTACATGCTATATAGTTTAGGAGGAGTTTACATGTTATAGTTTAGGAGGAGTTTACATGTTATATAGTTTAGGAGGAGTTTACATGTTATATAATTTAGGAGGATTTTACATGTTACATAATTTAGCATGAGATTTTCTTTCCACTGGGATTCTCTGCCTCTAACCCTATTACAGGGGCTGAGTCACTGGCTTACTGGGGCTCTCTCATGCCGTCCCTGCAGGGGGTGCGTCACCTGAGTGGGTTGATTCACTGTTGTGGTCATCCTGTCTGGGTTGGCGCCCCCCCCCCTGGGTTGTGCCGTGGCGGAGATCTTTGTGGGCTATACTCAGCCTTGTCTCAGGATGGTAAGTTGGTGGTTGAAGATATCCCTCTAGTGGTGTGGGGGCTGTGGTTTGGCAAAGTGGGTGGGGTTATATCCTTCCTGTTTGGCCCTGTCCGGGGGTGTCCTCGGATGGGGCCACAGTGTCTCCTGACCGCTCCGGTCTCAGCCTCCAGTATTTATGCTGCAGTAGTTTGTGTCGGGGGGCTATGGTCAGTTTGTTTATCTGGAGTACTTCTCCTGTCCTATTCGGTGTCCTGTGTCAATCTAAGTGTGCGTTCTCTAATTCTCTCTTTCTTTCTCTCTCTCAGAGGACCTGAGCCCTAGGACCATGCCCCAGGACTACCTAACATGATGACTCCTTGCTGTCCCCAGTCCACCTGGCCATGCTGCTGCTCCAGTTTCAACTGACCTGAGCCCTAGGACCATGCCCCAGGACTACCTGACATGATGACTCCTTGCTGTCCCCAGTCCACCTGGCCATGCTGCTGCTCCAGTTTCAACTGGCCTGGGCCCTAGGACCATGTCCCAGGACTACCTGACATGATGACTCCTTGCTGTCCCCAGTCCACCTGGCCATGCTGCTGCTCCAGTTTCAACTGTTCTGCCTTACTATTATTCAACCATGCTGGTCATTTATGAACATTTGAACATCTTAGCCACGTTCTGTTATAATCTCCACCCGGCACAGCCAGAAGAGGACTGGCCACCCCACATATGCTCTCTCTAATTCTCTCTTTCTTTCTCTCTCTCGGAGGACCTCAGCCCTAGGACCGTGCCCCAGGACTACCTGACATGATGGCTCCTTGCTGTCCCCAGTCCACCTGACTGTGCTGCTGCTCCAGTTTCAACTGTTCTGCCTTATTATTATTCGACCATGCTGGTAATTTATGAACATTTGAACATCTTGGTCATGTTCTGTTATAATCTCTACCCGGCACAGCCAGAAGAGGACTGGCCACCCCACATAGCCTGGTTCCTCTCTAGGTTTCTTCCTAGGTTTTGGCCTTTTTTAGGGAGTTTTTCCTAGCCACCGTGCTTCTACACCTGCATTGCTTGCTGTTTGGGGTTTTAGGCTGGGTTTCTGTACAGCACTTTGAGATATCAGCTGATGTACGAAAGGGCTATATAAATAAATTTGATTTTGATTTGATTTGATTTGTTATACTCTCCACCCGGCACAGCCAGAAGAGGACTGGCCACCCCACATAGCCTGGTTCCTCTCTAGGTTTCTTCCTAGGTTTTGGCCATTTTTGGGGAGTTTTTCCTAGCCACCGTGCTTCTACACCTGCATTGCTTGCTGTTTGGGGTTTTAGGCTGGGTTTCTGTACAGCACTTTGAGATATCAGCTGATGTACGAAGGGCTATATAAATAAATTTGATTTGATTACATTTTATAGAGTTCAGGAGGAGTTTACATGTTACATAGTTCAGGAGGAGTTTACATGTTACATAGTTCAGGAGGAGTTTACATGTTACATAGTTTAGGAGGAGTTTACATGTTATATAGTTTAGGAGGAGTTTACATGTTATAGAGTTCAGCAGGAGTTTACATGTTACATAGTTCAGGAGGAGTTTACATGTTACAGAGTTCAGGAGGAGTTTACATGTTATAGAGTTTAGGAGGAGTTTACATGTTATAGTTTAGGAGGAGTTTACATGTTACATAGTTTAGGAGGAGTTTACATGTTATAGTTTAGGAGGAGTTTACATGTTATATAGTTTAGGAGGAGTTTACATGTTATATAGTTTAGGAGGAGTTTACATGTTATATAGTTTAGGAGGAGTTTACATGTTATATAGTTTAGGAGGAGTTTACATGTTATATAGTTTAGGAGGAGTTTACATGCTATGTAGTTTAGGAGGAGTTTACATGCTATATAGTTTAGGAGGAGTTTACATGCTATATAGTTTAGGAGGAGTTTACATGTTATATAGTTTAGGAGGAGTTTACATGTTATATAGTTTAGGAGGAGTTTACATGCTATATAGTTTAGGAGGAGTTTACATGTTATATAGTTTAGGAGGAGTTTACATGTTATATAGTTTAGGAGGAGTTTACATGCTATATAGTTTAGGAGGAGTTGACATGTTATATAGTTTAGGAGGAGTTTACATGCTATATAGTTTAGGAGGAGTTTACATGTTACATAGTTTAGGAGGAGTTTACATGTTATATAGTTTAGGAGGAGTTTACATGCTATATAGTTTAGGAGGAGTTTACATGTTACATAGTTTAGGAGGAGTTTACATGTTATATAGTTTAGGAGGAGTTTACATGCTATATAGTTTAGGAGGAGTTTACATGTTACATAGTTTAGGAGGAGTTTACATGTTATATAGTTTAGGAGGAGTTTACATGCTATATAGTTTAGGAGGAGTTTACATGTTACATAGTTTAGGAGGAGTTTACATGTTATATAGTTTAGGAGGAGTTTACATGCTATATATAGTTTAGGAGGAGTTTACATGTTACATAGTTTAGGAGGAGTTTACATGTTATATAGTTTAGGAGGAGTTTACATGTTATATAGTTTAGGAGGAGTTTACATGTTACATAGTTTAGGAGGAGTTTACATGTTATATAGTTTAGGAGGAGTTTACATGTTATATAGTTTAGGAGGAGTTTACATGTTATATAGTTTAGGAGGAGTTTACATGTTATATAGTTTAGGAGGAGTTTACATGCTATATAGTTTAGGAGGAGTTTACATGTTATATAGTTTAGGAGGAGTTTACATGTTATATAGTTTAGGAGGAGTTTACATGTTATATAGTTTAGGAGGAGTTTACATGTTATATAGTTTAGGAGGAGTTTACATGTTATATAGTTTAGGAGGAGTTTACATGTTATATAGTTTAGGAGGAGTTTACATGTTATATAGTTTAGGAGGAGTTTACATGCTATATAGTTTAGGAGGAGTTTACATGCTATATAGTTTAGGAGGAGTTTACATGTTATATAGTTTAGGAGGAGTTTACATGTTATAGTTTAGGAGGAGTTTACATGTTATAGTTTAGGAGGAGTTTACATGTTATATAGTTTAGGAGGAGTTTACATGTTATATAGTTTAGGAGGAGTTTACATGTTATATAGTTTAGGAGGAGTTTACATGTTATATAGTTTAGGAGGAGTTTACATGTTATATAGTTTAGGAGGAGTTTACATGTTATATAGTTTAGGAGGAGTTTACATGTTATATAGTTTAGGAGGAGTTTACATGCTATGTAGTTTAGGAGGAGTTTACATGCTATATAGTTTAGGAGGAGTTTACATGCTATATAGTTTAGGAGGAGTTTACATGTTATATAGTTTAGGAGGAGTTTACATGTTATATAGTTTAGGAGGAGTTTACATGCTATATAGTTTAGGAGGAGTTTACATGTTATATAGTTTAGGAGGAGTTTACATGTTATATAGTTTAGGAGGAGTTTACATGCTATATAGTTTAGGAGGAGTTTACATGTTATATAGTTTAGGAGGAGTTTACATGCTATATAGTTTAGGAGGAGTTTACATGTTACATAGTTTAGGAGGAGTTTACATGTTATATAGTTTAGGAGGAGTTTACATGCTATATAGTTTAGGAGGAGTTTACATGTTACATAGTTTAGGAGGAGTTTACATGTTATATAGTTTAGGAGGAGTTTACATGCTATATAGTTTAGGAGGAGTTTACATGTTACATAGTTTAGGAGGAGTTTACATGTTATATAGTTTAGGAGGAGTTTACATGCTATATAGTTTAGGAGGAGTTTACATGTTACATAGTTTAGGAGGAGTTTACATGTTATATAGTTTAGGAGGAGTTTACATGCTATATAGTTTAGGAGGAGTTTACATGTTACATAGTTTAGGAGGAGTTTACATGTTATATAGTTTAGGAGGAGTTTACATGTTATATAGTTTAGGAGGAGTTTACATGTTACATAGTTTAGGAGGAGTTTACATGTTATATAGTTTAGGAGGAGTTTACATGTTATATAGTTTAGGAGGAGTTTACATGTTATATAGTTTAGGAGGAGTTTACATGTTATATAGTTTAGGAGGAGTTTACATGCTATATAGTTTAGGAGGAGTTTACATGTTATATAGTTTAGGAGGAGTTTACATGTTATATAGTTTAGGAGGAGTTTACATGTTATATAGTTTAGGAGGAGTTTACATGTTATATAGTTTAGGAGGAGTTTACATGTTATATAGTTTAGGAGGAGTTTACATGTTATATAGTTTAGGAGGAGTTTACATGCTATATAGTTTAGGAGGAGTTTACATGCTATATAGTTTAGGAGGAGTTTACATGCTATATAGTTCAGTTTTGTTTATATGCTATTATTATTATTTTTTTAAATGGCCACCAGTCTTGTTGCTAGCATGTCAAAAAAGTCCTCTACAGGGAGCCTTCCACACAATCTTTGGTCAAGGCTCTGCTATGGGACTAAAGTCCACTACAGGGAGCCTTCCACACAGTCTTTGGTCAAGGCTCTGCTATGGGACTAAAGTCCACTACAGGGAGCCTTCCACACAATCTTTGGTCAAGGCTCTGCTATGGGACTAAAGTCCACTACAGGGAGCCTTCCACACAATCTTTGGTCAAGGCTCTGCTATGGGACTAAAGTCCACTACAGGGAGCCTTCCACACAGTCTTTGGTCAAGGCTCTGCTATGGGACTAAAGTCCACTACAGGGAGCCTTCCACACAGTCTTTGGTCAAGGCTCTGCTATGGGACTAAAGTCCACTACAGGGAGCCTTCCACACAGTCTTTGGTCAAGGCTCTGCTATGGGACTAAAGTCCACTACAGGGAGCCTTCCACACAGTCTTTGGTCAAGGCTCTGCTATGGGACTAAAGTCCAAAACAGGCAACAGAGCAACTTGGCCGCCAATGAATTTGGATCTCTCTATTTCCGTTTATTTTCAAAGCACTTTAACTATGTTATCTCCCTTTACATTTACGCCACTTAAACAGACGCTCGTATCCAGAGAAACTAGGTTTAAGTGCCTTGACAAGGGCGCATTGACAGATTTTTCACGTAGTTGGCTCTGGGATTTTGAACCAGCGACCTTTCGGTTTCCGGCTCAACACTCGTAACTGCCGTACTTTATTGGTTTTATTGCGTCTTTTGCCCCTGACACGACCACATGTCTCTGTCCACATGTTCATGCCAGTGGTTTGGTAGAGGACCTTTAGAGTAGCTGTTTTAATAAGTGGAGATAATATGGTTGGGTCTCCTGGGGACAAAGGTCTGTGCCAGCGTGCTTCACTGCCTTTTCCCAGTGATAACATTCTGGCTAATGTTTGGAGCGTCTGGCTGCATGGAAGGAGAATGACATGCAGGTAGCAGACCGACAGGAACGCATCAGGCCCATTACACTACACGCACTCTCCGCCTGAACAAGTACTGTTGTTCATTAGGCTATAGGTCAGTGCTATCTGGGATCCTTGGGACGTCCCTAAACTAATGTCTAACTTGAACCTTAACCCCTACCCTTGCACTAATCTTAACCATAACTCTTACCTAACCCTAACCTTAACCCTTAACCACTTTATTTCAATGGGGTAGGGATGTCCAAAGGATTCCCGATTGCACGGACCGTAGACTGTAGCCTCAGAGGAAGAAAAGTGTTACAGCCACACGGGTCAAGGTTTAATTCCTGTTTTTCAACTTTTAAGTTCTTCATTACTGTAAAATGGAACTTTCCTATCCCCAACTTCCATTTCCACTTTTTTTATGACTGATAAAAGAATTGTGAAACTCACAAAAAACTAAAGAATGCAGTGACAGGGCCACATTTCTTTGAAGAATTTGCATATATTAAATAATTTGCATACATTATACTTATCATAAATAGCCATGCAATTGTAAAACAAAGTACATATTAGCTTGGCTGTGAAATGACTATGTCCTCAAGATTGTGTTTAGCCAAAAGCCTTAGAATTTCAGGCTCATTCAAGATGAAAGCCTCAACAACAACAAGGAGAAGCAAGTATTGACAAATCAGCATCTCTTTAACTACTCGCACAGGAATGAGGAAGTGAGTGAGGATCTAGTTTACGGGAAACTAGTGGGAGGGGTTGATGGGAATGCATGGGGGGTGGTTTTGAGGATGACTATAATAAATATTTTAACAGAGAGAGAGAGAAAGAGAGAATAGAGAGGTAGAATGCCTTTTAAACAATTGTAGCACAGTAACATTGGATTTGACATCCCAATTTGTTTATATGTGTAGGCCCACCATTGAACAAGGCCTACTATACTAGGGTTCAATATAGTGTTTTACTGATGTGTTCTAAACTTCATGTATGTCTACAGCTTAGGAGTTTACTATTGTACAAATCTCAGACAACTCTTTCAGTGAGTTTTCCAGGTCAATAGTACATTTAAGAGCTACAAAGACAACCCCTCAGTAACATCTTCTTGTCTGTAAACAATGTTGTTTAAAAATGGTTGAGTCACAGGGGTGAGTCGACATGCACATGTTGACAGTTGGCGGTCTGACTGATCGATCTTTGTGCTCCCTCCCTCTGCCTCAGAGGACGACAGGAATCTGGTTGAGGTCTAGTCACCGCGCCCTCTCATCTGCCCCGCGCTCCATGTCGACCTGTTTGCCTGTTTGTTTTAGAGAGCAAGTTGACCTTTTTCCTGAATGGCCTATCTGGCCAATACAATGTGTGGGTCTGTGAGTCAGGCAGCGGGAATGCAGCACTCCCTGACGGGTAGCACCAGTCCCAAGGAGTCAGGGTCGCCCTAAGACATTGTATTGTTGTCTTGGAAACTCCTGAGGAATCCTGCAGGCAAACATTGACTCAGTCATCTCCCACACTACAGCCAGACTCCCTCTCAGGCAGCTCTCTCATGTGCTGGCTTGTTGCAGGAGGTGGGTGCCTGGATGGCCAATCGTGGGATCCGTCACAGATGTGAAAGTGCTCGTGTGGATAGCTGGAATAGCTGTCCGCCCTCTCTTATTAGTGTGTCTGACTCATTCACAAAAATGTGAGAGAACTTCAACTGCAACAACTTGAACAAGTTCAGCCGCAAACTGTGCAGTGTAGTTGATTATCTCTAACTTTCACAAAGAATAAAGCACGAGATGTGAGCCAAAGAAAACTAGCAGCATGTGATAAGCTTAGGATGGGAATGTTTTCTTGAGAGCAGACGTTTAGCAGAAGGTACCTATCTTCCAGTGATAATCCCTTAACTGTCGGTTCTCTAAGATCCAGGCCACACACTATCGGTTCTCTAAGATCCAGGCCACACACTATCGGTTCTCTAAGATCCAGGCCACACACTATCGGTTCTCTAAGATCCAGGCCACACACTATCGGTTCTCTAAGATCCAGGCCACACACTATCGGTTCTCTTAGATCCAGGCCACACACTATCGGTTCTCTTAGATCCAGGCCACACACTATCGGTTCTCTTAGATCCAGGCCACACACTATCGGTTCTCTAAGATCCAGGCCACACACAGGCAATGTTTTCGAGGAGGACCAGGATCACTCGCGGATAGAACACCCTGCTATTCAGGGGAAAACGAATCACAGTGACCTCCGTCCAAAACATGAGAAAATTAATGTTTTGGACAGCATACAAAACATACCTTGTGAAAGCACAGCCCTGTATGATTAGCTGTTAGAAGTTGACTTTCAGATTGTAGTCTGTGTTTTGCATACGGTGTAAACAGTCTGCATGTTTACTTTCAGGTTGTTGTCTGTGTTATGCATACAGTGTAAACAGTCTGTGTGAGTCTTCTGTTCTTCAGAAGAAATTCTTGAGAAAGACGCTCAGTAGATCTGATGCTATGACAGGTTTGGGGGGGGGGTTGTGCAACAGCTGGAGTTTCTCTTTCTGTTTCCCAAGAACTGATTTGTAGGAGTGGTGTACGGAGGAGCATGAGCATGTACACTAAGTGAACAAAACATGAATAACACATTCCTTGATTGAATTGCACCACCCTCAGAACAGGCTCTACAAGGTGTCGAAGGTGTTCCACAGGGATGTTGGCATATAACTTGTTCAAAGGCACTTCAATCTTTTGTATTGCTCATTCACCCTCTGAATGGCACACATACACAATCCATGTCTCAACTGTCTCGGGGCTTAAAAATACTTCTTTAACCTGTCACCTCCCCTTCATCTACACTGATTGAAGTGGATTTACATCAATACGGGATCATAGCTTTCACCTGGATTCACCTGGTTAGTCTATGTCATGGAAAGAGCAGGTGTTCTTAATGTTTTGTACACTCAGTGTAGCTGTGCTGTAGCTGTCACTAACAGGTCATAAACTATGGTCAGAGTGGTAGAGAAATAATATAAGATGAGCAGCACTGTTAACACAACAGTCACACCAGCATTTCACTGTTATTTGCTGTGTATGAATTTCAGTGGAGGCTGGTGGGAGGCTGCTATAGGAGGACGGACTGGCTGGATTGGAACATTGAAACAGAGTCAAAAAGTGGTTTGAGATATGATTAGACTGGTGTTGAGAAATATACTGAGATATGATTATAGACTGGTGTTGAGAAATATACTGAGATATGATTAGACTGGTGTTGAGAAATATACTGAGATATGATTAGACTGGTGTTGAGAAATATACTGAGATATGATTAGACTGGTGTTGAGAAATATACTGAGATATGATTAGACTGGTGTTGAGAAATATACTGAGATATGATTCGACTGGTGTTGAGAAATATACTGAGATATGATTCGACTGGTGTTGAGAAATATACTGAGATATGATTAGACTGGTGTTGAGAAATATACTGAGATATGATTAGACTGGTGTTGAGAAATATACTGAGATATGATTAGACTGGTGTTGAGAAATATACTGAGATATGATTAGACTGGTGTTGAGAAATATACTGAGATATGATTAGACTGGTGTTGAGAAATATGTCAGTGGTATGTATAACCAATGTTCCATAAGTGCAATGGCTTAAGATGACACAATACAGTGAGCATTTACAGTAATACCCAGCCACAATACAGTGCTACAGTAATACCCAGCCACAGTGAAGTGAGCATTTACAGTAATACCCAGCCACAGTGAAATGAGCATTTACAGTAATACCCAGCCACAGTACAGAGCTACAGTAATACTCAGCCACAATACAGTGAGCATTTACAGTAACTACAAAAACAAACCAGCCCTGTCGCGCAGACCTTGATGTCTTACTCCCAGACAAACTAAACAACTTCTTTGCTCGCTTTGAGGACAATACAGTGCCACCGACATGGCCCGCAACTAAAACCTGCAGACTCTCCTTCACCGCAGCCAACGGGAGTAAAACATTTAAACGCGTTAACCCTCACAAGGCTGCCAGCCCAGAAGGCATCCTTAGCCGCGTCCTCAGAACATGCACAGACCAGCTGGTTGGTGTGTTTACGAACATATTCAATCAATCCCTATCCCAGTCTGCTGTTCCCACATACTTCAAGAGGGCCACCGTTCCTGATCCCAAGAAAGCTATGGTAACTGAGCTAAACGACTTCCGTCATCATGAAGTGCTTTGAGAGACTAGTCAAGGATCATGTCACCTCCACCCTAACAGGCAACACTGGGGCACCACAAGGGTGCGTTCTCAGCCCTCTCCTGCACTCCCTGTTCACCCATGACTGTTTGGCCATGCACGCTTCCGACTCAATCTGTCAGGACCCGGTTACGAACTCGGGTCTCCGGAGTGAGAAACAGTCACTTAACCAACTGAGCCACAAATAGTCGGCAGAACCCAGAAGATGAGGCAGACACAGCAGTACTTGAGACGGTGTATTTAATGAAGTAAAAAGTGAAGTTCTTCAGGAAAACATGTAACTCCACAACCTCAAAAGGAATTCCACAAGAACAAAGGTAATCCTCCAAGACATAAAGGTAAATCCACAAGGTGGAAGGTATAGCACAAAAAGCCTCAAAAGATACTCAAAAACAAACAAACAAGAACAAAAAACAGAATTCCACAAGAGAGTCCACCGGGATCAACAAGAGTTCACAGAGTACTAGGGCTGGGTGCTAACATACAAACACAGAGCAAAGAACTGAGGAAAACAAAGGGTTTAAATACAATCAGGGGAAACGAGGCACAGGTGCAAATAATAATGGGGATCAAGGGAAAACAAAAGGTCAAAAGGCACAATGGGGGCATCTAGTGACCAAAAACCGGAACAACCCTGGCCAAATCCTGACACAATCATCAAGTTTGCAGACGACACTTCAGCGGTAGGTTTGATTACCAGCATCGACAAGACGGCCTACAGGGAGGAGGTGAAGGCCCTCGGAGTGTGGTGTCAGGAAAATAACCTCACACTCAACGTCAACAAAACAAAGGCCAAATCAAATCAAATCAAATCAAATTTTATTTGTCACATACACATGGTTAGCAGATGTTAATGCGAGTGTAGCGAAATGCTTGTGCTTCTAGTTCAGACAATGCAGTAATAACCAACAAGTAATCTAGCTAACAATTCCAAAACTACTACCTTATAGACACAAGTGTAGGGGGATAAAGAATATGTACATAAAGATATATGAATGAGTGATGGTACAGAGCGGCATAGGCAAGATACAGTAGATGGTATTGAGTGCAGTATATACATATGAGATGAGTATGTAGACAAAGTGGCATAGTTAAAGTGGCTAGTGATACATGTATTACATAAGGATGCAGTAGATGATATAGAGTACAGTATATACGTATACATATGAGATGAATAATGTAGGGTATGTAAACATTATATTAGGTAGCATTGTTTAAAGTGGCTAGTGATATATTTTACATCATTTCCCAACAATTCCCATTATTAAAGTGGCTGGAGTTGAGTCAGTGTGTTGGCAGCAGCCACTCAATGTTAGTGGTGGCTGTTTAACAGTCTGATGGCCTTGAGATAGAAGCTGTTTTTCAGTCTCTCGGTCCCAGCTTTGATGCACCTGTACTGACCTCGCCTTCTAGATGATAGCGGAGTGAACAGGCAGTGGCTCGGGTGGTTGTTGTCCTTGATGATCTTTATGGCCTTCCTGTGACATTGGGTGGTGTAAGTGTCCTGGAGGGCAGGTAGTTTGCCCCCAGTGATGCGTTGTGCAGACCTCACTACCCTCTGGAGAGCCTTGCGGTTGTGGGCGGAGCAGTTGCCGTACCAGGCGGTGATACAGCTCGACAGGATGCTCTCGATTGTGCATCTGTAGAAGTTTGTGAGTGCTTTTGGTGACAAGCCGAATTTCTTCAACTTCCTGAGGTTGAAGAGGCGCTGCTGCGCCTTCTTCACGATGCTGTCTGTGTGGGTGGACCAATTCAGTTTGTCTGTGATGTGTACGCCGAGGAACTTAAAACTTTCTACCCTCTCCACTACTGTTCCATCGATGTGGATAGAGGGGTGTTCCCTCTGCTGTTTCCTGAAGTCCACAATCATCTCCTTAGTTTTGTTGACGTTGAGTGTGAGGTTGTTTTCCTGACACCACACTCCGAGGGCCCTCACCTCCTCCCTGTAGGCCATCTCGTCGTTGTTGGTAATCAAGCCTACCACTGTTGTATCGTCCGCAATCTTGATGATTGAGTTGGAGGCGTGCGTGGCCACGCAGTCGTGGGTGAACAGGGAGTACAGGAGAGGGCTCAGAACGCACAACAGCGCCTCTTCAACCTCAGGAGGCTGAAGAAATTTGGCTTGTCACCAAAAACACTCACAAACTTTTACAGATGCACAATCGAGAGCATCCTGTCGGGCTGTATCACCGCCTGGTATGGCAACTGCTCCCCCCACAACCGCAAGGCTCTCCAGAGGGTAGTGAGGTCTGCACAACGCATCACCGGGTGCAAACTACCTGCCCTCCAGGACACCTACACCACCCGATGTCACAGGAAGGCCAAAAAGATCATCAAGGACAACAACCACCCGAGCCACTGCCTGTTCAGCCCGTTATCATCCATAAGGCGAGGTCAGTACAGGTGCATCAAAACTGGGAACGAGAGACTGAAAAACAGCTTCTATGTCAAGGCCATCAGACTGTTAAGATTGCTGTTTGGGGTTTTAGGCTGGGTTTCTGTACAGCACTTTGAGATATCAGCTGATGTACGAAGGGCTATATAAATAAATTTGATTTGGATTAGTTAAACAGCCATCACTAACATTGAGTGGCTGCTGCCAACATACTGACTCAAATCTCTAGCCACTTTAATAATTAAAAATGGGATGTAATAAATGTATCACTAGTCACTTTAAACAATGCCACTTTATATAATGTTTACATACCCTACATTACTCATCTCTTATGTATATACTGAACTCGATACCATCTACTGCATCTTGCCTATGCCGTTTGGCCATCACTCATCCATATATTTATATGTACGTATTCTTATTCATTCCTTTACACGTGTGTATACGGTAGTTGTTGTGAAATTGTTAAATTACTTGGTAGATATTACTGCACGGTCGGAACTAGAAGCATAAGCATTTCGCTACACTCGCATTAACTGCTAACCATGTGTATGTGACCAATAAAATTTGATTTGATTTAATACCCAGCCAGAGTACAGTGTTCCAGTAATACCCAGCCATAGTACAGTGAGTATTAAAGTAATAAACAGCCCACATGGTCATACAGGTCCTCTCTATGGGCTCTGGACACATACTGAGCCATATACTGTATAAAGCCAATCAGGTATAGTGAGCAAAAATAGGCGGAGGATTAGAGGCTTGAGGACCATGAACCCCATGGTGGGTGTGTGTCCTGGCGAGAGAAGAGGGGTCAGGTTGGCCAAGCTGGGGCCTGGGGAGAGGAGGGGGTAGGTTGGCCATGCTGGGGCCTGGGGAGAGAGGAGGGGCCAGGTTAGCCAAGCTGGGGCCTGACGAGAGGACCACATGCTGAGCCATCTCTGCTCAAGGAAGATGAGGTCAAGCCTTGCTATTTGTATTTGAGTACATGCTAAATAAACAGACCATTTTGTCACACATTTTGGCTATCTTTAGGTTGTCTCTATTGTTGTACAAACACTACAGCTGTAGACTACTAGAACTTTAAAATACCAGCTACTTTGCCTTCTGAGATGAGAGGAAGGTTCTGACACCAACAGATTTGCAGACTGAGTCCAGGATCCCCCTGTGGTGTAATCACCTTTTATTAAACATACCCTGCTTTCTAGATAAACCTATAAGAGCATAATTAAAGTTTATTAGCTGGTCTTACCAAAAGACTGCAATGTAATCTGGACCATGTCTCCTTTTCCATATGGTAATGATCTACACCCCCCTTCTGCTTACACATGAAAGAGACTTGAGCCATGTCAACTCTTGAGCAAGTGCTTGGTGGTGGCAACTTCTGTTGCTATTCATTCATGCCAATCTAATACAAATGCCAATCTAGTAGATTTTAATATATACCCAAGTTTGTGTTTGGATTTGACTTCCCAGGATCGTGGTAGAAAGGATCTATTGGAAATAAAACCAGTGAGACAAAAGTCAAGGTAAAAAAAAATATTTATTGAGAAACGTATAAAAATATTTTAAACAATTTACAATTTGGATGAAAAAAACAAAACAAGCCACACTCATACAACTAGAGGTGAAAACAAGTTGATGCATGTAACAGTCATTTCATCCACAGACAAATACAGTAACAAAAAAATATCAGTAGACATTCAATGTTACACTAAAATGGAAGTGCTTTGAAGGTTATTTACACATATACACGTCTGCTCAGAAGACTTTAAACCATAAATATGGTCAAAATATATTTAAATAATCTGTGGGCCCTTCAATAACAGTGGAATGAAATATACAGCCAAAATTCTCTTAAAATAAATAAATAATTCCACGTAGCTCGAGTGAAAGAAAAAAAAACACAAATAAATATTATTCACAATGGCCTCAATGCTAGCCTGTTATGCGAAAGACGCAAACAAAAAGAGCAGGACATTTAGTGTTTCAGTGTGGTGCTTTGCATTTCAGTGTGCGTTAACATCTGGATGAGTGGTAACTGTGTGGTAACTGTGTGGTAACTGTGTGGTAACTGTGTGGTAACTGTGTGGTAACTGTGTGGTAACTGTGTGGACAGGAGTTAAAAGCAGGAAAGTGAGGTAAGTTCAGGTTCTTGTTTGCACCATATGAGGTTGTCTTGTTGCTGTTGACATTGGAATATGGCTTTACTGATCTATGCCTATGAGATAGGAAATAAAGCCTTGTAAAGTATTCTTTTATTCAAGTATTTCCAGGGTCCCAACAATCTGACTCACAACCAAAGGCATTTAGATCTGCTTCCTCTGACTCCCACGTTGGTAGCTAGTTATAGAACAAAGACTGTCCACGTGTTCATGCCTTCAGTAGAACAATCACATGGGCAGGGATGGACTCTTTTCTGGTGAACATAATCTCACACCACAGCCAATATTATAGAGCAAGTCCTTCGTAAGGGTGAGAATAGCTTTCGCTATTACGAGTAGCTATTAAGGACTTTGGTTTTCATGAAGTCCAAAAGCTGTGTGAACAGGTGGGGTCTGGCCACAAGAGAAAGAGGGAGAGAGATTTAACAAGAGTCATCTGTAACTTCCTTCTGTATAACATATGTTGTGTTTCAGTGTACGGCCACATCAGTCCTCTGGGTGCACCACGAGTCTGTCAGTGCAGCCATGCAGTCACTGGGCCACCACGGTGGTGAAGGCAGTAGGCTCAGGGCTGATGCTGTGCAGTCGGATCTCGTTGCTCTGCAGAGGACACTGTGCTCTGCATCCATGGATGATTGATGATGTCCTCAAACGATGGCCTCTCAGCAGGTCTCAGGGACAAGCACAACTTGATCAACTGCTGGCACTCTGTAAGAACAATGGGGATAACGGTCAGTCGGTTCTTAGACGGGACACACAGTGACTAACATTCCACTGGTTTAGGTTTGAGGCTTTGTTCCAGTTATTGGGGCTCACCTGTGGAGATTCTTCGTCTGAAGAGCACCTGGCCTCGTACAATCTCCTCGTCCTGCTCGAAGGGGATATCTCCACACACCATGTCATACAACAGGACACCCAGAGACCAAACCGTGGCTGACCGCCCATGATACCGATGATATTTGATCCATTCTGGAGGACTGTACACTCTAGTGCCTGTGGATATAAAGAATAAGAATGATAGTTAGATTCAATGAGGTGTCTATTTCCACAAATGCAATAGAATCTGTTCAAAATTGACAAGTATAAAAATAAAAGTTCGGGGAAACATTTAATAAATTGTGATATTATGGATTAAAATATTATAAAACAATAGCTGCACCTCCTATTGGGGCCAGGTGACAGTGAGCATGACAGGTGTGCGTGGGAGGAGAGTCAGGTGACAATGTTTACAAACTTTGAGTTGTAAAAATACACTTTTCCTCCAAAGGGTGGCGCTCAAAGCAACAGTCGGTAACCCACTAAAATGGGCTACGGTTAAAGTCTATCAACTGGTATGCTTACCGTCGAAGTCGGTGTAAACAGTGTCTTTGAGCAATGCCCCGGATCCAAAGTCAATAAGTTTAATTTCGCCCGTCCGAAAATCGATGAGGATATTTTCGTCCTTGATGTCCCTGTGTACAACCCCACAGTTGTGGCAGTGTCGCACAGCTTCAAGAACCTGACGGAAAAAGTTCTTTGCCAGCTCCTCTGGTAAGGCGCCCTTCTCAGTGATGAAATCAAACAGGTCCTTGCCGTTCTCCGGTCGTTCCATGACAATAATAAAGCTGTCAGGTCGCTCGTACCAGTCCAGCATTTTTATTACCCCCCGAGCCCCATTTCCAACTTTCTTCAAGAGTAGAATCTCCATAGGGACGCGAGAGCCATTGGGCTGAAAACAAAATAGAAATAGGTTTCATTTCTGGAGACAATATTACAACAAATGATTAACAACTATCCCTTTAGTTAAACTAGTTAAAATGCACAACGAAAACAATCCTTACCATCTCTCCCCAATCCGAGACCCGATCTTTGGCCACATGTTTGACAGCAACCTGTGTGAAAGAAAAACAATCTAACATGAAATTACATGAGCAAACATGCAACAAACAAAAAAATGCATCGATTAACGGACTTGGATGTATAACACGTTAAATATTTTCAAATAATGCGAAAGATACTAACCAGTGCTCCATCTGAAATGGTCGTGCCTGAATAGACTGTGCCAAACCCGCCGCTTCCCAGCACAGCGCCGACCTGGTAAACCTTATCAAATGGCTCCCTCTCCTTCCCTGTGATTAGACATGTACACACGGTTAATACAAAGCTTCAAACTAGTGCAATGTGACATGGCTGAATGCAAAGCATCGAAATAACACAATAGGAAAACGATTAATTAAAATACAATAACATTGTGAGCCTAGCTATACTTAGCAGCTGGTTAGTAAAGCTAACATTTAACGTCATCTAGCTATAGCGAACAACAAAAGCTGAATCTAACCTTGGTGAATTTGAAGCTGGATTTTCGCCGGCATATCAACGGTGGAGATATGAGCGAATGAGTTTAATTTCGACAACAGCATTCCCGTAATCCACGAAATTTGTGATTTATTCTACAAATATTCCGTCGTGGGATACAGTTCCACTATCGGGCGTGTGATCCACGTTGTTGTATCTGGGGGGGGAAATGCGTCAGGAATGCTCTCTTAATCCGGATCTCATGAAGACTCGTACTTGATCCTTGACCATAAATGCTTCGGTATCCAGTGAGTAGAAATAACGACTAGCCCAATGATTAAAAAAAAAGACTATTAACAACCTCAATACTTGTAAACAGTAAGTCAAATTAAAAGAAAACCAGCTCCTAATACGTTTTAGTCGCAAAGACACCGGCTCTTGGATTTGAGTAAGGGCAGCGGAAGGACAAATATATATCTATAGTAAATGGGAGTAGCCACAAGGTCTATCGTCATTCTTTTCTCCGCCCACCAGTCATTCTCCACCAATAGTAATTATTATAGACGATCCAAACACACGTCAATCACAGAATTAGAAGAAAGAAAAGCCTAACCGGCTAGACTAGACGTGGCGGGAATTAAAACGCGGCAAAATAAAGACACTTTTTTTTTTACTGCACTTCGGAAGGAAATACAAATAGAATATCTACATGGGCAAACTACCCCCTCTCCCTGCATGCGAGATGTAGTCTGCACGGGAATGAATGGAGGGTTACTGTTACGGAGTTCTTATGTTGCATGCTTCATTCAGGCTTTGACGCAACATCGTTTTATAAGAACATAATTTTTTTGTTATACTATCAACTGTTGTTTACACTATAGTACATATCCTTTACCCCAAAAAGCCTATGCCAGAGTTGGTTTAGCCTGTATGCATTATGGAATATAGTGTGATCCTAATGCAATTTTATGCAGTGGGATTTCAGTAGATTTTTTGGTCTAACTTTACAAAAATGCTTCATTAATGTTGTGTTGCAAATATGTCTTCTGTCGCAGGGATATAATGTAGCTCATTCTGTATCAGTTCATCAAGAACTTGGGTCTATTGTATTAACCCCACAATATGCTATAGCCTATTATTTTCACTTCAGGACAATGCAGTGTATTCGAGGGGAGAACTAACCAATAGTTTTTATTTGAATTGGCGAACAATAGCAGTCTACTCGACACTAAAGCGCTATGTATAATAGCCGCATACCATACATTCTTTCAAATTGGGTGGCCTCGTTTTTAGTTGGTTGCAGGATGTGGGAAACTCGAGATAAAAGACATCCATTTACCCCTTTACCTCCCCCCCCATTTATTTTCCCGCGCAATACATCATTGTTTGAACGCCCTCCTCCTCTCTCTCTCCTCTCTCTCTCTCTCTCTCTCTCTCTCTCTCTCTCTCTCTCTCTCTCTCTCTCTCTCTCTCTCTCTGAGTTATGGTTTGTTTGGCTATTCAATGTCATGGTTGACTATATTAATGATACTATCAGGCTTTGATATGTAAAAGTTTATCTGCAACATATTTGGTCATTTTGTGCCATATTGTCATTGAGTAACAGCCCAAGGAAAAGCTCCTCAAACAAAGAAACCACTTTTAAATATAACATCAAATAGGCTATATATACAGGTAACTGCCAAAATAAAGGAAACAACAACCTTTTTGATTTGTTTTACCTTTATTTAACCTGGCAAGTCAGTTAAGAACAAATTCTTATTTTCAATGACAGTCTAGGAACAGTGGGTTAACTGTCTTGTTCAAGGGTGGCACAACAGATTTTTACCTTGTCAGCTCAAGGATTTGATCTTGCAACCTTCCGGTTCCTAGTCCAATGCTCTAACCAATAGGCTACCTGCCGCCCCCAGTGTGTGTTTTAATAGGGCGTTGGGCCACCATGAGCCAGAACAGCTACAATACACTTTGGCACAGATTCTACAAGTGCCTGGAACTCTATTGGAGGGATGTGACACCATTCTTCCATGATAAATTCCATCATTTTGTATTTTTTTAATGGTGGTGGGTGGGAACATCATCATACTATACTGGCATAGTCATGGTAGCCAAAATAATAGCCCGCCCAGCATTTTTATACATGACCCTAAGCATGATGGGATGTTAATAGCTTAATTAACTCAGGAACCACACCTCTGTGGAAGCACCTGCTTTCAATAAAAAACTTTGTATTCCTCATTTACTCAAGTGTTTCCATTATATTAGCAGTTACCTGTATATATTTATACATTTTCATTTGATAGTTTTTTTTTTTTACAAAGAGGGAAGAAACAAATGTGCATACATTGCATTGTAAAAATAGTAATTATGGTACAGTGTTTAGGCTACTCCGTTGTTTATCAATGCAAAGCATTGATGCGATCCATTCATCAATATACTGGACTGCATAAAAAGTTTTGTTTATCCACAATGGAATTTTTAGAACAGTTTATTTCTGTTTATGGAATGTGCAAACACCTCGAACACATAGGCCTTTCTAGGCCTACTACCTGATAAGGATCTCATATGTGTTACAACCTTTATACACTTTTGGTGTAGACCTACACTGTCCAGGCGACAAGGCAGAGGGCAGGGACTTTAATCTTATTTCATAGTAAATTGGCCAGGGGATGCGTTAAAGGGTGTGAACAGGGGTGTGAAAAATGAGCTGCAGGAGAGCAATGAAATGCCAGTGTAAGGTCCGCACTTCCCAGTGACGATACTAAGGTGCCCGATCAGCAAAGTTCGAGTGACAGCAACATAGTTCCCCATCTGTCCACTGCGGCACTGTCTTTTATTAGCTGCACTTGGAAGCATGCATTATTCCAGCTGCCCAGTCCAATCATCTAACTCAATTCCCTTCACATCACCCGGTGTTGGGTGCCATTTTTTTATTATTATTTTTTATTTTTTATTTCACCTTTATTTAACCAGATAGGCTAGTTGAGAACACCTTTATTTAACCAGATAGGCTAGTTGAGAACACCTTTATTTAACCAGATAGGCTAGTTGAGAACACCTTTATTTAACCAGATAGGCTAGTTGAGAACACCTTTATTTAACCAGGTAGGCTAGTTGAGAACAAGTTCTCATTTGCAACTGCGACCTGGCCAAGATAAAGCATAGCAGTGTGAACAGACAACACAGAGTTACACATGGAGTAAACAATTAACAAGTCAATAACACAGTAGAAAAAAAAGGGGCAGTCTATATACAATGTGTGCAAAAGGCATGAGGAGGTAGGCGAATAATTACAATTTTGCAGATTAACACTGGAGTGATAAATGATCAGATGGTCATGTACAGATAGAGATATTGGTGTGCAAAAGAGCAGAAAAGTAAATAAATAAAAACAGTATAAAAACAGTATGGGAATGAGGTAGGTGAAAATGGGTGGGCTATTTACCAATAGACTATGTACAGCTGCAGCGATCGGTTAGCTGCTCAGATAGCTGATGTTTGAAGTTGGTGAGGGAGATAAAAGTCTCCAACTTCAGCGATTTTTGCAGTTCGTTCCAGTCACAGGCAGCAGAGTACTGGAACGAAAGGCGGCCAAATGAGGTGTTGGCTTTAGGGATGATCAGTGAGATACACCTGCTGGAGCGCGTGCCTTGGATGGGTGTTGCCATCGTGACCAGTGAACTGAGATAAGGCGGAGCTTTACCTAGCATGGACTTGTAGATGACCTGGAGCCAGTGGGTCTGGCGAAGAATATGTAGCGAGGGCCAGCCGACTAGAGCATACAAGTCGCAGTGGTGGGTGGTATAAGGTGCTTTAGTGACAAAACGGATGGCACTGTGATAGACTGCATCCAGTTTGCTGAGTAGAGTGTTGGAAGCCATTTTGTAGATGACATCGCCGAAGTCGAGGATCGGTAGGATAGTCAGTTTTACTAGGGTAAGCTTGGCGGCGTGAGTGAAGGAGGCTTTGTTGCGGAATAGAAAGCCGACTCTTGATTTGATTTTCAATTGGAGATCTATTCACAAACCTGCTCTGATATCAGCCCTGAAAGTGACAGCTTTCTCACCTCCATAAGTCACTCTGGGCCAGACACTCCTTTCTGCGACAGGAATGGACCAGGGAAAATATCACTCCTCTGTGGAATAGGCCTACAGTACGAGTCCTCTACCTACTGGTTTGATAGCAAATAAGAAACAACTTCAAGAAATGTTGCTTCCTTTTTTGGTCCAATGGAAAGATCACAATTCTCAATGTATTTTTTTTGTGTTTGTGAATATTTGTATTTGGCCTTGTTATGTAATTTCCTCTTTATGCAATATAGATGCTGCAAACCAAATAGTGTCAAATCGTCCAGTTTAGTTATACCATGACTCCAGAGCAGGAACATTTTGCTCTGTTCTGCCCTGCCTTCCACCCTCAGACATTCAAATGACATTTCCTGCATGACACAAGAAAAAGTGTTTGCAGTAACTGTCTGCTGTGACTGGATGAGTTGACTGAAATACTGACCGATATGTCCAGGCTGATGTCTTGAGATGTTGCTTCAATAAATCCAAATAATTTTCCATCCTCATGATGCCAACTATTTTGTGAAGTGCACCAGTCCCTCCTGCAGCAAAGCACCCCCACAACATGATGCTGAATTATAAGTTAAATAATCTGTCTGTAAATAATTGTTGGAAAAATTACTTGTGTCATGCAGAAAGTAGATATTCTAACCGAGAAGCCAAAACTATAGTTTGTTAACAAGAAATTTGTGGAGTGGTTGAAAAACTAGTTTTAATAACTCCAACATAAGTGTATGTTAACTTACGACTTCAACTGTATATAGCTTAACAGCTCCATAGCATGCTGATCTATCCATTGGTGAGGTCATTTAATGTTAAATATAAATATAAATATAAAAAACATTTTAAATTCCAGAGGTTTAAAAAGGAACAGAAAGGAACAATATAACTTTGTTTTGGTTCGAACCGGATGAAACTTCATTTTTCATGGTCGTAAGAGTTGAAAGAAACTGAAAAAAGAACGGTTCTGTTCCGAGTGAAACAATAATTTTGGTTCCAACCCCTGGTAGAAAATAAACCTATCTAGCACGAAAGGGTCGCGAAATTTAGACTTTCAAACATCGCATGGTACAGATTTTGGACCTGAATACCTGTAGAAATTGCTGCATTGGCTGACCAGGGCCCAAAATCCATAGACACACTCAAGCTAATTTTTTTACTCTTCCTGTTACACTATCCCACATATAGATGTAGTAATGTACACAGACTTAAGGGTAAAACAAATGTTTCTAACAAAATAGTGTTTTTTATACACAAGTGCAAACTTCACGGAGTAGGCCATTCAAGGAGCTGATGGGAAGTCGTCGACCTCCCTTGCTTGAGGAACAATAGAGGAGCAATAGAGAACAAAAGAGGAAAGGTCCAACCCTCCCCACTTGTGCTTTGTCATGAGGATACCTGGACCACCTATTGAGATGTGCCTTTTGTTTAGCAAATCAGGTGCTAAATGAGCTGAAAAGGAGACTGGAGTAGGACTTTAGATTCCATCCCTGCTTGACAAAGATTATCCTACAATTAGGGGAGGGTCATAAAGCTGCCATTTGTCTCAGCAGGGGGAACAACTCAGCCCAGAACAACAAACCCAGCATGCATCCAGTCCATTGGGCTGCAGAAAACATGCCAGTAATGTTTTTACTTTAAAAAAAAGTAACCTTTATTTAACTAGGTATGTCAGTTAAGAACCAATTCTTATTTATACCAGCCAAACCCAGACAACACTGGACCGAATTGTGCACCGCTCTATGGGACTCCCAATGGGACTCATGGCCAGATGTGATACAGCCTGGATTTGAACCAGGGTGTCTGTAGTGATGCCTCTAGCACTGAGATGCAGTGCCTTAGAACGCTGCGCCACTCTGTATTTATTAGAAGTAATATCAAGAAGGGATTGAAAAAAAAACACTTTTCTGATGGCTCTGGCTTTCTGAACATGGCATGTCGTTTTCCTTATTCCAATTCTGAAACTCTAACCCTGCAAGCTTATTTTTCTATGAGTGTGATCACCAAAACTGACTCATTCGTTTTAAAGTTGTCAACAACATGTGTTCCCTCTTCTCTCATTCAGAAAAAAATGTGTGATGAGAAAGATGGAATCAGCAGCAATGTCACCTTAAGACAGAGGACCAGGAAGTCACCTACCCATCCAGCCCACCACGCCACACACTGTCTTTTCTCTGAAATACCTCCCAACAGGGTGAGCAGAATGCCGTTATTTTGGAGTTGTTTAAAAGGATGAGGGTTTGGTGTGTAGTCTGAGCACCTCCATCATCAGGTAAGATAATCACAATTGTCCTTGTCTATTGGTTGGGGGTTTATGCTGCCTAGTCGGTGTTCTGTCAATTGTGATAAACAAACAAAATGTTTCAGCGATCGCCAGCGCTTGGCTTTGCACCAATCACAGCATTGTCCTTCCTTCTCCTCTGGCTGTGGGGGTCATGGAAAGGGAAGAGAAGAGGTTCTCTGGAATGTGGTTGAATTAGGGATGCGAGGAATGTGCTGAACTAGAGAGAAGGTACTCCTTCCCATGGAGTTTAAAGAGGCTAGGGGGACGGGTTTGTATAAACAATTGTCCTGTGACAAACAACAGTATAAATAACACTGTTGTGACCATAGAAATACGAATATAACATTTTTCATTTAACTAGGCAAGTCAGTTCAGAACAAGTTTTTATTTACAATGTCGTCCTACCCTGGACGCCACTGGGTCAATTGTGCACCACCCTATAGTACTCTCAATCACAGCCAGATGTGATACAGCCTGGATTGGAATCAGGGACTGTAGTGACACCTCTTGCACTGAGATGCAGTGCCTTAGACCACTGCACCACTCGGGAGCCCAATTTGAAAAGTATTGCATAATTTAATAGGATCTCTATGGTAGTGACACATTAAACCGTTGTCACCATCTCCAACAAGCCCCCTTGTAGAGTTTAGTAGGAAATGTCTTTTCTTTCTATTAGCCTTTTCTTTACGTTAGAACACCTCTTCTCAATCCATCTGTGTGACTGTTTAGTTTTTGTATCTCCCCTCCCCCAATGTTTACAGTTGATTTCCATGCTGCCGTGGGGTTTTCCCAGGCCTAGTCTACTTCTCCATGTTCAGTTTGAAAACATCCTTGTGTAGTGGTGATGTCATGGCCTAAAAACCGCCCGCGACCATGGGAAATCCCACTCCAGGAAGTTCAGACAATGTTTTGACTTGATTATTAAAGCAGAGCACCATAGCCGTTTTGACAGAACAATTCAGATTCCCATGCATAGACAACAAAGTGATCTGCTTGGGAAATGAAACAGCATGGAACTAATTCACAGCATTCTATTTGTAACTTTTAACATACATGAATATTTGGTGTATTGTTCATTTTCAATGTGTCAAAGTACATTCAAAATATTTTCCCTATAGATTCCAACGTATATTTGTGTATGTGTGTGTGTGTGTGTTTTGTTGTGTACTATGTTCCATCTCCTCTTCTCCCTGGTTGTTGGGTTAACCTTAAATAGCTAGCAGAAAACCCTCCATCTTCTCTTCTCCCTGGTAGTTGGGTTAACCTTAAATAGCTGGCAGAAAACCCTTCATCTCCTCTTCTCCCTGGTAGTTGGGTTAACCTTAAATAGCTGGCAGAAAAACCTCCATCTCCTCTTCTCCCTGGTTGTTGGGTTAACCTTTAAATAGCTGGCAGAAAACCCTTCATCTCCTCTTCTCCCTGGTAGTTGGGTTAACCTTAAATAGCTGGCAGAAAAACCTCCATCTCCTCTTCTCCCTGGTAGTTGGGTTAACCTTTAAATAGCACAAAACCCTCCATCTCCTCTTCTCCCTGGTAGTTGGGTTAACCTTTAAATAGCTGGCAGAAAACCCTCCATCTCCTCTTCTCCCTGGTAGTTGGGTTAACCTTAAATAGCTCCTGGGCCTGCCTCTGACTGCTTTTCTTCCCTCACCAGACGTGGATAAAGAAAGACATGCTCTGGGCCTACTCACACACCGTCCCACCCTCCTCCATGCCTGAATAGGGCAGAGGAGCCATGCTAATAGTTAGCCATGGGTTGAGCAGGACGAGTAGTCTGCTCACCCTGTGGGCAGGGTGTGAGTTCAAGGACCACATTCTCAACCAGTATCTGTCTAATGATTACATCCTGCTGCCACCATATCAAAATAAGCTTCTTCTTCATGACTCTTTTTTTGGTTTTCCCTCTTTCTGAATGGACTGAGATGGAAAAAAAAACATTATTTGTGTGGTTACATATTTTTTTTAAATGAACAAAACAGAACATACAACACAACTTAGTGCACACCTGCATCAATATTCAGGAGGGTTAATAATGTTTTCTCATATAATTGACACCATGTTTTATGGTATGTTCCCATTCTAATGAGGAGGCAAATGAAAGATCAGGATGCGATGGCTGCTCTCCTTTCTGAATGAAGCCTCCGTTTACTTTTCTTGTTGTCTGTCCTTCTCTCTACTTATTGGCAGCACATGGCTTCTCGCTGTACTTTTCCTTCGGTTGACCTGATTTTTATAGTCACGTTGAGAGACTTTCTCTGGGTAAATGGGAGAGGAAGCATGTGGTGAATGTAGTTGCAACATAAATCAACCTCCTGCAGGCCAAAAGGTGCTGCTCGGTTAGGGGAGGGGCCTAATAAGAGAGGGGGAGGGGCAATGATAGCCAAGAGATAAACCATAGATTTTTGGTTCATCTTAAACATGTATAGTACCAGTCAAAAGTTTGGACATACCTGCTCATTCAAGTTTTTTTAAAAATTGTTATTATTATTTTTAGTGAAGACATCAAAACTATGAAATAACACATATGGAACCATGTAGTAACCAAAACAGTGTTAAACAAATCAAAATATATTTTATATTTGAGATTCTTCAAAGTAGCCACCCTTTTTCTTTTTCTTGCTTTCCCCACTCTTGGCATTCTCTCAACCAGCTTCATGAGGTAGTTACCTGGAATGCATTTCCATTAACAGGTGTGCTTTGTTAAAAGTTAATTTGTGTTATTTCTTTCCTTCTGTGCCAATCAGTTGTGTTGTGACAAGGTAGGGGTGGTATACAGAAGATAGACTTATTTGTTAAAAGACCAAGTCTGTATTATGACAATAATAGCTCAAATAAGCAAAGAAAAATGACAGTCCATCATTGCTTTAAGACAAGAAGAAAACTTTCAAAGTTTCTTCAAGTGCAGTCGCAAAAACCATCAAGCTCTATGATGAAACTGGCTCTCATGGGGACCGCCACAGGAAAGGAAGACCCAGAGTTACCTCTGCTGCAGAGGATAAGTGCTACATCTGCTCCTGCCACGCCCTTTACTGCTCATCCTGTGTCTTCTTGACCTGCCACCACTCCCCGTTCTCTCTCCCTCTCTCTCTGTATGTGTGATTGTGTGGTAGGAGACAGGTGTGCTGCAGTCAGAGCAGATCCCCACCAGCTGCAACCTGTTCCATAATCAAGACCTCTACAAATACTCAGTCCTGCCACTTCCACTCTGCCAGACCGTAATCTGTGCTCATTCTGCCCACTCTGACTCTGGTCCCTGTCTCCAGTCCCACGTCTCCTCATCCTGCTACTCTGCCCTGGATTCCCCACTCTACTACTCCCCTGGATTCCCCTCTGGACCTGCTTACCCTGTCCCAACCCCTCTCGCTCCAGCCTCAGCCTCTGGACTTTCTCACCCTGTCCCAACCCCTCTCGATCCAGCCTCAGCCTCCGGACCTGCTTACCCTGTCCCAACCCCTCTCGCTCCAGCCTCAGCCTCCGCACCTGGTTTCCTGCAACCCGCCCGAGCTTCCCCTGGCCTGCACTACATCAACCCCCTGTGTTTCAAAAAATACCTTGGTTACTTCATCCCATTCTTCTCGTCTGAGTTTGCTCTTGGGTTTCCCTGTTCCACTCCGTGTAACAATAAGTTCATTAGAGTAACCAGCCTCATAAAATGCATCCCAAATAAATGCTTCACAGAGATCAAGTAACAGACATCTGGTGCATCTGTCCCCAACCAAGGAGGGCCTACAGCAGCACTTAGATCTTCTGCACAGAATATGTCAGACCTGGACCCTGACTGTAAATCTCAGTAAGACAAAAATAATGGTGTTCAAAAAGTGGTCCAGTTGTCAGGACCACGAAAACAAATTCCGCCTAGACACCGTTGCCCAAGAGCATAAAAAAACGACATACTGTACCTCAGCCTAAACATCAGCGCCACAGGTAATTTCCAAAAAGCTGTGAACGATCTGAGAGACAAGGTAAAAAGGGCATTCTATGCCATCAAAAGAAACATACAATTCAAGATACCAATTAGGATCTGGCTAAAAATACTTGATTCAGTTACAAAACCCATTGCCCTTTATGGTTGTGAGGTCTGGGGTCTACTCACCAACCAAGAATTCACAAAATGGAAAAAAAACACCAAATTGAGACTCTGCATGCAGAATTCTGCAAAAATATCCTCTATGTACAACATAAAACACCAAATAATGCATGCAGAGTAGAATTAGGCCAATACCTGCTAATTATCAAAATCCAGAAAAGAGAGGTTACATTCTCCAACCACCTAAAAGGAAGCGATTTCCAAACCTTACATAACAAAGCCATCAGAGAAATTAACCTGGAGAAGAGTCCCCTAAGCAAGCTGGTCCTGGGGCTCTGTTCACAACCACAAGCAGACACCATAGAATCCCAGGACAGACCCAACCAAATCATGATAAAACAAAAATATAATTACCTCACACATTGGAAAGAATTTACATTTTTTTTTAGCAAACTAGAATTCTATTTGGCCCTAAACAGAGAGTATGCAGTTGCAGAATACCTGACCACTGTGACTGACCCAAAATTAAGGAAAGCGTTGACTATATACAGACTCAGTGAGCATAGCCTTGCTAATGAGAAAGGCCGCCGTAGGCAGACATGGCTCTCAAGAGAAGACAGGCTATGTGCACACTGCCCACAAAATGAGGTGGAAACTGAGCTGCACTTCCTAAACTCCTGCCCAATGTATGACCATATTAGAGACACATATTTCCCTCAGATTACACAGACTCACAAAGAATTAGAAAACAAATCCAATTTTGATAAACTCCCATATCTACTGCGTGAAATACCACAGTGTGCCATCACAGCAGCAAGATGTGTGACCTGTTGCCAAAAGAAAAGGACAACCAGTGAAGAACAAACACCATTGTAGATACAACCTATATTTATGTTTATTTATTTTCCCTTTTTTAATTGAACTATTTGCACATCATTAATATATATACAGTGAGGGAAAAAAGTATTTGATTCCCTGCTGATTTTTGTACGTTTGCCCATTGATAAAGAAATGATCGGTCTATAATTTTAAATGTAGGTTTATTTGAACAGTGAGAGACAGAATAACAACAAAGAAATCCAGAAAAACACATGTCAAAAATGTTATAAATTGATTTGCATTTTAATGAGGGAAATAAGTATTTGACCCCTCTGCAAAACATGACTTAGTACTTGGTGGCAAAACCCTTGTTGGCAATCACAGAGGTCAGACGTTTCTTCTAGTTGGCCACCAGGTTTGCACACATCTCAGGAGGGATTTTGTCCCACTCCTCTTTGCAGATCTTCTCCAAGTTATTAAGGTTTCGAGGCTGACGTTTGGCAACTCGACCTTCAGCTCCCTCCACAGATTTTCAATGGGATTAAGGTCTGGAGACTGGCTAGGCCACTCCAGGACCTTAATGTGCTTCTTCTTAAGCCACTCATTTGTTGCCTTGGCCGTGTGTTTTGGGTCATTGTCATGCTGGAATACCGATCCATTTTCAATGCCCTGGATGAGGGAAGGAGGTTCTCACCCAAGATTTGACGGTACATGGCCCCGTCCATCGTCCCTTTGATGCGGTGAAGTTGTCCTGTCCCGTTAGCAGAAAAACACCCCCAAAGCATAATGTTTCCATCTCCATGTTTGACGGTGGGGATGGTGTTCTTGGGGTCATAGGCAGCATTCCTCCTCCAAATACGGCGAGTTGAGTTGATGCCAAAGAGCTCCATTTTGGTCTCATCTGTCCACAACACTTTCACCCAGTTATCCTCTGAATCATTCAGATGTTCATTGGCAAACTTCAGACAGGCATGTATATGTGGTTTCTTGAGCAGGGGGACCTTGCGGCGCTGCAGGATTTAAGTCCTTTGCGGCGTAGTGTGTTACCAATTGTTTTCTTGGTGACTATGGTCCCAGCTGCCTTGAGATCATTGACAAGATCCTCCTGTGTAGTTCTGGGCTGATTCCTCACTGTTCTCATGATCATTGCAACTCCACAAGGTGAGATTTTGCACGGAGCCCCAGGCCGAGGGAGATTGACAGTTCTTTTGTGTTTCTTCCATTTGCGAATAATCACACCAACCTTCTCACCAAGCTGCTTGGCGATGGTCTTGTAGCCCATTCCAGCCTTGTGTAGGTCTACAATCTTGTCCCTGACATCCTTGGAGAGCTCTTTGGTCTTGGCCATGGTGGAGAGTTTGGAATCTGATTGATTGATTGCTTCTGTGGACAGGTGTCTTTTATAGAGGTAACAAACTGAGATTAGGAGCACTCCCTATAAGAGTGTGCTCCTAATCTCAGCTCGTTACCTGTATAAAAGACACCTGGGAGCTAGAAATCTTTCTGATTGAGAGGGGGTCAAATACTTATTTCCCTCATTAAAATGCAAATCAATTTATAACATTTTTGACATGCGTTTTTCTGGATTTGTTTGTTGTTATTCTGTCTCTCACTGTTCAAATAAACCTACCATTAACATTGAAGACGTAACATTTCTTAGTCAGTGGGCAAACCTACAAAATCAGCAGGGGATCAAACATATTTTTCCCTCACTGTACATAATATGACATTTGAAACGTCTTTATTATTTTGGAACTTTAGTGAGTGTAATGTTTACTGTACATTTTTTAATGGTTTATTTCACGTTGATTTATTATCTATTTCACTTGCTTTAGCAATGTAAACATATGTTTCACATGCCAATAAAGCACTTGAAGTGAATTGAATTGAAAGAGAGATACAATAGAGAGAGAGATACAGTAGAGAGAGAGAGAAAGAGAGAGAGAAAGAGAAAGGGAAATAGAGAGAGAAAGAGAGAAAGGGAGAAAGAGAGAGTAAACGAGAAAGAGAGAGAGAGAGAAAAAGAAAGAGAAAGGGAAAGAGAGAGAAAGAGAGAAAAGGAGAAAGAGTGAGAGAGAGAGAAAGAAAGAGAGAGAACATATGTGAGTGTATGAGAGCGTAACAGAGATATTTGGGATCAGTCACTGACTGCTGGAGTAGCACACTGTCAGCGCGTGTAACATGAGTCGTTATATAATGAATGCTGACAGGTAGAGCCACGTGAGCATCTTTACCTTTCACCCAAGGTGTGAATTTATGGACTTCAGGCATCGCCCTGACGCCAACACTTTCACTTTCAATGAAGAGTGTTGAAACCGTTTTAAAATGCACTGCAAGTTTGGTCAGATTCCTTAACCCCCAGTTTGTGTGTCTCTCATTCATAATTTCATCTGCACCAGAACCTTGACATTGCAGGATCAGAAAATAGAGAAGTGCGTATAGTTATATGACCAAATGAAACACTCTCTGGCACTATAAAGTGGAGAGTAAAATCTATTCTCGTATTTGTGAGACACTGCTGTGGAAAGTATGGCAAGAGCTGGTTTCCCATAGCTTCACACAGACAGAGAATTAGAATCTCGACACTGAGACACTCACTCCCACATTAAAGACTTATAGGGTATGTACTGGAGAACACAGTGTCCCTGCCCCAGTTGTAGAGAATGATTTACGATAGAGGGAAAGAAACACTATTCCCTACCACTGAGCATGGTGCTCTGACCGGCCATTCAGAAGTACTGTGTAGGTCAGAACAGGGCAGTGTGGTGGACAGATGCTTACTGAGATCAGACTGGTCCTCATGGAATAGAATTTTAAGTAACTGAAGGTCTTTCACAGTAATATCCCATGTGGCTCAGTTGTGGGTTCGATTCCCACGGGGGACCAGTACGTTAAAGTACGAACATATCCGCACTCACTACTGTAAGAGGCTCAGGAGAAGAGCGTCTGCTAAACTACTGAAAATAAAACATTTTTAAAGTAATGTAGAGAGAAATATAGGCCTACTCATGTGAATACAAAAGTTCAGCTGCAGAGGCTAACAGGTGGATGTTACCAAGACATTTCCAGATGTATTATTTTGGTTGTGGGAGGCCCCAGGGAAGAGCAACAGTGTGGAGCCATGCCAATGTCCTCAAGGGCCACTTCACCCCATAGCCCCAACACAAAGCACATGTGTCCAGCAGCAGTTAACAGGACAACACTGTACAGCACAGGTGTTTCCTCACTACACGCAGAAGAAAAGGTGCTATCTATAACCTACACTGGTTCTTTGACTGTCCCCATAGGAGAATCATTTGAAGAATCCTTTTTGGTTCTGGGTAGAACACTTCTGAGTTCCATGTCGAACCCTTTACACAGAGGGTTCTACATGGAACCCAAAAGAGTTCTACCTGGAACCAAAAAAGAGGTTCTACCTGGAACCAAAAAGGGTTATTCTATGGAGACAGCCAAAGAACCATTTTTGAACCCTCTTCTTTAAGAGTGTACAAAGTAGCCTTGGGCAGGAGGACTGGAATGTGACCTATTGTTACCCTGGCATTCAGTACCAATGATAGGATCATAGACAGTTACCATCACAATGCATTCATAAAAATGATAGTATTGCAGACCATTACCATCACAATGCATTCATAAAAATGATAGTATTGCAGACCATTACCATCACAATGCATTCATAAAAATGATAGTATTGCAGACCATTACCATCACAATGCATTCATAAAAATGATAGTATTGCAGACCATTACCATCACAATGCAGTCATGGTGATTTGGGCATTACACCACGTAGAGATCCTGCCTAATTCAGGTCACTTGTGTAACCCATCAATTATTAATGCTGCTTTCCCAACAATTATGTTAATGACAATCATGTAATGACAGACGAGGAACATCTGAGGAACCATGGGTAACTTGAGCAGACAATATATGAGATGTAAAGGTAGTTTGCCAGCTCTTACAACATCTGGGTAGGGACTGAGTGGGTAGGGTTGGAGGAGAGATGTCGAGAAAAGGAAACAAAGTAGTGATCAGAGACCTGGATGGGCGTTGCAGTGAGATTACTAGGAGAACAGCCTCTGGTAAAGATAAGGTCAAGTGTATTTCCTTAAAGAAAATTGTGATAAATACAAATATATTTCCAATTTCATTTAAGGACCAAAAAATTGACAGCTGTGCCATATCAATTCCAAAATAGTTGGGAAGAGATTTTCGATGTACCGATTCCATGGCACATGGTTTATGAATGGTCACGCAAAATGCCAGATTCAAAACTTTGAATTCTTCAATTTAAATTATTATACAAAATTCTTGCAACCAATAGAATGTTATATATATATGGGGATACAACCTTCCCAGCTCTGCAGATTTTGCTGTGAGGAGGCAGATTCATTACATTATTTATTTTGGTACTGTCCATATGTAGCTCGTTTTAGGTCACAGGTCCAGAAATGGCTGAAGAATTGTAGCATTTACCTAGAACTGATGGTGCAGATAGCAATACTGGGTGATTTGAAAAGTCATAGTCAATCTATCAATAATATAATAATTATTTTAGCAAAAATGTTTATCTTTAATTTACAATCTGTAGAAGCTATGAGAATAGAAAGGTTCAGTACTTTTGTGAAGCATCACAACACAGTTGAAAAATATAAGGCAAATAGAAATCCAAAATGGATGGTGTTAAGAGATAGATGGGAGGGGTTGAACGGAGCTGAAGGGTGGGACCCCCTGAAAAAAAAAAAAAAAAGTGTATTGCCTGTCTTGTGAATGGGAGGGGACTGGGAAAGGGTGAGGTCAAGCGTATTGCCTGCCTTGTGAGTGGGAGGAGACTGGGAAAGGGTGTGGCCAAAAGAGGAAATGACTGAAAATAAATTAATTGAAGTCAGGCATTGGGAGGTTGAAGTCACCCAGTACGATGAGTGTTGATCAATTATCAGCAAATGAGCTTATCAAGGTGTCAACCTCTCCAAGCTTAACATGGTGGGTGACTTCAACAATGTTAGGCCTGACTGACAGTGACTGCATGGGGAGCATCTGTAAAACCTACAGGGGGAGGAGAATACTGGGATAGAAAACACACATATTTTGCAAAAGCTACAAAAGAACTAAAACGAGATCTTCAGAAAATAATTAGATAAGATATTCAACTGAAAGTGGTGTGGAGCCTTCCTCTCTTTCCATCTTCAAATAATTCAGCAGAACAACTCTCCAGAACTCCTTTGTTTCGGCGACAACACTTCCACTTGACAATACTGCCCCTGAAAAACTGGGGAGGCTGAAGTACTAATAGTACATGTGTCTAATGAGTCATAATGCAGAACAGGAAAAACAAACACTCCCTGAAATGTGGAGAGTGGAAGAAGGCGTAAAATAACTTTCATTCATCCAGAGCAAGGGGATGGGTTTGGTAAATAGCTACCTAGGATGGGTGGGGTGAATAGAAAACTTGGATGGGTGGGGTGAGTAGCTAGGATTTGCGAGGAGTGGTCGGGCCTGCAGGACCGTAGTTTGTGCATCGACAGTGTCCGATTTGAATTGGAAAGCGACAGTTTTTTGAGTACTGGCGTGGAGGTGGTTGAGCGTCACTGGGCTCTGGAGCAGAGATGGATTCACCGGTAGGGAGGTTAGGAGTTGAAGAGGATGGGATGGAGTGTAGCGGAGGAGGGGAAAAGAAGGTGGAGGAAGAGTAGGGAAAGGAGATGTGAAGAAGTGGAAAATCGAGGATCTCTTGCAGGTCTCGTCAGTGGAGAGTAGTGATGAGGGAAGTTCGGTTCACAGAGTTGTACAGAGAGAAATGGAGTTTAAGGTGTTGGTTGCTATAACTGTCAAAGGTTTGGGCATGTGGCGGAGGTGTGTAAAGCCAAAAGGAGATGTGTGAACTGTGGAGGAGAACATGCATATGGAGAATGTGTAAATGGGGATCAGTTAAAGGGATGTAACTGTGGGTTGTTATATAATGAATGCTGACAGGTAGAGCCATGTGAGCATCTTTACCTTTCACCCAAGGTGTGAATTTATGGACTTCAGGCATCGCCCTAATGCCAACACTTTCACTTTCAATGAAGAGAGAAGAGTGTTGCAGCAGTTTTAAAATGCACTGCAAGTTTGGTCAGATTCCTTAACCCCCAGTTTGTGTGTCTCTTATTCATCATTTAATCTGCACCAGAACCTTGACATTGCAGGATCAGAAAATAGAGAAGTGCGTATAGTTATATGACCAAATGAAACACTCTCTGGTACTATAAAGTGGAGAGTAAAAGCTATTCACGTATTTGTGTGACGCTGCTGTGGAAAGTATGGCTCACCAATTACTTTGCAGACAGAGTTCAGTTTGTCAAATCGGAGGGCATGCTGTCCAGTCCTCTGGAAGTCTCTATGGGGGTGCCACAGGGTTCAATCCTCGGGCCGACTCTTTTTTCTGTTTATATCAATGATGTTGCTCTTGCTGCGGGCGATTCCCTGATCCACCTCTACGCAGACGACACCATTCTATATACTTCCGGCCCGTCCTTGGACCCTGTGCTATCTAACCTCCAAACGAGCTTCAATGCCATACAACACTCCTTCCGTGGCCTCCAACTGCTCTTAAACGCTAGTAAAACCAAATGCATGCTTTTCAACCATTCGCTGCCTGCACCCGCACGCCTGACCAGCATCACCACCCTGAATGGTTCCAACCTTGAATATGTAGACATCTATAAGTACCTAGGTGTCTGGCTAGACTGTAAACTCTCCTTCCAGACTCATATCAAACATCTCCAATCGAAAATCAAATCAAGAGTCGGCTTTCTATTCCGCAACAAAGCCTCCTTCACTCACGCCGCCAAACTTACCCTAGTAAAACTGACTATCCTACCGATCCTCGACTTCGGCGATGTCATCTACAAAATTGCTTCCAACACTACTCAGCAAACTGGATGCAGTTTATCACTGTGCCATCCGTTTTGTCACTAAAGCACCTTATACCACCCACCACTGCGACTTGTACGCTCTAGTCGGCTGGCCCTCGCTACATATTCGTCGCCAGACCCACTGGCTCCAGGTCATCTACAAGTCCATGCTAGGTAAAGCTCCACCTTATCTCAGTTCACTGGTCACGATGGCAACACCCATCCGTAGCACGCGCTCCAGCAGGTGTATCTCACTGATCATCCCTAAAGCCAACACCTCATTTGGCCGCCTTTCGTTCTCTGCTGCCTGTGACTGGAACGAATTGCAAAAATCGCTGAAGTTGGAGACTTTTATCTCCCTCACCAACTTCAAACATTTGCTATCTGAGCAGCTAACCGATCGCTGCAGCTGTACATAGTCTATTGGAAAATAGCCCACCCATTTTTACCTACCTCATCCCCATACTGTTTTTATTTATTTACTTTTCTGCTCTTTTGCACACCAATATCTCTACCTGTACATGACCATCTGATCATTTATCACTCCAGTGTTAATCTGGAAAATTGTAATTATTTGCCTACCTCATGCCTTTTGCACACAATGTATATAGACTATCCCTTTTTTTCTACTGTGTTATTGACTTGTTAATTGTTTACTCCATGTGTAACTCTGTGTTGTCTGCTCACACTGCTATGCTTTATCTTGGCCAGGTCGCAGTTGCAAATGAGAACTTGTTCTCAACTAGCCTACCTGGTTAAATAAAGGTGAAATAAAATTATTTATTTTTTAAATGGCAAGAGCTGGACATTTACCTAGAACTGACGCTGCAGATAGCAATACTGGGTGATTTGAAATGTCATAGTCTGATTTGGGCATTACACCACGTAGAGATCCTGCCTAATTCAGGTCACTTGTGTAACCCATCAATTATTAATGCTGCTTTCCCAGCAATTATGTTAATGACAATCATGTAATGACAGACGAGGAACATCTGAACCATGGGTAACCTGAGCAGACAATATATGAGATATAAAGGTAGTTTGCCAGCGTTTACAACATACATGTCATTGATTTTTTGACATTAAGGTACCAGAAACATGTAACATAGCTGTGTTGGTTCTAGTCCCTCATTACACAGAAAGGGAACAAAAACCTGTGGGAAAAAAATACACTTTTTGTCACTGTGTCATAGAAGAAAAACAATAGTGACACACAAAACAGCTGGGGAGTCAGTGTCACGGTAACGTAGTGCCTGACAGGGCACATGTACAATGTTTCCGCCCGAGGCCAGGATGAGGAAGTGATTCCACTGTAAGGGGAGGGATGGGGGATTCAGAGGGGGATTAACAGTTTCCTCCTGTGAGCGACTAGAAGCTAAACTAGGAAGTGGAAATAATGAGAACTGAGTAGTAAACAAATGTTTTATCCTGTTCGAAATTGTATGGATGATCCGGCAGTAGCAGTGTATTATTGTGTTGTGTTTGAGTACACAAATGGCCAACAAACAAAGGGAAAATGGTTAGCTATTTACTCCTGTCTGTTTTCCCCTCACATCCCCTTACCTAGGTAGGCTGGCTTTAATTATGTTTGATACATCCTCCTAGATGGAGTACAGATACGGATAGAAGTGACTTTCTGTAGCAGGTTGGGAAAGCGTTTTTAGCTCACCCTAACCCTTTTCATATGCTTAGCCTAATTCTCCTAACCTGGTACACTAATTCTCCTAACCTGGTACACTAATTATCCTAACCTGCTGCTTAAGTTCTCCTAACCTGCTACGAAAAAGTGACTTTCGTCCGTAGCTGTATACCATCTAGTGAAAACCGCTGTTTGCTGCTCTTCAAGAGAAATGCACTGTAGGCAGCAGGGCATGAAAGAGAAACAAGCTCCTCCCTCAGGAGAAACAGTGAACATGGCAGAATGAATGAAGCAGAAGGAACACCCTAACATTACACTCTGGTTGTTGTGAATTCTCAGACTTGTACACTACGCGATAACAAAAACACTAAACCTAATGCTATTAGAGAAGTGCATAAAATAACAGCAATTAGATCAGGAGGACTTTAAAAAAAGTGTATTAAAATGGATATGACTCATCTTCGAATAACAAAAAAAACCTCTAGTCTCAAGCATTGTGGAGAGCCTCCTTGACACAGAGAAGACCAGTCTCGGTTGAGTGACTCGTCTTGAAAGCCTGGTTAGGGTCAAGAAGATGGCTCTGAGAACAATAACGAGAAAGTTGGTCAGAGACAGCACGCTCAAGTGTTTTGAGTGAAGACTTCGGTGGAACATGACCATCTGGGTAGGGGCTGAGTGGGTAGGGGCTGAGTGGGTAGGGTTGGAGGAGAGATGTTGAGAAAAGGAAACTGTGGAGTGTGTGTGAACTGTGGAGGAGAACGTGCATATGGAGAATGTGTAAATGGGGTTCAGTTAAAGTGATGTAACTGTGGAGGAGAACGTGCATATGGAGAATGTGTAAATGGGGTTCAGTTAAAGGGATGTAACTGTGGAGGAGAACGTGCATATGGAGAATGTGTAAATGGGGTTCAGTTAAAGGGATGTAACTGTGGAGGAGAACGTGCATATGGGGAATGTGTAAATGGGGTTCAGTTAAAGGGATGTAACTGTGGAGGAGAACGTGCATATGGAGAATGTGTAAATGGTGTTCAGTTAAAAGGATGTAACTGTGGGGGCGCCCATAGTGTGACTTAAAGGGGTTGTGTAGTGATGAAATGACAGGTGGAATCGCAGCAGGTGAGGAGTGAGCATACAATAACATATGCAGAAGCAGTGGAGGTAGTTCAAATGGACACAAGTGGGGCACATGGAAGAGTAGGAATTCCAGGACAAATTGCAATGCAAGTTGGGTGTGATGTAGGGAGAAGAATTGGGGAGAACACAAGACTGGTAGACATGAAAAAGGTTGCTACATTCATAACAGCAGCAATCAACTGAGCAGTAAGTGAGAAATCTAAGAATAAGAGTATTGGAATCATGACACATGACAGACATAGGAAAATGACCTCAAGAATGTGAGTGATGTTATTGATCCTGACAGAGACTATTACATACTTTGCTAAGAAATGTATTCTTCTATTGTGGGCCTCTAATACCCCTCCTACATTTAAAATGTGGATTGACCAGATTGTTGACTTTCTCCCTCTTGAAAAGCTAATTTCCTGTATAACCTCCACAAGAGACAGCCCAAGTTTGATAGACTCCGGTCTCCACTATTCAACTATATTTCAAACTGGACAGAGTGAACGGGTTGACTAGGGAAATGTGCAGATACATGTTGTGTAAGGTACTGTAAAATCTAAAAACTAATTCTTTGCTCGTCGTCTCAGCGAAGGCTAGAAATAGTTACTAAGAACCTTGATAGTGCTGCTGCAAGTTTTATATATGTTTTTTAATTAAAAAATAATAATAATTTGTGAGTACGTGTAGGTATGTAGGATATGTGTGTGTGTATGGGTGTGAATTTATGTATGTATATGTGTACGTATGTGTATGTGTGTGTATATAGATATATATATATATATATATATATATATATATATATATGTGTATGTATATATATATACACCAAAAAAACCAACATATTTTTTATTTTATTTTATTTTAAAAATCTTTTATTTTAATTGTATTTTTTAAATGATTATTATTATATATTTTAACTTCTTTTTTTTAAGCCTGTCACATCTGTGAATGTGGAATGTGTTTTGTTGGTTGATTGAAAAACAAAACTTAATAAAACTTTAAACTGAAAAAATAATGTGAGAGATGACCTCAAGAATGTGAGAGATTACCTCAAGAATGTGATTACCTGGAAGCAGTCCAGCCAGGAATCATATCTGGGTTCATTTTCATAATGGTGTTAATCCCCCAATGGAACGCAGACAGTTTGATAGCCAATGGACAAGAGTTTCTTGAGGATTTACCAGCTAAACCAGATGTGATATGTCTCCTGGAGACATGGCTTAAACCTACTCAAAATTTTGTAATACAAGGTTACGTTGCAGTCCGTAGAGATAGGGTGGCAGGGGGACTGTTTTATACCTTTATAAAGCAGGAGATCCCATATAGGCTTGTTGAGTAGCAGTATGTAGTGCTAGAAGTGTGGTTGGGAGGGGGGAATCTGGTAAGATTGAACTTTCCAACCTGTGTAAGAGACCACAGTTGATGGTCCTTCGGAGTGTAGAAGGTCAAGATAGGAGACAGGTGATGTGATGTGGTGTGGGGACTTTAACCCTCTAAATTCTAAGCCCTGTCTAAGCTGTGGGAGGGGGGTTCTACTTAGCTAACATATGGAATTGTTTTAAGATGGTCATACCAAGGATAATTTGATTTTGATTTGATTTTAGGGTTAGGGTTATAGAATAAAAACATTATTTGATGAAACATTGAATTTGGCATTACTGCTATTAGCCAATAGAAATACATTGAACAACAACAAAAAGTTTCTTTTAAAGTGTCCTATATCAGAAAGATACCCTTATTTTCGGCACCAAACCATCTCCGTATATACTTCCATTCACTTGTAAACTGGTACCAGGGACCTTCAGATGAGTCTTGTGTGGCTTGTGGGCATCCCAGAGCACAACAAACGACATGTACCTGTTCGTGAGAGGGGTCATATTAGTGTGTAGGCCAAACTATTTGGACGCTACGGGCGTTTTCGAGAGAAGACCGATTTTCGGGATGTTTCGCTTTAGTGCAACAATAGCGCAGCCACCTTTCACCACAGATGCAGAAGGGCCATATTGGCAGATGCTGTGGATTGAGACCCAGCCAGACCGAAATTGATGGGGATTTTTGTATTATGTTAATTTGATTTCCGTGGCTCCGCAGAAATGAGAGGCTAAGGGTTTGGAGTTCAGCCCCTCTGTGGTTCTTCCTGCTATCCTTGGTTGCTCCCTTGGCCAATGATAAACCTAGGCTGCTACCCATGGGTACGGGGCAAAAGGAGGAAGGCAGGTGATACTCATGGGTACAGGAAGGAGAAGGAGAAGGAGGAAGGCAGTTCCTTGGTGGACTGAAGAGTGCAGAGAAGCTGTGAAGAGTAGGAACGGGGCTTTCAGGATGTTGATAAGATCCCATAACTACCAGCGCTTAGTACAGTATAAACAAGCTCAAGCAGTAGTAAGAAGGACCATGAGGACAGCTAAGAGGGACTATTGATGTCAGTTCTGTGGAAACATAGGGACGACTACTCTTGTGGAAGAGGGATAATTAAGAAGATGAGTGGGGTCAGACGAGATTGGGATCTCCCTGTGCTGAAAAGTGGGGAGACTGTTACAGTGAGAGACATGGAGAAGGTAGATGTGTGCAGCTCCAGTACCGAGTCTAGTCAGTCATATGGAAGGCCCAGGCAAATAAGGAAGTGTTGGTAGCCATTTTCTTTGATGTAGAGAAGGCCTATGATATGATGTTGAAGAGGGCCTGCTTATCAAACTGGATAGCATTGGGGGATGGAGAAAGGGTTTTTAACTGGATAAATTACTTTATTTTTGGACAATCAATACAAGTGAGGGAGGGAGCTCTATGTCAGAAGGTTACAAGGTAGAAAGTGATAACTCCCAGGAAAGTGTCATTTGTTGTTTGCTTACCGTTCCCAATAGGTCCACGGACAATGCAATCGCCATCAGACTGCACACTGCCATATCCCATCTGGACAAGAGGAATACCTATGTAAGAATGTTGTTCATTGACTATAGCTCAGTATTCAACACCATATTACCTTCTAAGCTCATCATTAAGCTTGAGGCCCTGGGTCTGAACCCCTCCCTTTGCAACCGGCTCCTTGACATCCTGACGGGCCGCTCCATGGTGGTGAAGGTAGCAAACAACACCTCCACAAGGTAGGAAACAACACCTCCACTTCGCTAACCCTCAACACTGGGGCCCCACAAGGGTGCATGCTCAGCCCCCTCCTGTACTCCTTGTTCACCCATGACTGCGTGGCCAAGCACGCCTCCAACTCAATCATCAAGTTTGTAGACAACACAACAGTTGTAGGCTTGATTACCAACAATGATGAGACAGCCTACAGGAAGGAGGTGAGGGCTCCGGGAGTGTGGTGCCAGGAAAATAACCTCTCACTCAATGTCAGCAAAACATAGGAGATGATTGTGGATTTCAGGAAACAGCAGAGGGAGCACCCCCCTATCTACATCAACAGGACCGCAGTGGAGAAGGTGGAAAGCTTTAAGTTCCTCAGCGTACACATCACTGACAAACTGAAATGGTCCACCCACACAGACAGTGAGGTGAAGAAGACGCAACAGTGCGTCTTCAACCTCAGGAGACTGAATAAATTTGGCTTGGCACGGCAACTGCACCTCCTGCAACCGCAGGGCTCTCCTCCAGAGGGCGGTCTGCCCAACGCATCACCAGGGGCAAACTACCTACCCACCAGGACACCTACAGCACCCGATGTCACAGGAAGGCCAAAAAGATCAACAAGGACACAACCACCCGAGCCACTGCCTGTTCACCCCGCTATCATCCAGAAGGCGTGGTCAGTACAGGTGTATCAAAGCTGGGACTGAGAGAATGAGAGACTGAAAAACAGCTTCTATATCAAGGCCATCAGACTGTTCAATAGCCATCACTAGCACATAGACTGCTGCCTATATACAGACTTAAAATCACTGGCGACTTTAATAAATGGAACACTAGTCATTTTAATAATGTTTACATATCTTGCATTACTCATCTCATATGTATATACTGTATTCCATACTATTCTACTGTATCTTAGTCTATGCCGCTCTGACATTGCTTGTTCATTTATTGATTTATTCTTAATTACATTCTTTTACTTATATTTGTGTGTATTGGGTATATGTTGTGAAATTGTTAGATATTACTTGTTAGAAATCACTGCACTGTCGGAGCTAGAAACACCTACATTTCTCTACACCCGCAATAACATCTGCTAAACATGTGTATGTGACCAATTAACATTTGATTTGATTTTCATTTAACCATTTTTCTGTCCTGTTAAACATTCAAAATGTAAGTACTTTTGGATGTCAGGGAAAATGTATGAAAATGAAAATGTACATTATTTCCATCAGGAATGTAGTGGAGTAAAATAAAATAAAATAAAAAGGTTTCAAAAATATAAATATTAAAGTAATGTACATATATCCCCCCAAAACAACTCAGGTAGCTCTTTAAAGTATTTTTACTTAAGTAATTTACACCACTGATTCTCCCAGGTGACACCAGAAATTGGGAGGTCGTTGTTTGCGGCTGACGGGATGTTGTGGAAGAGAGGGATAAATAGTCCCCATACAAGCTGGGAGAGTCCAAGAAGCGATCAGTGAAGTTGAGCAGTGGTCCCTCAGGTGCAGCTTCAAGTTCTCAGTTGAGAAAATACAGACTTATTTTTTTTTACTAGAAGGAAGGCTGGGGAGGAAATATGCCTGAAGCTGTATGAAAGGAATCTGAATAGAGTTGGATTGTTTAGGTCCCTGGGGCTCTGGTTTAACACTCCAATGACATGGGCAGAGAATATTAACAGAGTAGTTGTTAGAGGAAGGACAATATTGAATGTGATTCATTGCCGGTTAGGAGTGGAGTGGAGGGCGGATAGGATGGTGTTGAATACGTTATATATAGCGCTATCAAGGTCAACACTGGACTGTGGTAGTGTAGCATGTGGATCAGCAGTGCCCGACAGCTTTACAAAAAGCTAGATGTAATCAAAGGCTCACGCTCTAAGAATATGTTGTGGAACAGTCAGGACCTCCCCGTTGGCAGTGCGGCAGGTCGAGTTGGGAGAGATGCTGTTAAAGTTAAGAAGACAACATCTAACCATGACATATTGGGTAAATCCACAAGGTCACACATCCTACAAGGAGGAATTCAGCTCCTCTGTGGCTCTTCCTGCTATCCCACCTTGGTTGCTCCCTCGACCAATGATAAGCCTAGGGTTGCTTGAGAGGGTAATAGCTGGTGAGGAAGGAGTGGATCCAGTAAATGTTGTAAGTGAACATTTAAAAACTCAGTACTATGCTGTCTTGAATATATTCACTGATGGATCTAAGGACCCTAAAACAGGGAAGACAGGTGCAGCTTTTAGTGTTCCCGAGTTTTAGGTGGCAGTGACAAAAATCTGCATACACGATGGGGTTGCTGGCCATACACTTGGCTGCTGAGTGGGTGGAGGAGGTGAGGCCAGACAGGGAAGTCATCTTCTCTGACTCATGTGCTGCACTGATGAGCTTAAATTCATTTGTGTCACAGAGCAGACAATACGCATTGTATATGATTTTTGCCCATTTATAGAGTGAGACAGGTGGGGGCATTTGCGATGTTCCTCTGAGTAGCAGCTGATGTGGGAGTAGAGGGGAATGAGGAGGTGGATGTTCTCGTCAAGCAGCCTCTCAAATATCCTAGTGTTGAGATGGAAATCAGTAAAGCAGAAGCCAAGGGATTAATGAGAACAATGGTTAAAAACAAATGGCTAGAGTTGTGGAACAGGGAGGGAAAGGGAACACACCCGTATAAGATTGAGGGAAAGGTGGGGGCAGAGATGTCCTCAGGTCAAGAGAGAAGGAAGGAAAGTGTAATTACAAGGCTGAGACTGGGACACACAATGCTCAACAGGACATTGACATTGGTAGGAAAACAGAGTGGGAGGTGTGATCTCTGTCAGGAGGAGATGGAGACAGTTGAACATGTCTTATTTCAGTGCCCGCAATATGGGAGGGAAAAGGATAGGAGTAATGGTGTTGAAGAGCCAAGTGTAAGTGAACTGCTGAGAATCTTCAGGGGATATCATATTTCACTATGTATTACGTTTCCTTAAGGAGATGAGGATAATGGGTTGGATTTAGACCTTCCCCGTCTCTGGTCCACACTATTCGCTTATCTTAGAATGGGTGAGCGAGTAGCTTCCTGGGAGGGGTGGGGCACATAGCTGCCTGGGAGGGTAGGGTACATAGCTGCCTGGGAGGGGTAGGGTACATAGCTTCCTGGGAGGGGTGGGGTACATAGCTGCCTGGGAGGGGTAGGGTACATAGCTTCCTGGGAGGGGTGGGGTACATAGCTGCCTGGGAGGGACAGGGTACATAGCTGCCTGGGAGGAGTGGGGTACATAGCTGCCTGGGAGGGGTGGGGTACATAGCTGCTTGGGAGGGATAGGGTACATAGCTGCCTGGGAGGGGTAGGGTACATAGCTGCCTGGGAGGGGTGGGGTAAGTAGCTGCCTGGGAGGGGTGGGGTACATAGCTGCCTGGGAGGGGTAGGGTACATAGCTGCCTGGGAGGGGTAGGGTACATAGCTGCCTGGGAGGGGTAGGGTACATAGCTGCCTGGGAGGGGTAGGGTAAATAGCTGCCTGGGAGGGGTGGGGTACATAGCTGCCTGGGAGGGGTAGGGTACATAGCTTCCTGGGAGGGGTGGGGTACATAGCTGCCTGGGAGGGGTGGGGTACATAGCTGCCTGGGAGGGGTGGGGTACATAGTAGGGTAGGGTACATAGCTGCCTGGGAGGGGTGGGGTACATAGCTGCCTGGGAGGGGTAGGGTACATAGCTGCCTGGGAGTGGTGGGGTTAGTAGCTTCCTGGGAGGGGTAGGGTACATAGCTGCCTGGGAGGGGTAGGGTACATAGCTTCCTGGGAGGGGTGGGGTAAGTAGCTTCCTGGGAGGGGTGGGGTAAATAGCTTCCTGGGAGGGGTAGGGTACATAGCTGCCTGGGAGGGGTAGGGTACATAGATGCCTGGGAGGGGTAGGGTAAATAGCTTCCTGGGAGGGGTGGGGTAAATAGCTTCCTGGGAGGGGTGGGGTAAATAGCTTCTTGGGAGGGGTGGGGTAAATAGCTTCCTGGGAGGGGTGGGGTAAATAGCTTCCTGGGAGGGGTAGGGTAAATAGCTTCCTGGGAGAGTTGGGGTAAATAGCTTCCTGGGAGGGGTGGGGTAAGTAGCTTCCTGGGAGGGGTAGGGTACATAGCTGCCTGGGAGGGGTGGGGTACATAGCTCCCTGGGAGGGGTGGGGTACATAGCTTCCTGGGAGGGGTGGGGTAAATAGCTGCCTGGGAGGGGTAGGGTACATAGCTGCCTGGGAGAGGTGGGGTAAATAGCTTCCTGGGAGGGGTAGGGTACATAGCTGCCTGGGAGGGGTAGGGTACATAGCTGCCTGGGCGGGGGAAGGGTAAATAGCTGCCTGGGAGGGGTAGGGTAAGTAGCTGCCTGAGAGGGGTAGGGTAAATAGCTGCCTGGGAGGGGTAGGGTACATAGCTTCCTGGGAGGGGTAGGGTACATAGCTGCCTGGGAGGGGTAGGGTACATAGCTGCCTGGGAGGGGTGGGGTACATAGCTGCCTGGGAGGGGTGGGGTACATAGCTTCCTGGGAGGGGTAGGGTAAATAGCTGCCTGGGAGGGGTAGGGTACATAGCTGCCTAGGATGGTACAGTGGCTTGCGAAAGTATTCACCCCCTTGGCATTTTGTTGCCTTACAACCTGGAATTAAACATTTTGGGGGGTTTGTATCACTTGATTTCCACAACATCCCTACCACTTTGAAGATGCAACATATTCTTTTATTGTGAAACAAACAAGAAATAACACAAAAAAATTGAAAACTTGGGCTTGCATAACTGTTCACCCCCCCAAAGTCAATACTTTGCAGAGCCACCTTTTGCAACAATTACAGCTACAAGTCTCTTGGGGTATGTCTCTATAAGCTCGGCACATCTAACCACTGGGATTTTTGCCCATTCTTCAAGGTAAAACTGCTCCAGCTCCTTCAAGTTGGATGGGTTCCGCTGGTGTACAGCAATCTTTAAGACATACCACAGATTCTCAATTGGATTGATATCTGGGATTTGACTAGGTCATTCCAAGACATTTAAATGTTTCTCCTTAAAGGTCTCGAGTGGTGCTTTAGCAGTATGCTTAGGGTCATTGTCCTGCTGGAAGGTGAACCTTTGTCTCAGTCTCAAATCTCTGAAACAGGTTTCCCTCAAGAATTTCCCTGTATTTAGCGCCATCCATCATTCCTTCAATTCTTACCAGTTTACAAGTCCCTGCCGATGAAAACATCCTCACAGCATGATGCTGTCACCACCATGCTTCACTTTGGGGAAGTGGTTCTTGCGGTGATGAGAGGTGTTGGGTTTGCACTATACATATAATTTTCATGGATGGCCAAAAAGCTACATTTTTGTATAATCTGACCAGAGTATCTTGTTCCATATGTTTGGGGAAAGCCCAGCTCCATGGAGTGTACGGCCTAAAGTGGTCCTATGGACATGCACTTCAAAAGTTTTGCAGCTCCTCCAGGGTTATCTTTGATCTCTTTCTTGCCTCTCTGATTAATGCCCTCCTTGCCTGGTCCGTGAGTTTTGGTGGGCGGCCCTCACTTGGCAGGTTTGTTGTGGTGCCATATTCTTTCCATTTATTAATAATGAATTTAATGTTGCTCCGTGGTATGTTTATTTAATGGTGCTCCGTGGGATGTTCATTTAATGGTGCTCTGTGGGATGTTCATTTAATGGTGCTCTGTGGGATGTTAATTTAATGGTGCTCCGTGGGATGTTCATTTAATGGTGTTCCATGGGATGTTCATTTAATGGTGCTCCATGGGATGTTCATTTAATGGTGCTCTGTGGGATGTTCATTTAATGGTGCTCTGTGGGATGTTCATTTAATGGTGCTCCATGGGATGTTCATTTAATGGTGCTCTGTGGGATGTTCATTTAATGGTGCTCTGTGGGATGTTCATTTAATGGTGCTCCGTGGGATGTTCATTTAATGGTGTTCCGTGGGATGTTCATTTAATGGTGTTCCGTGGGATGTTCATTTAATGGTGCTCCGTGGGATGTTCATTTAATGGTGCTCCGTGGGATGTTCATTTAATGGTGCTCCGTGGGATGTTCAAAGTTTCTGATGTTTTTTTATATCCCAACCCTGATCTGTACTTCTCCACAACTTTGTCCTTGACCTGTTTGGAGAGCTCTTTGGTCTTCATGCTGCTCCTTGCTTGGTGGTTCCTCTTGCCTAGTCGTGTTGCAGACTCTGGGGCCTTTCAGAACAGGTGTATATGCAAAGAAAATGCAAAAATGTGGCAAACAAATTAACTTCATTTCCTGAATACAAAGCATTATATTTGGGCCAAATTCAACACAACACATCACTGAGTATTAGTTTTCATATTTTCAAACATGGTGGTGGCTGCATCATGTTATGGGTATACTTGTCATCTACATGGACTCAGGAGCTTCCAACAGACACTGGGAGACAAATTCACCTTTCCGCAGGACAATTACCTAAAACACAAGGCCAAATCTACACTGGAGTTGCTTACCAAGATGACAGTGAATGTTCCTGAGTAGCCTAGTTACAGTTTTGACTTAAATCTATGGCAAGCACTGAACATGGTTTTCTAGCAATGATCAAAAATCAACTTGACATTAAAAAAATGAGTAATGTACAAATATTGCACAATCCAGGTGTGCAAAGCCCTCGGTGACTTGCTCAGAAAGACTCTGGCAAAGGTGATTCTAACATGTATTGCCTCAGGGGTGTGCATTCTTATTTAAATGACATTTTTCTGTATTTAATTTTTAATAAATTAGCAAAACAATTTACAAACATGTTTTCACTTTGTCATTATGGGGTATTGGGTGAGAGATTATACTTTTTTGTATCAAGTTTTGAATTCAGGCTGTAACACAAGAAAATGTGGAATAAGTCAAGGGTTATGAATCATTTATGAAGGCAATGTAGCAACCTGGGATGGGTGGGAAAGTATGCAAAGAAACTCTCAAGGTGTGGTGTAGGATCTGATACCCAGTATATACTGTGTGGGTGTGACGCTGCAGATCTAGCAGTCAATGCCTTAAGGTGATAAATATAAAGGAATGTTGTTTTGTGAAATAGTGTTTATGATAAACATGAAGTCCAATGTGTCATGTGATAACAGTGGTCGTGTTACAACCTCGAAGAGTGTAAAACTGAAAACAAAGAACAGAATTAAAGCAAAAGTGTTAATGTGACGTCTCAGTCAGATATCTAAGACCGTAACCGTCACTTTGGGCACAAACATGCTGCTACAGGCCACATTCTTCCTGGAACAGTTTAGGACAAGAGGATTGTAATATCCCATAGCTCTTTCCATAAATGACTGGAAGTGAATGTTAAAGTTCGCCATCAAAGTGGAAAATAAACACAATTATCGTGAATTTCAGCGAACTACTCATCAAACTCAAAACGGTTTTACTGTCATTCTACTATTACAGTTTTTTTTTTCTTCAAATGATCTAATCCCCGAGCCGACAAGGTGAAAAATCTGTCGATGTGCCCTTGAGCAAGGCACTTAACCCTGATTTGCTCCAGGGCAGCCGTAGTTATATGGCTAACTCTCTAAAACAGCACATTTCACTGTTCCACAATCCATTTAAAACTAAATCTATCAATGAATACATAGAATCCAGCAATTGCGCTTGTCCCATGAATTTGTATATTGTGGAATGCTTCAACATGGAATTATTATGCTGTCTTAACCTATATGTCTTCAAACTAGGAACAGAGCACATCTCCCTCCCTAGCTGTTTCAGGGAGTGTGCCTCTGCTATGCAGCACTCCCTCCCAACATGCCAGTGACCCATTACATCTGTTTTCACACACAGCTCCTTACCTGGTTTCCCTAAACCCAAGCTTCACAGCCCCCAGGCAGAGGAATGTACATGTAGATCTGTAGCTTCAATTCAAAGTCTATTCCACGTTGGTTCAACGTAATTCCATGAAAATGCCACGGAGACAACGCTGATTCAACCAGTGTGTGCCAATCAAATAATCAAATGGTTACATTAGACATTAGACTAAAGACAATTTCGGGGTGAGTCAACATATGCAGCATGTAGCATGAATGAGATCTCTGCGAATGCAAAAACCTTGCCTTTAAAAGCCACATTGTTGACAGTCTGCTGTTGGATTGAAGGACAAGAGCAGAAATTATTACGGGACATGAAGATGACAGATTGCTTCAATATAAATATCAGATAAGTACGCAGATAAGATAAGATAGACAGATAAGATAAGATAGACAGATAAGATAAGATAGACAGATAAGATCAAATAGACAGATAAGATAAGATAGACAGATAAGATAAGATAGACAGATAAGATAAGATAGACAGATAAGATCAAATAGACAGATAAGATAAGATAGACAGATAAGATAAAATAGACAGATAAGATAAGATAGACAGATAAGATCAAATAGACAGATAAGATAAGATAGACAGATAAGATCAAGATAGACAGATAAGATCAAATAGACAGATAAGATAAGATAGACAGATAAGATAAGATAGACAGATAAGATAAGATAGACAGATAAGATAAGATAGACAGATAAGATAAGATAGACAGATAAGTAAAAAGATTCAAATACAGGCGTACAGAAGGGCCGTTGAGTTGGTATGTGACTGGACAGACAAATCTAACGTGAAGATTGAAACGTTCCCTTTATCAAATACTTTGCTTTCACTTTCGACATTAGTAATCTATGTTGGTGAACCTGTGAAGGAAACAGAAGATACTCACTGTTTCTCTCACTCTGACTCACCTGGAGACCGTGTGTCAACAGCCCAGTTGTTTTTCAGCCGTCTCTTTCAGCCATGACACTCTGACATGACTGAATAATGCAAGTAAAGTGGTGTAAAAACAGTAGTACTGATATGACTGCTATAGAGCCAGGGCTTCAGGCTTCTTCTGTTTCACACAGCAGCAGTGTGGTAGTGTAGAGGATGGGGGGGTGGGGCAGGTGTCAGACTATACAGCGAGGACTCCAGCAGTCTTTACCTGAATTGCCCTCCTGTGGGTTGCTCCTGTGGTGGTCTTTCAGCGCACTGTGGAGCAGAGCTGCCTGAGTGGTTTCTCTCACTCACACACTCCTCAGCTCTTTTTGTCTCCATCTGCTCTCTCTCTCTCTCTCTCTCTCTCTCTCTCTCTCTCTCTCTCTCTCTCTCTCTCTCTCTCTGTCTGTCTCTGTCTCTGTCTCTGTCTCTGTCTCTGTCTCTGTCTCTGTCTCTCTCTCTCTCTCTCTCTCTCTCTCTCTCTCTCTCTCTCTCTCTCTCTCTCTCTCTCTCTCTCTCTCTCTCTCTCTCTCTCTCTCTCTCTCTCTCTCTCTCTCTCTCTCTCTCTCTCTCTCTCCCTCTCTCCCTCTCTGTTTAAATGAGGGGCTCCCCTGGTTCCATTCTTTCTTAGAAAATTTAATTAAATGAATAATTTTATTTAACCCTTATTTTGCCAGGTTAGTTGACTGAGAACACATGCTCATTTACAGCAACAACTTGAGGAATAGTTTACAGGGATGATTAGGTGGCCATGATGGTATGAGGGCTACATTTAGCCAGGACAGCACAGTTAACACCTCTATTCATATGATTAGTTCCATGGGATCTTTCGTGACAACAGAGAGTCAGGACACCGTTTAATGCCCCATTGGAAAGACGGCACCCTACACCGGGCAATATCCCCAATCACTGCCCTGGGGCTTTGGATGTTTAAAAAAACTAAAATTAGACCAGAGGAAAAAGTACTTCCTACTGGCTCTCCAACACCACTTCCAGCAGCATCTGGCCTCCCATCTAGGGACTGACCAGGACCAACTCTGCTTAGCTTCAGAGGCAAGCCAGTATGTAGGGTGAGATGCTGCTGACTGATGAAGAAGAATAATATTACATATATTGCAACCATTACATGGTTACATATTACATTCACACTGGTGTACCAACCCTTTCTGTGGAAATCCATTGATTGCATTGCAGTCAAAACCTGCGTATTTGATCAACACGTATGACTGGACACATGGCAGAGAATCATTCGGTTCAGGTCCTTAGTCTATTCTTACCACATAGGGCACCTCTGCTGATATGACCAAGCATGAAAAACAGCATTGGCTGTGTGAGCGCTTCCCATCCTAACCACTGTTCTCAGAAACAAAGTCAAAGTGCAGAGTAAACCGCCTGGGAGGAAGTGCAGGGAAGAGAATTGAACCTGAGATGTAGTCACAGCAGTAACTGACTGAAGGCTGGTCTCTTTGTCTACAGATGAAGGATCTTCATTTGACAGGAAATGTAAAATACGTAGTGTATTTGAGGTTTAAAAAGGCTTTTGAAGTTTGTAATTTCCACCTTGAAATTTCAGACTTGATTTTCCCTTCTAAAAACATTTATCAACCCCTACAAAAATGCATATCAATTATAATCTACACAATTTTCTATTGCTGAAGGATTATTTTTCTACTTTAGCAAACTGGCTCAAATGAAGATCCTCCATCTGTAACCCATGATGAGTGTGGGGCATTAGGGGCTTCAAATGATGAGGATTATTTCCTCCGATGGATAATGGATACACTCTTAGAAAAAAGGGTTCCAAAAGGGTTCTTCTGGTACCCCCATAGTAGAATCCTTTTGGGTTCCATGTAGAACCATATGTGGAAAGGGTTCTTCTGGTACCCCCATAGTAGAATCCTTTTGGGTTCCATGTAGAACCATATGTGGAAAGGAACCATATGTGGAAAGGGTTCTTCTGGTACCCCCATATCCTTTTGGGTAGAATCCATATGTGGAAAGGGTTTTTGGGTTCCATGTAGAACCATATGTGGAAAGGGTTCTTCTGGTACCCCCATAGTAGAATCCCTTTGGGTTCCATATAGAACCATATGTGGAAAGGGTTCTTCTGGTACCCCCATAGTAGAATCCTTTTGGGTTCCATGTAGAACCATATGTGGAAAGGGTTCTTCTGGTACCCCCATAGGAGAATCCTTTTGGGTTCCATGTAGAACCATATGTGGAAAGGGTTCTACATGGAACCAAAAAGGGTTCTTAAAAAGATTCTCCTATTGTGACTTTTTGGTTGTAGATAATAAATAATAATAAAAGAGTGTACCGTGTGACTAATAGCTGGAAGAAACCTGGAATAAAAATGACGCATTAATAGCAGTAAATGTGGTGTTTACTTTAATACGCCCTATCAGCACTGATGCACCGCTTAATGTCTCCTGTGGTGATTACTGGAAGAGGGGTTGTGGGAAATGTGCCAGCCGAGCAAGGCAGTCATACAGTAGAAGCTGCTGGCTTCCCAGAATACCTCAGCTCCTCATCACTCCCATGCACTAACCACAAACACAGCCTGATCCATATTCACCCTGAGTCAGAGAGCCTTTATAAACACCATCACTGTTATCACTGTATCTGACCAGCATCATCCTCCCACCATCCTCCTCCTCCTCCTCCTGCCGGGGCAGGAGGAGGAGGGTAGCCTAGTGGTTAGAGCGTTGGACTAGTAACCGAAAGGTTGCAAGTTCAAAACCCCGAGCTGACAAGCTACAAGCTGTCGTTCTGCCCCTGAACAGGCAGTTAACCCACTGTTCCTAGGTCGTCATTGAAAATAAGAATTTGTTTTTAACTGACTTGCCTAGTAAAATAAAGGTAAAAAAAATATATAATAATCGCCCCATTGCTTTAGCTCTTGCTGGGTGTCTAGCCCTCGGTTCCTACCTCCTCCCTCATGCCTACAGATATGGCAGTGTCAGCGGACACATAGGTGGGGAGCTCCCCTGTCCGGCCCTGTCTGTCACAGGTGGATTCCATTCCTGGTAATTATATCAACCCACGAGAGGAGTTGGCCAGCTCTGTGGGAGACAGGGAACTACACTGATTGGTTGACCCACCTCACACGGGGCCATAGCTGCTTCTCTGGGCGATATTGGACTCATCCCCTTGCTCCGTGATTCAGAGATGGAGTGAGGTATTGTCTCATGGTCGGAGACAGCAGTCATTCCCATATTAAACCCTTCCAGACAGGAAGTCAGAAGAGGAGAAGCACAGTGATGAGGAACACAGTGAATGATGGGAAAGATGGCTGGCCCAGACGTGATTTCAGACACACAAACCATGTGTGGTGAAGATGTTAAATACCAGCCTACAACGTTTAAGGAATAAATGTGTTTATAATGAGTCTTCCCAACAATAGGCTTGGGCCAGAAATTGTATTCTACCACAGTCATGTACTGCTGTGTGACAGTTTGTCTCCCTCTTTGTAATGATACATTTGGAGCTGTAAAGAAGTCTACAAGCTAGCCACCCTGGCGCTGTATAGAAGTCTACAAGCTAGCCACCCTGGCACTATATAGAAGTCTACAAGCTAGCCACCCTGGTGCTATATAGAAGTCTACAAGCTAGCCACCCTGGCGCTATATAGAAGTCTACAAGCTAGCCACCCTGGCGCTATATAGAAGTCTACAAGCAAGCCACCCTGGCGCTATATAGAAGTCTACAAGCTAGCCACCCTGGCACTGTAAAGACGTCTACAAGCTAGCCACCCTGGCACCCTATAGAACTCTACAAGTTAGCCACCCTGGCGCTGTATAGAAGTCTACAAGCTAGCCACCCTGGCTCTGTATAGAAGTCTACAAGCTAGCCACCCTGGCACTGTATAGAAGTCTACAAGCTAGCCACCCTGGCGCTGTATAGAAGTCTACAAGCTAGCCACCCTGGCACTGTATAGAAGTATACAAGCTAGCCACCCTGGCGCTGTATAGAAGTATACAAGCTAGCCACCCTGGCGCTGTATAGAAGTATACAAGCTAGCCACCCTGGCTCTGTATAGAAGTCTACAAGCTAGCCACCCTGGCTCTGTATAGAAGTATACAAGCTAGCCACCCTGGCGCTGTATAGAAGTCTACAAGCTAGCCACCCTGGCACTGTATAGAAGTATACAAGCTAGCCACCCTGGCTCTGTATAGAAGTCTACAAGCTAGCCACCCTGGCTCTGTATAGAAGTATACAAGCTAGCCACCCTGGCTCTGTATAGAAGTATACAAGCTAGCCACCCTGGCTCTGTATAGAAGTCTACAAGCTAGCCACCCTGGCTCTGTATAGAAGTCTACAAGCTAGCCACCCTGGCACTGTATAGAAGTATACAAGCTAGCCACCCTGGCTGACATGGTTGTGATAACCTCAGTTGAACTTTACTTCACCTTTGACAGGTTTGCAACTCAAAAGACTCATTTTTCCCCCTCAGAAACTGAAATAAGCTGAGTGTTTTGGTTCATGGAATGTTTGTTATGCATCACGATGATGGGGGTCATTCAATGGTGGTGAATACGAGAAATATGGACAATAGAAATCACTGAGATCTGATATAGACAGGATCCTATAATCCATCACAATTTGCTACTGTATACTTTGTACTGTATTTGAGCCACTGAATTGCATCTCGTCTTTATTTCTGTGGTCATTGTGGTCTGACTTCAGTAGTGTTGTTTGGGTGGATGGATTTCTCTGGCTCGGTTACTCAGTGGACTTTCTAGGAAGACTCGTCACGCACCCTGGCTGTCTATGACTCTCCCCCACCAACGGCTAACCTCCCAGGGGAAGGATGTGGACGGACAAATCAGGCGGTGACAAATGCTTCCTCCAGTGTCTGTCACTTTCATTTGGGAAAACAGATTTTCAAGTCAAGTTTTTCTGGGTTTCACTAATAGACTCCAGATGGAAAGCGCATTGCTCTGGGTAAATACACCAAAGCAGCTCCTTTACAGCTCTGCGTTCATCAGTATACCCAGAGTACGAAGTCATATATCTATTGTCCATCCACATTAACAGCAGTAATAGTTATTCACAACCAAAGCTACGAATTTGAATAGGTCTACAGTAATGCCAACTGTGTTTGATGTACAGTATGAGAGAGTATTGTTTTCTACCTGTGGCTTCATCATAACAGATTAAATATGAGGAAAGTCAGTGACAGAAGTGAATATGTTGGCATGAATCTAGCATAATGATCTACTCCCTTGGGTATACAAAGAGATCTCCTCTCCGTACAGAGGTAATGAGACCGGAATGTTGTGACGACAAATTCCGACACAACATTGTATAGGCCTAACTGAATCTACTGATTTGACAACCTGCCTACTGGTGCACATTCACATATACAGACCAGGCATAGCGCAGCTGCCAGCTGCTGGGGCTGTGAAGATTCTCGAACGTTCAAGACATGGCCGCTCCATCATCATCATTATAGCTTCCTAGTCGGAGCGTCTTATGAATAATTAAATGTTAGCTGCAGCAGGGATTGTGATTACCCTTCCTCCATGCACAGCTTACCGCCAAATAACTCCCAAACTATCACATACCTACAACCTACAGTTATGCATACTAACAAGCCCCACTGCCTTCCTCCACTTTAAATGCAGTCTGTCATAACCAGGATCCCATTTTCCCACACAAGGTGAGTAATTGCAATTGAAAGTGCAACACGCATCCACTGAAATGTCAAGACTCGAGATGATGAGGTGAGTAAATCCCCCTAAGCAACATTATCAGCACCTATGTTGGATTGAAATCAATGATCTTTGACTGGGGATCATAATCGAATTGCACTTTGACCTTTTGACAGACACTCAGTGATAAAGAGATAGACGTGGGGGCATTAATGCCATCAGTGATGATGGAGGGAGAAGAGGAGAGAGAGCACAGCACGCCTGCCTGCCTGATTGAGATTCTGGCAGACAGGCGGTTGCCATTGTCAATTAACCCATGCATGGAGGCCCCTCACACAGCTTTTCATTTAAAGCTGCCCAGGACTGGTTCCATGTGCTGTAGATTGTAAATAAATGAGGTGGTAAATGAAAGCTTCCAACGGGCGTTCAGCAATCAACATTACAGTTACCTCTCCGTGTATCTTGAAGATAACACTACCTGAGGTGATTTAGACAGGATAGCTACTTCATGTATTCAGATGCTGGCAGACTGTAATCACTGTCACATGGCAAGCAGTTATCATGAACAACTGGAAGAATTGTCACTTTTTCCCAACATGATCCATCGTACTGTGAGAGATGAAGGAAGCATTAAGGCAGACTCGGAACATTAAATTCACCCGGCATGGTGAAGCTGGTGTTTAATGCATGACACTGACTCAGATTTTCCTAATAGACTATATGTCTGATTTGGTCTTGGTTAAAAGCTACAATATTTTATCTGAAAACATTACAGCGGTCAGAATATCCCATCCGATGCTTAGCAACACCACAGTGTGATCTGTGTAGCTAGAATGCTACGATTTGACACCCTATTCATCTCCCATTTAAAAAAACAGAGTTGAGTTCGAAAGAGGCCAGTGTAGCCTGAGGACATGGTTCTCTATCCCATGACCATATCTGGTGGTGTGTGTGTGTGTGTGTGTGTGTGTGTGTGTGTGTGTGTGTGTGTGTGTGTGTGTGTGTGTGTGTGTGTGTGTGTGTGTGTGTGTGTGTGTGTGTGTGTGTCTCTAACAGTCTTAATAGCTTAATAAAACACTCCTTTGTATCTCAGCAAGGTTCTTGATTCAGGATGAAGGATAGCTCTCTCAGGTTACCTTGCACACCTTGCGTTTGAGTGTGTGTGGGTTGGAGTAGGAAGATAAGGACGTATCTGTGTAGTGAAAGAACGAATAGCCTGTTACATCAGCTAGAGGTGGTCTATAGGGGTCAGAAGATCACCTCCTGGCCTTGTCCTTCTCATGACTGATCCATGCAGGGATTCATCAAGACCTAGCCACAGATCCATTGAAACGCACACGCACGCACACACACACACACACACACACACACACACACACACACACACACACACACACACACACACACACACACACACACACACACACACACACACACACACACACACACACACACACACACACACACACACACACACACACACACAGATCCACAGAGGCTGCACTCTGCCCCCTGTGGCAGAACTCAAAGGGGTTCTACCTGGAACCAAAAAGGGTTCTCCTATGGGGACAGCCCAACAGTGTAATTAGTGGTATCTTGTAGACAAGCTAGGATACAGTCAACAAATTATCGCTCTGGCAACATTCTGTATGGGAGGATTGACAGTATTCCTACTGAGAGGAGAGGAGAGGAGCAAGTGAGCAGGATAAAATGGATAAAGCTTTTGGTGTCAGCTGATATACTGAGTCGTGGAGAGGGATGGGGGAGGGAGCCATGTCTAGCTGGCCTCAGGTGACTCTCCATTAGACAGCTACGTCTGTCTGTTTATCTCTATCTTTAACTCTGCATTGTTGGTAAAGGACCCATAAGAAAAGGACCCGTAAGAAAGCATTACACTGTTAGTCCACACCTGTTGTTTACGAAGCATGTGAGAAATACCATTTTGAGTTGATGATGCTGTAACCAACCAACCAGACGGCTAGATGCTGGTACAACACTGTGGAAAACACACCTGCTTCCAGGAAATCCCTCAGAGCCGAGCGGGCTTTAATTTGTATTATTGTTGCCGTTGGCAACTGTACATATTGTACTTGATGTAAGTGCATCACCCTTGTTATCTGTTTGGGATATGACTGTCTTGATCATCCTTGTTAGTCATCTGGAACAAGCGATTTCCATGAATATTTGAAAAATAATATGCATCAAATATCCAGCCCTTGGGGTACACAGGGAACAGGGAAGATGTAGCATTCAACTAGATGAGACAGACAGCCATGGACAGATACCTGCATGTTTACTCCTCTCATTAATCTCCTCACCTCCTACCACCTGATCCGTCCAATCTGTCAGTGTATTATTTACTACGTAACATGCCGTGTTCTATTTGGCAGAGGAGAGTTGTTACTCTCCTCAAGGTGAAACACAACCATGCCTGGAGATAGCCTCAAGGTGAAACACAACCATGCCTGGAGCTAGCCTCAAGGTGAAACACAACCATGCCTGGAGCTAACCTCAAGGTGAAACACAACCATGCCTGGAGCTAGTCTCAAGGTGAAACACAACCATGCCTGGAGCTAGCCTCAAGGTGAAACACAACCATGCCTGGAGCTAGCCTCAAGGTGAAACACAACCATGCCTGGAGCTAGCCTCAAGGTGAAACACAACCATGCCTGGAGCTAGCCTCAAGGTGAAACACAACCATGCCTGGAGCTAGCCTCAAGGTGAAACACAACCATGCCTGGAGCTAGTCTCAAGGTGAAACACAACCATGCCTGGAGCTAGCCTCAAGGTGAAACACAACCATGCCTGGAGCTAGTCTCAAGGTGAAACACAACCATGCCTTGAGCTAGCCTCAAGGTGAAACACAACCATGCCTGGAGCTAGTCTCAAGGTGAAACACAACCATGCCTGGAGATAGCCTCAAGGTGAAACACAACCATGCCTGGAGCTAGTCTCAAGGTGAAACACAACCATGCCTGGAGCTAGTCTCAAGGTGAAACACAACCATGCCTGGAGATAGCCTCAAGGTGAAACACAACCATGACTGGAGATAGTCTCAAGGTGAAACACAACCATGCCTGGAGATAGCCTCAAGGTGAAACACAACCATGACTGGAGCAGTAAAGCACCTTGTGTATCTAGAACAGTCAATCAGGGAGGGGATCTCTCCCTGTCTGAGGTCCTGTAGACTTTAAGTCACCAGGGCCTATGCAGTGTTGCTGCTCTAGGTCAGCATCACTGGATGGTTTTCTCTATACGGCTGAATAGGACGATGCCATGACAACTGACAGCAGTGAAAGCAGTACTCAGCAGTGCGCCCAGAGGTTGAGTGTGAATGTCAGAGAGAGAGAGAGAGAGAGACAGCTCTGAAGTGGGTGTACGCTCTTCCCAGTCAGGCAGGGGGGAACGGAGCTGCTGCGGTGCATTTTCTCCTGGCGTCAGCTCCGCTGGGGAAACTCCACCTTCCTGCTCTCGTTCAGCGGTGACCACTGTCACGCTCCTCTTCAGTTATACCATAGTCCTCCTCAGAGCGGGGCAGGCCCTCTACTCTCCCCAGTCCCCTGTGTGCTCTCTGCCTGCCACCAGAGCACAACCGCAGCACGACGCAGGTAGAGCAAAGCAGCCTGGTCCAGGAGATAATGAATCTAGTGCAGCAGCCCAACAGGCGTGCCAGGAACAGGGAGGGATTAGAGGGGACTGCTGATGGCAGCGATTGTGGCAGTCATACTGTATATTCACCCGCCCAACCTCCCACAACACCATACTTAACGCATAATACTCTGCAGGAGTTGGAGTTTAATACACTATGCAAATTTGGAATTTAAATATGGGGAAAAAAGTCATGAACTTTCAGTTATTCATTTGCAATGTTATGCTGTCGATGTCATATTTGCTATATAATTGGTACACACACATGCTGTATAATATATAATCAATTGCATATTCCCCCCAATACAGCCATTATCCACTGAATGATTTTGAATGATTCATATTCTGTTGAGAGATGTTGAGACATTATCTGCAATAAATCAACAGCGACCTTCATCCATCAAGCTGTATAACACACAATTGTGTGATGTGTTTGCTTGACAAGACTCATTTTTCAACACAAAAATATATATTTTTTTTACAATAAACCTTTTTTTCTAAGCTTCACATCTCAACCCAACAATCTGCCTTAATGCATCAGCAGCAAAACGTGTCATCAACTGAAGAGATGGACATGTCAGTTCTTCAGTGACATACACACGCTATGCTATGCTACTACAGAGTGAGACTGAGAGTGGCAGGCCAGCTGCGTTGTGCATTATTGATAGTGTTATGTTTGAGTGTCTACTCAAGTCAAAGCCTTGAAATGGACAAATGAAGATGTTCCCATGTTCTCCTTGCAGGCTGGAGAGAGAGGAACCCCTGTTTTTTGGAATTACTTTTGGGGGAAATAAATAAGATGAGTCCATCAATCAACTACAAAAATTGCATCAAGGAATTTACAAGGGCTTTATGAGATAGAACCCAAGGAAAACCATGCAAAGAGGTTGAAACACAGGCTGAAGATTAGCAGTAGTCTGAGTTGGATAAAAACACATGCACTGGGGAATGATGACAGGGAGTGATGAGCAAGGGATGGAGAGAGGGGGAGGAGAAACATAGAGGAAGGTTTATGTATGGGAGAGATGGGGGGGGGTTGGGCAATACACTATGTAATCAAATGGGTTGGGGCTCCTATGATAAGAAGAATGGGGGGTTAGGGTGTTGGCTGTGGGAGACGGGAGACGGGGGTAGGGTTGATGGGCGGATGATGTGAGAAATGGTTAGTGTGCTTTATTGATGATAATTAAAGGAACAAGATTCATGGACAATTTGTTCTATTTAGTAGCACTATGGAGACGGAAACACCAGCTCTCCTCATAGCAGTTCCTGGAGATTAAAACTCTATGTTTACATGCAGTAGATACAATGCAATTTAGCCACAGTCTGTGTTCGCTTATAATGAAGGCTATCTAAGGGGGACTTTTTTCTTCATCTGTTGCAGTCGACTATTGACCTCCTGAACCAAAAAAAAGTCCTCTTTGGTGAGTTTTTACGGGGAGAAGCGGGTGAGGATCCAAATGAGAGGAACTAGATGTGTCGCTGGTTTCATAGGGTTCCTTTACTCCCTCATTCAAACAGCAGCATCGTGGTCCTGGGGACTGAGGACAGAGAGATTAGCTAACGTATCAAACATATCATACAATCACTCAGGAATCCATATTGGACTTCACTTTAAAAGGCTTATGATGCCAATACCAGTTACATTGCAGAACCATGTTTCAGTTCATACTCTTTTTGCTGGTCTTGAGATACGAGATGTATTGCTCAGTTGTGGCCGTTACATTTAAATAGAAGTACTCATCTACAGTATAAAACTCCTCAATATTTGAATAGTTCAATATTGTGGTATTCAGTCTTATGTCTTCAATATTGTGGAATTCAGTCTAACATTTTTTATATATTGTAGTATCCAGTCTTAAATCTTCAATATTGTAGTACCCAGTTGAAGACCTTCAAGAGGTCTGGCATGAAATCATCTCAAGAGTAATTTATGTGTGTCTGGCACTGGACAGTGTCGAGTCACTGCTGTGCTGTGTCACAGTTACTGAGACCTTATAGCTTCATATTACTTTTCATGGAGGAATGAAACTGGGTCTCAAATCTGCATGAGTCCAGGTCTCTCTGGACAGACATGTATATATACCAGGTCTCTCTATAGACCAGGTCTCTCTATATACCAGGTCTCTCTATATACCAGGTCTCTCTATATACCAGGTCTCTCTATAGACGAGGTCTCTCTATATACCAGGTCTCTCTATATACCAGGTCTCTCTATAGACGAGGTCTCTCTATATACCAGGTCTCTCTATATACCAGGTCTCTATATATACCAGGTCTCTCTATAGACGAGGTCTCTCTATATACCAGGTCTCTCTATATAACAGGTCTCTCAAGATACCAGGTCTCTCTATATACCAGGTCTCTGTGGACAGACATCTATATATACCAGGTCTCTCTATATACCAGGTCTCTCTATATACCAGGTCTCTGTGGACAGACATCTATATATACCAGGTCTCTCTATATACCAGGTCTCTCTACATACCAGGTCTCTCTGGACAGACATGTGTATATGCCAGGTCTCTCTATATACCAGGTCTCTCTACATACCAGGTCTCTCTGGACAGACATCTATATATACCAGGTCTCTCTATATACCAGGTCTCTCTACATACCAGGTCTCTCTGGACAGACATGTGTATATGCCAGGTCTCTCTGGGACAGATATGTGTATATGCCAGCACCAGCTTTTCGTCACACCACCTGTCACACCATCTATCTCTATCCCAGTGACACTCACTTACGTAGTCCACATGCTCTCACACACACACAGGCATACACACACACTCAACTCCCGCCCTGTGCCATCGGGTTTGGACTTCCTGACAGGTCGCCCCCAGGTGGTGAAGGTAAGATTCAACAATTCCACTCCGCTGATCCTCAACACAGGGGCCCCACAAGCGTGTGTGCTTGGCCCTCTCCTGTACTTACTGTTCTCCCATGACTGCGTGGCCACGCATCCAACTAAATCATCTAGTTTGTAGACGACACAACAGTAGTAGAGTTGATTACCAACAACAACGAGACAGGGATTGAGCTGAGGGCACTAACTAGGGAGATGATCATGGACTTCAGAAAACAGCAGAGGGAGCACCCCCCTATCCACATCGACTGGACAGCAGTGGGGAAGGTGGAAAGTTTTTGTTCCTCGGCGTACACATCATGTCTGTCCAGAGAGACAAACTGAAATGGTCCACCCACACAGACAGTGTGTTGAAGAAGATGCAACAGCGCCTTTATAAGGCTGAAGAAATGTGGCTTGTCACCTAAAACCCTCCCAAACTTTTACAGATGTACAATTGAGAGCATCCTGTCGGGCTGTATCACAGACTGGTACGGCAACTGCATCGCCCAAAACTGTAAGGCTCTCCAGAGGATAGTGAGGTCTGCACAACGCATTACCAGGGGCAAACTACCTGCCCTCCAGGACACCTACACCACACGATGTCACAGGAAGGCCAAAAAGATCATCATGGACAACCACCCGAGCCACTCCTTGTTCACCCCGTTATCATCCAGAAGGCGAGGTCAGTACAGGTGCATCAAAGCTGAGACACAGAGACTGAAAAACAACTTCTATCTCAAGGCCATCAGACTGTTAGGGCTAGGCAGAATACTGCCCCCTTTGGATGAATTGCGTGCCCATAGTAAACTGAAAATAAATCTGTCCAAAATTGCTAATGTATGCATATAATAATAATTATTGGATAGAAACCACTCTAAAGCTTCTAAAACCGTTTGAATGATGTCTGTAAGTATAGCAGAACTCACAGGGCAGGCAATCTCCCAAACTATTTTTGGAGTACTAAAAGTTGGAGCAACTTTGACATCATCGCCCCCACCCTTCCCAACCAGCTATGGATCTGGAGACACTTTCTATGTCTTCCACTAGATGTCCTCATTCAGTACAGCGTTTAATTGTGCAAATCCCGCAAGCTTTGACCCTTTGCGAGGCGAAAGAGTGGATGTCGCGAGAAATGTCTGAGCGCCGTCTCAGATTATTGAATAGTGAAATATTTCTGTAACGTTAAAAAGAAATGTGACAAAGCGATTGCATTAAGAAGCAGTTTATCTTTCTAACTATATGTAGAACATGTATATTTAGTCAAAGTTTATGATGTGTATTGCTGTTATCTGGCGTTATCTGGCGGTGCTCTCTATAATTTCTCCGGACATTTTTTAGCATTTTCTGAACATGGCGTCAATGTAAACGGAGATGTATGGATATAAATGGCATATTATTGAAAAAAACATAAATGTACTGTGTAACATGTTCTATTACTGTCATCTGATGAAGATTTTCAAAAGGTCAGTGAATTATTTTTCTTTTAATCCTGCGTTTGTGATTGCATCTTTTGTTCGACAAAATGGCTACATATCGTCTGTGTCTTTGGTGGTGGTTTGACATACATATGTGCTATGTTTTCGCCGTAAAACATTTTAGAAATCTGACTCGCTGGGTAGATGAACAAGGTGTTTATATTTCATTTGAGCTATTGGACTTGTTAATGTGTGGAGGTTAAATATTTCTAAGAATATTTTTGCATTCTGTGCACCATCTTTTGAGTTGAGCGTGGGGGGGGGGGGTGCCCTTGGGGAACGTGTAGCGTGAACAAGTTAAACAGCCATCACTAACACAGAAAGGCTGCTCCCTGCATACAGACTTGAAGTCATTGGCCACTTTGATAAATGGATCACTAGTCATTGTATTAATGCCACTTGCATAATGTTTACATATTTTGCATTACATTTACATTTACATTTAAGTCATTTAGCAGACGCTCTTATCCAGAGCGACTTACAAATACTCATCTCATATGTACATACTGTATTTTATACAATCTATTCCACATTGCCTATGCCGCTCTGTCATTGCTCATCCATATATTTATATGGATATATTCTTACTCCATCCCTTTACTTAGATGTGTGTGCATTAGGTAGTTGTTGTGGAATCGTTAGATTACATGTCAGATATTGCTGCACTGTCGGAACTAGAAGCACAAATATTCCACTACACTGCAGACATACACACACGCACAAGCATGCAAACACCCATACACACACAAACACACACCATGTCCTTATCTCTTTAACTGTGGGCGATGGCGATCCCCTGACTGAACAGCCCCTCTTCATGAAGATGGATATTACAGCTGAATTATATACACTGCAGCTGTCAGAGGCGGAGGCCATCCATTACAGCTTCTTTTCTAGGCATGGTGAAGACTGCTGCCACCAGCTTGTACAGCATCTCATCTCTGCCCGCTCCGCTCACTCAGCGCTTTCTGCTCCACTCAGCCTCATGTATTTACTCCACAGCGTGGAGGACAGATAAATTACACACCTCAATACTGCCAGTCCTGTCAATGTCAACATTTCTGTTCTCTGGGCCAATGACGAGAAGGTGACAGCTGCTGTCTGGCCAGCCTCATCCGTCTTGGAGATCAGGGAAAGTGACATGTTGCACCTCAGTCTTAAGGCAAGTGGTCACCAGCCTCAACGAACCAATCCACGCGAAGATGAGGTCAACTCTTCAGTCTGACCCCCCCCCCCAGCTATCAGACTGGCATCCCCATGGGAGCAGCCGTGACGTGATTTCCATGTGGTTTCCATGGCTACATGGCAAACACTGTTGCTGTAGCCGCCCTGTTAACAAATTGAGGCAATTATATCTGAGGAGCAGCTGCTCTACCAGTCCCTCCCCCATCATACCTTCCCTCCCCCATGGTACCATCCCTCCCCCATCGTATCGTCCCTCCCCCATCGTATCGTCCCTCCCCCTTAGCACCGTCCCTCCCCCATGGTACCGTCCCTCCCCCATGGTACTGTCGTGTCTTTGGCTATGCCGGATTAAGTGATATGACATGCTATTCTATAAATTAATTTCTCCGTAATTAATATGACCTGATTGAGCTAATCATGTAAATGATTAGCTCATGTAAACTAGAGAGTCGGGCACCACAAAATAATATTTATAGAGCTATTATCTTCCGAATAAACCCTTAAAGACCAAGTAATATTTTACATCAATAGCAGTCAATATTAATCGTCATCTTAATTCAGTCTGCACGAACCCTGGCTCACAATGTTATGCAGGTGAATGAGGACCCAAAAGCAACTTGGCGAAAACAGAGTCTTTAATCCAGTAAAGTAAATCTACAATCATAAAGCATAATTCCACTCGTAATGACGAGAACAGACTGGAGACTCGATCATGAACTGCAGGTTGCCTCGGGAAGGCACTTGAACGTAGCAGACTCAGACACCTGCTCACCACGCAGCATCTGAGGGAAACACGACACGACAGGGCGATACACAGACACAGCACGGTGAACAATAGACAAGGATCCGACAGGGCAGGAACGGAAAACAAGGGGAGAAATAGGGACTCTAATCAGGGAAAAAGATAGGGAACAGGTGTGGGAAGACTAAATGATTGATTAGGGGAATAGGAACAGCTGGGAGCAGGAACGGAACGATAGAGAGAAGAGAGAGAGGAAGGGAGAGAGAAAAAGGGGAACGAACCTAAAAAGACCAGCAGGGGGAAAACAAACAGAAGGAAAAGCAAAATGACAAGACAATCTAAGACAAAACATGACAGTACCCCCCCACTCACCGAGCGCCTCCTGGCGCTCTCGAGGAGGAACACTGGCGGCAACGGAGGAAATCATAGATCACAAACGGTCCAGCACGTCCCGAGAAAGAACCCAACTCCTCTCCTCAGGACCGTAACGGAAAAACGAAAAAAAGGGAAACTAGGGTACTACTCTAAAAAAAAAAATGAGACACGGGTAGAGAACTGAAAGCTTAAGAGCAAACAGGACCAAACAGGCCAGGAGAGTAACAACTAGGGACAGACTGAGACACAGCAAGGGCAGGAACAAGAACAGGAGAGATGCGATGGCAGGGAACAGACTGAGACCCAGCAAGACCAGGAGCAGAAGCAGAAAAAAAATTACCAGACTTCTTCTGCGCGCAGTCCGAACACGCAGCCACGAAACGGCGCGTGTCACGCTCCTGAGTAGGCCACCAAAACTGCTGGCGAATAGAAGCAAGCGTACCCCGAACGCCGGGATGGCCAGCTAACTTGGCAGAGTGAGCCCACTGAAGAACAGCCAGACGAGTAGAAACAGGAACGAAAAGAAGGTTACTAGGGCAAGCGCGGCGACGCAGTGTGCGTGAGTGCTTGCTTAACCTGTCTCTCAATTCCCCAGACAGTCAACCCGACAACACGCCCAACAGGAAGGATCCCCTCGGGATCGGTAGAAGCCACAGAAGAACTAAAGAGACGGGATAAAGCATGAGGCTTGGTGTTCTTAGTACCCGGGCAATAAGAAATAACGAATTCGAAACGAGCGAAAAACAACGCCCAACGAGCATGACGCGCATTCAGTCGTTTGGCAGAACGGATGTACTCAAGGTTCTCTTGGTCAGTCCAAACGACAAAAGGAACGGTCGCCCCCTCCAACCACTGTCGCCATTTGCCTAGGGCTAAACGGATGGCGAGCAGTTCGCGGTTAGCCACATCATAGTTACGTTCCGACGGTGACAGGCGATGAGAAAAATACGCACAAGGGTGGACCCCATCGTCAGTATCGGAGCGCTGGGACAGAATGGCTCCCACGCCCACCCCGACGCGTCAACCTCAACAATAAACGGTTTAGTGACGTCAGGTGCAACAAGGATAGGAGCGGATGCAAAACGCTTCTTGAAGAGATCAGGACAACAATCATACGACCGGTGAGGAGGAAGGGAGTTGGTTCTGGACCGACTGAAGACCGTGCGCAGACCATGATACTCCTCCGGCACTCCTGTCAAATCACCAGGTTCCTCCTGAGAAGAGGGGACAGAACAAACAGGAGAAATAGCAGACATTAAACACTTCACATGACAAGAAACGTTCCAGGAAAGGATAGAATTACTAGACCAATCAAAAGAAGGATTATGACACACTAGCCAGGGATGACCCAAAACAACAGGTGTAAAAGGTGAACAAAAAATCAAAAAAGAAATGGTCTCACTATGGTTACCAGATACAGTGAGGGTTAAAGGTAGTGTTTCATATAATATACTGGGGAGAGGACTACCATCCAAGGCAAACATGACCGTGGGCTCCCCTAACTGTCTGAGAGGAATGTCATGTTCCCAAGCCCAGGCTTCGTCCATAAAACAGCCCTCCGCCCCAGAGTCTATTAATGCACTGCAGGAAGCTGCCGATCCGGTCCAGCGTAGATGGACCGGTAAGGTAGTACAGGTACTTGACGGAGAGGACCGTCTAGTAGCGCTTATCAGTCGCCCTCCGCTTACTGATGAGCTCTGGCCTTTAACTGGACATGAAATGACAAAATGACCAGCGGAACCGCAATAGAGACAGAGGTGGTTGGTGATTCTCCGTTCCCTCTCCTTAGTCGAGATGCGAATACCCCCCAGCTGCATGGGCTCAACACCTGAGTCAGTGGGGAAAGATGGTAGTGTAGGGGAGAGGGGGGACACAGTTAACGCGAGCTCTCTTCTATGAGCTCGGTGACGAAGATCTACCCGTCGTTCAATGCGAATAGCGAGTTCAATCAAAGAATCCACGCTGGATGGAACCTCCCGAGAGAGAATCTCATCCTTAACCTTAGCGTGGAGTCCCTCCAGAAAACGAGCGAGCAACGCCTGCTCGTTCCAGTTACTGGAGGCAGCAAGAGTGAGAAAATCTATAGAGTAATCCGTTATGGATCGATTACCTTGACATAGGGAAGACAGGGACCAGGAAGCTTCTTTCCCAAAAACTGAACGATCAAAAACCCTTATCATCTCCTCTTTAAAGTTCAGATAATTGTTAGTACACTCAGCGCTTGCCTCCCAGATAGCTGTGCCCCACTGCCGAGCCCGACCAGTAAGGAGTGATATGACGTAGGCAATCCGAGCTCTCTCTCTTGAGTATGTGTTGGGTTGGAGAGAGAACACTATATCACACTGGGTGAGAAAGGAGCGGCACTCAGTGGGCTGCCCAGAATAACATGGTGGGTTATTAACCCTAGGTTCCGGAGGCTCGGAAGACCCGGAAGTAGCTGGTGGCACGAGACGAAGACTCTGATACTGTCCTGAGAGGTCGGAGACCTGAGCGGCCAGGGTCTCAACGGCATGCCGAGCAGCAGACAATTCCTGCTCGTGTCTGCCGAGCATCGCTCCCTGGAACTCGAGAGTAGAGTAGAGAGAATCCATAGTCGCTGGGTCCATTCTTGGTCGGATCCTTCTGTTATGCAGGTGAATGAGGACCCAAAAGCAACTTGGCGAAAACAGAGTCTTTAATCCAGTAAAGTAAATCTACAATCATAAAGCATAATTCCACTCGTAATGACGAGAACAGACTGGAGACTCGATCATGAACTGCAGGTTGCCTCGGGAAGGCACTTGAACGTAGCAGACTCAGACACCTGCTCACCACGCAGCATCTGAGGGAAACACGACACGACAGGGCGATACACAGACACAGCACGGTGAACAATAGACAAGGATCCGACAGGGCAGGAACGGAAAACAAGGGGAGAAATAGGGACTCTAATCAGGGAAAAAGATAGGGAACAGGTGTGGGAAGACTAAATGATTGATTAGGGGAATAGGAACAGCTGGGAGCAGGAACGGAACGATAGAGAGAAGAGAGAGAGGAAGGGAGAGAGAAAAAGGGGAACGAACCTAAAAAGACCAGCAGGGGGAAAACAAACAGAAGGAAAAGCAAAATGACAAGACAATCTAAGACAAAACATGACACACAAGTTGAATCAGCAATACAAAATTGGGTTTAATTATTTATTTACTAAATCATAACTTGATTACAAATTACATTATAAAGGAAAATGTCCCGAGCGGGCGGAACAGATATGACAGCTTGTTACACAAAAGAAAAGGGTCTGGATTTGATTGAAAGAGCGGGAAGACTGAGTAACAAAGGAAGAAGCTGTGCTATCGTAAATGCAGTATCTTATGCATTCTAAATTACCGCCCATTTGGAAAAGGAAAATGCAATACATATTTACTCTGTGCTGCGCTTCAGTAGGTTGGTGGTAGATGGAAGGCCGTGTTGCCCAACCAAGTCTTTTGAAGAATGTCTCTGGTTGTCAATTGGATACGTTGTAGTAACATCGTTGGATGATAGACGAGACACTCTGTCTGTTCCTTCCTAACCCTTGTTTGCATCTGCTGTTGCTAACTCAACGGCTAGATGGTATAGAGTACAGTGTATATACATATGAGATGAGTAATGTAGGGTATGTAAACATTATATGAAGTGGCATTGTTTAAAGTGGCAAGTGATACATTTATTACCTCAATTTATCCATTATTAAAGTGGCTGAAGTTGAATCAGTATGTTGGCAGCAGCCACTCAATGTTAGTGATGGCTGTTTAACAGTCTGATGGCCTTGAGATAGAAGCTGTTTTTCAGTCTCTCGGTCCCAGATTTGATGCACCTGTACTGACCTCGCCTTATGGATGATAACGGGCTGAACAGGCAGTGGCTCGGGTGGTTGTTGTCCTTGATGATCTTTTTGGCCTTCCTGTGACATCGGGTGGTGTAGGTGTTCTAGAGGGCAGGTAGTTTGCCCCCGGAGCCTTACGGTTATGGGCGGAGCAGTTGCCGTACCAGGCAGTGATACAGCCCGACAGGATGCTCTCGATTGTGCATCTGTAAAAGTTTGGGAGTGTTTTTGGTGACAAGCCACATTTCTTCAGCCTCCTGAGGTTGAGGAGGCCCTGCTGCGCCTGCTTCACCACGCTGTCTGTGTGGATGGACCATTTCAGTTTGTCCGTGATGTGTACGTCGAGGAACTTAAAACATTCCACCCTCTCCACTACTGTCCCATTGATGTGGATAGGGGGGTGCTCCCTCTGCTGTTTCCTGAAGTCCACGATCATCTCCATTGTTTTGTTGACGTTGAGTGTGAGGTTACTTTCCTGACACCACACTCCAAGGGCCCTCACCTCCTCCCTGTAGGCCGTCTCGTCGTTGTAAGGTAATCAAGCCTACCACTGTAGTGTCGTCTGCAAACTTGATGATTGAGTTGGAGGCGTGCATGGCCACGCAGTCGTGGGTGAACAGGGAGTACAGGAGAGGGCTGAGAATGCACCCTTGTGGGGCCCCAGTGTTGAGGATCAGCAGGGTGGAGATGTTTTTACCTACCTTCACCACCTTGGGGGCGGCCCGTCAGGAAGTCCAGGACCCAGTTGCACAGGGCGGGGTGGAGACCCAGGGTCTCGAACTTGATGACGAGTTTGGAGGGTATTATGATGTTAAATGCTGTAGTTGATGAACAGTATTCTCACATAGGTATTCCTCTTGTCCAGATGGGTTAGGGCAGTGTGCAGTGTGATTGCGATTGCTTTGTCTGTGGACCTATTGGGGCGGTAAGCAAATTGGAGTGGGTCTAGGATGTCAGGTAGGGTGGAGGTGATATGGTCCTTGATTAGTCTCTCAAAGCACTTCATGATGATGGAAGTGAGTACTACGGGGCGGTAGTCATTTAGCTCAGTTACCATAGCTTTCTTGGAAACAGGAACAATGGTGGCCCTCTTGAAGCATGTGGTGACAGCAGACTGGGATAATGATTGAATATGTCCGTAAACACACCAGCCAGCTGGTCTGCGCATGCTCTGAGGACACGGCTGGGGATGCCATCTGGGCCTGCAGCCTTGCGAGGGTTGACACGTTTAAATGTTTTGCTCATGTCGGCTGCAGTGAAGGAGAGCCCGTAGGTTTTGGTAGCGGGCCGAGTCAGTGGCACTGTAGTGTCCTCAAAGCGAGCAAAGAAGTTGTTTAGTCTGTCTGGGAGCAACACATCCTGGTACGCGATGGTGTTGGTTTACCTTTTATAGTCCGTGATTGACTGTAGACCCTGCTACATACCTCTCATGTCTGAGCCGTTGAATTGCGACTCTACTTTGTCTCTATACTGACGCCTAGCTTGTTTCATTGCCTTGCGGAGGGAATAGTTACACTGTTTGTATTTGGTCAAGTTTCGGTTCACCTTGCCGTGATTAAAAGCAGAGGTTCGCGCTTTCAGTTTTGCACGAATGCTGCCATCAATCCACGGTTTCTGGTTTGGGAATGTTTTAATAGACGCTGTGGGTACAACATCGCTGATGCACTTGCTAATAAACCCGCTCACCGAATCAGCTTATACATCAATGTTGTTGTTCGCCGCAATGCTGAACATATCCCAGTCCACGTCATCAAAGCAATCTTGAAGCATGGAATCCAATTGGTAGGACCAGCGTCGAACAGACCTGAGCGTGGGAGCTTCCAGTTTTAGTTTCTGTCTATAGGCAGTGAGTAACAAAATGGAGTTGTGGTCAGCTTTTCCGAAAGGAGGGCGGGGGAGGGTCTTATATGAGTCGCGGAAGTTAGAATAACAATGATCTAGGGTTTTGCCAGCCCTAGCTTCAAAATCGATATGCTGATAGAATTTAGGGAGCCTTGTTTTCAGATTAGCCCAGCTAAAATAAATGCAGCCTCAGGATATGTGGTTTCCAGTTTCGATAGAGTCAAATTAAGTTTGTTCAGGTCCATCGGTGTGTCTGCTTGGGGGGGGGGGGGTTTATATGCGGCTGTGATTATAATCAAAGAGAATTCTCTAGGTAGATAATGCGGTCGGCATTTGATTGTGAGGAATTCTAAGTCAGATGAACAGAAGGACTTGAGTTCCTGTATGTTGTTATGATCACACCAGGTCTCGTTAATCATAAGGCATAACCCCCCGCCCCTCTTCTTACCAGAAAGATGCTGTTTCTGTCGGCGTGATGCGTGAAGAAACCAGCTGGCTCTACTGACTCCGATAGCGTGTCTCGAGAGTGAGCCATGTTTCCGTGAAACAAAGAACGTTACAGTCTCTGATGTCTCTCTGGAAGGCTACCCTTGCACTGATTTTGTCTACGTTGTTGTCAAGAGACTGGACATTGGCAAGTAGTATGCTCGGGAACGGTGTGTGCCCGTCTATGGAGCCTGACCAGAAGACTATTACGTGCTCCAAGACATGCAAACAGACAGAGATCACTCAGAGTCTTAACAACAATCCATTCTCTTATTTTGTGTGAGAAACCTGCCCTGTAATAAGCTTCTGTAGCAAACAACAAGTGAGTGGTTAGTGCTCCTTGATCATGTTTGGGAGAAGAGTGCCTCTATTTAAATGAGTTCAGGGCGAGGCTGTGAGACAGGGACACGCATTGTGTGTGAATGTATGTAGAGAAAATAGAGCACTGCGTGAGAGCTTGTGTGCAAACACTCTTCACTGCATCTATGTGCGTGGATGCCAGGAAGCTAGTGATCCTTAAATGATTTTGTGGGCAGTTATTGTAAGTGACCATGCCAGAGTGCCCATGCCAGAGTGCCCATGCCAGTCTGTAAATATGTGGACATGTGTGTGATTTAATTGATGGCTAAATCTTTGAGTCTGAAGGCCACTGGAGAACATGAATTGGTTTTCTGAAGAAAATAAATATCTGCTTGTTTAGTATCTGCTGCAATTGAATGGAGAGGGAGAGGCAGGTGGGGATTCCTAGGGGGGGGGGGGTTAGGGAATGGAGGATAGTCCAAGCACAGCAGTGTTCTTATCTACCGTTTGCAGATTGTATGTGTGTTTGTGTTTGTGTGTGTGTGTGTGTGCGTGTGTGAGAGAGGAAAGAGCTCCTCTGTGCAGTCACCCAGCTAAAAACCACGCCATCACAAAGGAATGCGGTGCAGGTGGAACAGCAGCGTTGCGTTCCTACTTCCTGGTGGAATGATCCGACCAGTTAGGATGGAGAGGGGGTAGATTATCTGTTATGAATTCACCCATATGTTACAGGAAGATCCCTGTAGAATTTGATATAATGAAGCAGTAAACAGAAACCTGATGGGAGTAGTTTAATGTTTCTGGGCCATCCTTAATGTAAGGTTAAAAGCATGTAAGTGTTTTTATATCAACCCGTAGAGAACAGTTATCAGTCAAATGTTCCTGATTTAAAAGGTAACAAATTAGCAGACGATTCCTTCTCCAAATTGCCACTTTAACTTCACATGAATTACTTATTTCAGTCAATATCTCGTCTAGCATAAATCATATTCACATAGATTTTGACGATAGTAAACAGCAGGTCGGAAAAGCAAGGACAAATGTTTTTCCTACTCCAAAATAACCAATTAATAAATGATCAATGTGGGATAATGCCAAAGATCGAGACCTTTGAAGCACATGTAGGAAGGGTTTGGTTTAGGGGTAGGATAAGGACAAGACCTTTGAAGCACATGTAGGAAGGGTTTGGTTTAGGGGTAGGATAAGGACAATGCCATTAAAGGGTTTGGTTTAGGGGTAGGATAAGGACAAGACCTTTGAAGCACATGTAGAAAGGGTTTGGTTTAGGGGTAGGATAAGGACAAGACCTTTGAAGCACATGTAGAAAGGGTTTGGTTTAGGGGTAGGATAAGGACAATGCCATTAAAGGGTTTGGTTTAGGGGTAGGATAAGGACAAGACCTTTGAAGCACGAGTAGAAAGGGTTTGGTTTAGGGGTAGGATAAGGACAAGACCTTTGAAGCACATGTAGAAAGGGTTTGGTTTAGGGGTAGGATAAGGACAATGCCATTAAAGGGTTTGGTTTAGGGGTAGGATAAGGACAAGACCTTTGAAGCACGAGTAGAAAGGGTTTGGTTTAGGGGTAGGATAAGGACAAGACCTTTGAAGCACATGTAGAAAGGGTTTGGTTTAGGGGTAGGATAAGGACAAGACCTTTGAAGCACGAGTAGAAAGGGTTTGGTTTAGGGGTAGGATAAGGACAAGACCTTTGAAGCACATGTAGAAAGGGTGTGGTTTAGGGGTAGGATAAGGACAAGCCCTTTAAAGCATGAGTAGAAAGGGTTTGGTTTTGGGGTAGTATAAGAACAAGACCTTTAAAGGGTTTGGTTTAGGGGTAGGATAAGGACAAGACCTTTGAAGCACGAGTAGAAAGGCCAGGGTGTTTGATATGTGATATTCAGCAATGGCATTTCCACAGCACACTCAAGCTTACACATGCACGCAAGCACACACACACACACACACAGGCACGCACGCACGCACGCACACACACACGCAAGCACACACACACACGCACACACACACACACGCACGCACACTCATACACAGACCGGCTGAATAATTCAAGGTGGCTTTATCTTTCAAGTAGGCTTCTGCTGCAGATAATGGAAAGGCTGCCATTATCTCTACTTATACTCTGTTCCTCCTGTCATTAATGATACTACTGTTCTGTTCAGTTCCTCCTGTCATTACTGATACTACTGTTCTGTTCAGTTCCTCCTGTCATTACTAATACTACTGTTCAGTTCCTCCAGTGATTACTGCTACTACTGTTCTGTTCAGTTCCTCCTGACATTACTGATAATACTGTTCTGTTCAGTTCCTCCTGTGATTACTGCTACTACTGTTCTGTTCAGTTCCTCCTGACATTACTGATACTACTGTTCTGTTAAGTTCCTCCTGTCATTACTGATACTACTGTTCAGTTCCTCCTGTCATTACTGATACTACTGTTCTGTTCAGTTCCTCCTGTCATTACTAATACTACTGTTCAGTTCCTCCAGTGATTACTGCTACTACTGTTCTGTTCAGTTCCTCCTGACATTACTGATAATACTGTTCTGTTCAGTTCCTCCAGTGATTACTGCTACTACTGTTCTGTTCAGTTCCTCCTGACATTACTGATAATACTGTTCTGTTCAGTTCCTCCTGTCATTACTGATACTACTGTTCAGTTCCTCCAGTGATTACTGCTACTACTGTACTGTTCAGTTCCTCCTGACATTACTGATTCTACTGTTCTGTTCCTCCTGTCATTACTGATACTACTGTCCTGTTCCTCCTGTCATTACTGATACTACTGTTCAGTTCAGTTCCTCCTGTCATTACTGATACTACTGTTCAGTTCCTCCTGTCATTACTGATACTACTGTTCAGTTCCTCCTGTCATTACTGATACTACTGTTCTGTTCCTCCTGTCATTACTGATACTACTGTTCAGTTCCTCCTGTCATTACTGATACTACTATTCTGTTCAGTTCCTCCTGTCATTACTGATACTACTGTTCAGTTCCTCCTGTCATTACTGATACTACTGTTCAGTTCAGTTCCTCCTGTCATTACTGATACTCCTGTTCTGTTCAGTTCCTCCTGTCATTACTGATACTCCTGTTCTGTTCAGTTCCTCCTGCCATTACTGATACTACTGTTCAGTTCCTCCTGTCATTACTGATACTACTGTTCAGTTCCTCCTGTCATTACTGATACTACTGTTCAGTTCCTCCTGTCATTACTGATACTACTGTTCAGTTCAGTTCCTCCTGTCATTACTGATACTCCTGTTCTGTTCAGTTCCTCCTGTCATTACTGATACTCCTGTTCTGTTCAGTTCCTCCTGTCATTACTGATACTACTGTTCTGTTCTGTTCCTCCTGTCATTACTGATACTACTGTTCAGTTCCTCCTGTCATTACTGATACTACTGTTCTGTTCCTCCTTGTCATTACTGATACTACTGTTCTGTTCAGTTCCTCCTGTCATTACTGATACTACTATTCTGTTCAGTTCCTCCTGTCATTACTGATACTACTGTTCAGTTCCTCCTGTCATTACTGATACTACTGTTCAGTTCAGTTCCTCCTGTCATTACTGATACTCCTGTTCTGTTCAGTTCCTCCTGTCATTACTGATACTCCTGTTCTGTTCAGTTCCTCCTGTCATTACTGATACTACTGTTCTGTTCAGTTCCTCCTGTCATTACTGATACTACTGTTCAGTTCCTCCTGTCATTACTGATACTACTGTTCAGTTCCTCCTGTCATTACTGATACTACTGTTCAGTTCCTCCTGTCATTACTGATACTACTGTTCAGTTCAGTTCCTCCTGTCATTACTGATACTCCTGTTCTGTTCAGTTCCTCCTGTCATTACTGATACTCCTGTTCTGTTCAGTTCCTCCTGTCATTACTGATACTACTGTTCAGTTCCTCCTGTCATTACTGATACTACTGTTCTGTTCAGTTCATCCTGTCATTACTGATACTCCTGTTCTGTTCAGTTCCTCCTGTCATTACTGATACTACTGTTCAGTTCCTCCTGTCATTACTGATACTACTGTTCTGTTCAGTTCCTCCTGTCATTACTGCTACTACTGTTCTGTTCAGTTCCTCCTGTCATTACTGATACTACTGTTCAGTTCCTCCTGTCATTACTGATACTACTGTTCTGTTCAGTTCCTCCTGTCATTACTGATACTACTGTTCTGTTCCTCCTGTCATTACTGATACTACTGTTCAGTTCCTCCTGTCATTACTGATACTACTGTTCTGTTCAGTTCCTCCTGTCATTACTGATACTACTGTTCTGTTCCTCCTGTCATTACTGATACTACTGTTCAGTTCCTCCTGTCATTACTGATACTACTGTTCAGTTCCTCCTGTCATTACTGATACTACTGTTCAGTTCAGTTCCTCCTGTCATTACTGATACTACTGTTCAGTTCCTCCTGTCATTACTGATACTACTGTTCTGTTCCTCCTTGTCATTACTGATACTACTGTTCTGTTCCTCCTGTCATTACTTATACTACTGTTCTGTTCAGGTCCTCCTGTCATTACTGATACTACTGTTCAGTTCCTCCTGTCATTACTGATACTACTGTTCAGTTCCTCCTGTCATTACTGATTACTGACACTACTGATTCTGTTCAGTTCCTCCTGTCATTACTGATACTACTGTTCTGTTCAGTTCCTCCTGTCATTACTGATACTACTGTTCTGTTCTGTTCAGTTCCTCCTGTCATTACTGATACTACTGTTCTGTTCAGTTCCTCCTGTCATTACTGATACTACTGTTACTGTTCAGTTCCTCCTGTCATTACTGATACTACTGTTCTGTTCAGTTCCTCCTGTCATTACTGATACTACTGTTCTGTTCAGTTCCTCCTGTCATTACTGATACTGTTCTGTTCTGTTCCTCCTGTCATTACTGATACTGTTCAGTTCCTCCTGTCATTGTTCTGTTCAGTTCCTCCTGTCATTACTGATACTACTGTTCAGTTCCTCCTGTCATTACTGATACTACTGTTCTGTTCCTCCTGTCATAACTGATACTCCTGTTCTGTTCAGTTCCTCCTGTCATTACTGATACTACTGTTCTGTTCAGTTCCTCCTGTCATTACTGATACTACTGTTCTGTTCCTCCTGTCATTACTGATACTCCTGTTCTGTTCAGTTCCTCCTGTCATTACTGATACTACTGTTCTGTTCAGTTCCTCCTGTCATTACTGATACTACTGTTCTGTTACATTACTGTTCTGTTCAGTTCCTCCTGTCATTACTGATACTACTGTTCTGTTCAGTTCCTCCTGTCATTACTGATACTGTTCTGTTCAGTTCCTCCTGTCATTACTGATACTACTGTTCTACTGTTCAGTTCCTCCTGTCATTACTGATACTACTGTTCTGTTCAGTTCCTCCTGTCATTACTGATACTACTGTTAGTTCAGTTCCTGTCATTACTGATGTCATTACTGATCTGTTCAGTTCCTCCTGATACATTACATTACTGATACTACTGTTCTGTTCAGTTCCTCCTGTCATTACTGATACTACTGTTCTGTTCAGTTCCTCCTGTCATTACTGATACTACTGTTCTGTTCAGTTCCTCCTGTCATTACTGATACTACTGTTCTGTTCAGTTCCTCCTGTCATTACTGATACTACTGTTCAGTTCCTCCTGTCATTACTGATACTACTGTTCTGTTCAGTTCCTCCTGTCATTACTGATACTACTGTTCTGTTCCTCCTGTCATTCTGATACTACTGTTCAGTTCCTCCTGTCATTACTGATACTACTGTTCTGTTCAGTTCCTCCTGTCATTACTGATACTACTGTTCAGTTCCTCCTGTCATTACTGATACTACTGTTCTGTTCAGTTCCTCCTGTCATTACTGATACTACTGTTCTGTTCCTCCTGTCATTACTGATACTACTGTTCAGTTCCTCCTGTCATTACTGATACTACTGTTCTGTTCCTCCTTGTCATTACTGATACTACTGTTCTGTTCCTCCTGTCATTACTTATACTACTGTTCTGTTCAGGTCCTCCTGTCATTACTGATACTACTGTTCAGTTCCTCCTGTCATTACTGACACTACTGTTCAGTTCCTCCTGTCATTACTGATACTACTGTTCTGTTCAGTTCCTCCTGTCATTACTGATACTACTGTTCTGTTCAGTTCCTCCTGTCATTACTGATACTACTGTTCTGTTCAGTTCCTCCTGTCATTAGTTCCTCCTGTCATTACTGATACTACTGTTCTGTTCAGTTCCTCCTGTCATTACTGATACTACTGTTCTGTTCCTCCTGTCATAACTGATACTCCTGTTCTGTTCAGTTCCTCCTGTCATTACTGATACTACTGTTCTGTTCAGTTCCTCCTGTCATTACTGATACTACTGTTCTGTTCCTCCTGTCATAACTGATACTCCTGTTCTGTTCAGTTCCTCCTGTCATTACTGATACTACTGTTCTGTTCAGTTCCTCCTGATACTACTGTTCAGTTCCTCCTACTACTGTTCTGTTCAGTTCCTCCTGTCATTACTGATACTGTTCTGTTCAGTTCCTCCTGTCATTACTGATACTACTGTTCAGTTCCTCCTGTCATTACTGATACTACTGTTCAGTTCCTCCTGTCATTACTGATACTACTGTTCTGTTCAGTTCCTCCTGTCATTACTGATACTACTGTTCAGTTCCTCCTGTCATTACTGATACTACTGTTCTGTTCAGTTCCTCCTGTCATTACTGATACTACTGTTCTGTTCAGTTCCTACTGTCATTACTGATACTACTGTTCAGTTCAGTTCCTCCTGTCATTACTGATACTACTGTTCAGTTCCTCCTGTCATTACTGATACTACTGTTCTGTTCAGTTCCTCCTGTCATTACTGATACTACTGTTCAGTTCCTCCTGTCATTACTGATACTACTGTTCAGTTCCTCCTGTCATTACTGATACTACTGTTCTGTTCAGTTCCTCCTGTCATTACTGATACTACTGTTCTGTTCCTCCTGTCATTACTGATACTACTGTTCAGTTCCTCCTGTCATTACTGATACTACTGTTCAGTTCCTCCTGTCATTACTGATACTAATGTTCTGTTCAGTTCCTCCTGTCATTACGGATACTACTGTTCTGTTCAGTTCCTCCTGTCATTACTGATACTACTGTTCAGTTCAGTTCCTCCTGTCATTACTGATACTACTGTTCAGTTCCTCCTGTCATTACTGATACTACTGTTCAGTTCCTCCTGTCATTACTGATACTACTGTTCTGTTCAGTTCCTCCTGTCATTACTGATACTACTGTTCAGTTCCTCCAGTGATTACTGCTACTACTGTTCTGTTCAGTTCCTCCTGTCATTACTGATACTACTGTTCTGTTCAGTTCCTACTGTCATTACTGATACTACTGTTCAGTTCAGTTCCTCCTGTCATTACTGATACTACTGTTCTGTTCAGTTCCTTCTGTCATTACTGATACTACTGTTCTGTTCAGTTCCTCCTGTCATTAAGGATACTACTGTTCTGTTCAGTTCCTCCTGTCATTACTGATACTACTGTTCTGTTCAGTTCCTCCTGTCATTACTGATACTACTGTTCAGTTCAGTTCCTCCTGTCATTACTGATACTACTGTTCTGTTCAGTTCCTCCTGTCATTACTGATACTACTGTTCTGTTCAGTTCCTCCTGTCATTACTGATACTACTGTTCAGTTCCTCCTGTCATTACTGATACTACTGTTCTGTTCAGTTCCTCCTGTCATTACTGATACTACTGTTCAGTTCCTCCTGTCATTACTGATACTACTGTTCTGTTCAGTTCCTCCTGTCATTACTGATACTACTGTTCTGTTCAGTTCCTCCTGTCAAAACTGATACTACTGTTCTGTTCAGTTCCTCCAGTGATTACTGCTACTACTGTTCAGTTCCTCCAGTGATTACTGCTACTACTGTTCTGTTCAGTTCCTCCTGTCATTACTGATACTACTGTTCTGTTCAGTTCCTACTGTCATTACTGATACTACTGTTCAGTTCAGTTCCTCCTGTCATTACTAATACTACTGTTCTGTTCAGTTCCTCCTGTCATTACTGATACTACTGTTCTGTTCAGTTCCTCCTGTCATTACTGATACTACTGTTCAGTTCCTTCTGTCATTACTGATACTACTGTTCTGTTCAGTTCCTCCTGTCATTACTGATACTACTGTTCAGTTCCTTCTGTCATTACTGATACTACTGTTCAGTTCCTCCTGTCATTACTGATACTACTGTTCTGTTCAGTTCCTCCTGTCATTACTGATACTACTGTTCTGTTCAGTTCCTCCTGTCATTACTGATACTACTGTTCTGTTCAGTTCCTCCTGTCATTACTGATACTACTGTTCTGTTCCTCCTGTCATTACTGATACTACTGTTCAGTTCCTCCTGTCATTACTGATACTACTGTTCTGTTCAGTTCCTCCTGTCATTACTGATACTACTGTTCTGTTCAGTTCCTCCTGTCATTACTGATACTACTGTTCTGTTCAGTTCCTCCTGTCATTACTGATACTACTGTTCTGTTCCTCCTGTCATTACTGATACTACTGTTCAGTTCTGTCATTACTCCTGTTCAGTTCCTCCTGTCATTACTGATACTTCTGTTCAGTTCCTGTTCTACTGTTCAGTTCCTCCTGTCATTACTGATACTACTGTTCTGTTCAGTTCCTCCTGTCATTACTGATACTACTGTTCAGTTCCTCCTGTGATACTACTGTTCAGTTCCTCCTGTCATTACTGATACTACTGTTCTGTTCAGTTCCTCCTGTCATTACTGATACTACTGTTCTGTTCAGTTCCTCCTGTCATTACTGATACTACTGTTCAGTTCCTCCTGTCATTACTGATACTACTGTTCTGTTCAGTTCCTCCTGTCATTACTGATACTGTCATTGTTACTAGTTCCTCCTGTCATTACTGATACTACTGTTCTGTTCAGTTCCTCCTGTCATTACTGATCATTACTGATACTACTGTTCAGTTCCTCCTGTCATTACTGATACTACTGTTCTGTTCAGTTCCTCCTGTCATTACTGATACTACTGTTCAGTTCCTCCTGTCATTACTGATACTACTGTTCAGTGTTCATTTGATACTCCTGTTCTGTTCAGTTCCTTGTCATTACTGATACTACTGTTCAGTTCCTCCTGTCATTACTGATACTACTGTTCTGTTCAGTTCCTCCTGTCATTACTGATACTACTGTTCTGTTCAGTTCCTCCTGTCATTACTGATACTACTGTTCAGTTCCTCCTGTCATTACTGATACTACTGTTCAGTTCCTCCTGTCATTACTGATACTACTGTTCTGTTCAGTTCCTCCTGTCATTACTGATACTACTGTTCAGTTCCTCCTGTCATTACTGATACTACTGTTCAGTTCCTCCTGTCATTACTGATACTACTGTTCTGTTCAGTTCCTCCTGTCATTACTGATACAACTGTTCAGTTCCTCCTGTCATTACTGATACTACTGTTCAGTTCCTCCTGTCATTACTGATACTACTGTTCTGTTCCTCCTGTCATTACTGATACTACTGTTCTGTTCAGTTCCTCCTGTCATTACTGATACTACTGTTCAGTTCCTCCTGTCATTACTGATACTACTGTTCAGTTCAGTTCCTCCTGTCATTACTGATACTACTGTTCAGTTCCTCCTGTCATTACTGATACTACTGTTCTGTTCAGTTCCTCCTGTCATTACTGATACTACTGTTCAGTTCCTCCTGTCATTACTGATACTACTGTTCTGTTCAGTTCCTCCTGTCATTACTGATACTACTGTTCTGTTCAGTTCCTCCTGTCATTACTGATACTACTGTTCTGTTCAGTTCCTCCTGTCATTACTGATACTACTGTTCTGTTCAGTTCCTCCTGTCATTACTGATACTACTGTTCAGTTCCTCCTGTCATTACTGATACTACTGTTCTGTTCAGTTCCTCCTGTCATTACTGATACTACTGTTCTGTTCAGTTCCTCCTGTCATTACTGATACTACTGTTCTGTTCAGTTCCTCCTGTCATTACTGATACTACTGTTCTGTTCAGTTCCTCCTGTCATTATGATACTACTGTTCTGTTCTGTGACTTATCATTATGATACTACTGTTCTGTTCCTCCTGTCATTACTGATACTACTGTTCTGTTCTGTGACTTATCATTATGATACTACTGTTCTGTTCCTCCTGTCATTACTGATACTACTGTTCTGTTCTGTGACTTATCATTATGATACTACTGTTCTGTTCTGTGACTTATCATTATGATACTACTGTTCTGTTCTGTGACTTATCATTATGATACTACTGTTCTGTTCTGTGACTTATCATTATGATACTACTGTTCAGTTCCTCCTGTCATTACTGATACTACTGTTCTGTTCTGTGACTTATCATTATGATACTACTGTTCTGTTCCTCCTGTCATAACTGATACTACTGTTCTGTTCTGTGACTTATCATTATGATACTACTGTTCTGTGACTTATCATTATGATACTACTGTTCAGTTCCTCCTGTCATTACTGATACTACTGTTCTGTTCAGTTCCTCCTGTCATTACTGATAGTACTTGTGACTTATCATTATGATACTACTGTTCTGTTCTGTGACTTATCATTATGATACTACTGTTCTGTTCTGTGACTTATCATTATGATACTACTGTTCAGTTCCTCCTGTCATTACTGATACTACTGTTCTGTTCAGTTCCTCCTGTCATTACTGATAGTACTTGTGACTTATCATTATGATACTACTGTTCTGTTCTGTGACTTATCATTATGATACTACTGTTCTGTTCTGTGACTTATCATTATGATACTACTGTTCTGTTCTGTGACTTATCATTATGATACTACTGTTCTGTTCTGTGACTTATCATTATGATACTACTGTTCTGTTCTGTGACTTATCATTATGATACTACTGTTCTGTTCTGTGACTTATCATTATGATACTACTGTTCTGTGACTTATCATTATGATACTACTGTTCTGTGACTTATCATTATGATACTACTGTTCTGTTCTGTGACTTATCATTATGATACTACTGTTCTGTTCTGTGACTTATCATTATGATATAGGGGAGTTCTGCTTCTGTAATGCAACATTTCGTTCATCAACTGGTAAGATTGCCTTGGATCATGTTATTAGTCTTGTCATCACAACTCCCTGATGGATTGGTTCAATGAAACCATCAAGTCTTTCCATGTTGTAGATCATCCAGATGTGGTTGTCCCTCTGAGCAGATATCCCTGCTGTTCAAGAGACTCCAACTGCAGCCCAGTGACCAGACTCCAACTGCAGCCCAACTTTGATTTAATTTAACTGGTCAATTGTGCAGCTGCCCACTTCTGAGCTCACTATGTGACAGCTGAAACAACAGATGATCAGACCATGTGGCTGAGACCAGCAGCGCGGCTGAGACCAACAGCGCGGCTGAGACCAACAGCGCGGCTGAGACCAGCAGGGTGGCTGAGACCAACAGGGTGGCTGAGACCAGCAGCGCGGCTGAGACCAACAGCGCGGCTGAGACCAACAGCGCGGCTGAGACCAGCAGCGCGGCTGAGACCTGCAGCTTGGCTGAGACCTGCAGCATGGCCGAGACCTGCAGCTTGGCCGAGACCAGCAGCGCGGCCGAGACCAGCAGCTTGGCTGAGACCAGCAGCGTGACCTAGACCTGCAACTTGGATGAGACCTGCATTGCAGCAGCAGGGGGTCATAATTATAAAAAACAGCATCAAAACCCCAAACCGTCCCACAGCAGGCTGAATCATAACAAACCAGGCATAGCAACCATTGGTATGTCAACAAAGGAACCTGTGCAGAAACTAATTCCAGAATTGCAACAGATAATTAGTAAGTTTAGATATCCCGCTAAATCAGACAACTTAGGAAAGGGGTGAAATATTCTCTGCATTGTCCCTTCACTCAGTAGTGATCTCAACAAAGAGTTGAATCAGAGCAAAGTGTCAGGATGATATTAATGGTATTGTTTGCACTCGCAGCCATCCTACAATTGTGTTGTATTGTGTTGTTTTATGTTGCATTGAAGAGCAGTGTGGGGGGGGGGGGTCTAGTCTAGCTGGTTGTCATGACGGCAGCGGTGACACCAGAACAACAGCCAGAGGAAGTGTCCCAGGCCACGACCAAGGACCCAGGATCAGGACCCAGAACCCAGGACCCAGAACCCATGACCCAGGACCCAGAAACCAGGACCCATGATCAGAACCCAGAACCCAGGATCCATGACCCAGAACCCAGGGCCCAGGACTCTGGACCCAGAACCCATGATCAGGACCCATAACCCAGGACCCAGAACCCATGATCAGGACCCAGAACCCAGGACCCAGGACCCCTGACCCATAACCCAGAACCCAGAACCCAGGACCCATGATCAGGACCCAGGACCCAGGACACATAACCCAGGATCCATGATCCAGTAATCATGCCCATCTCCATGACTCAATACCCAGTACTCCCCAACCTGTAGTCAGCCAGTCAACCTCTATATATAGACTTGTTATAGCCCTGTCAACCTCTATATATAGACTTGTTATAGCCCTGTCAACCTCTATATATAGACTTGTTATAGCCCTGTCAACCTCTATATATAGACTTGTTATAGCCCTGTCAACCTCTATATATAGACTTGTTATAGCCCTGTCAACCTGCCAGAATCTACTAAAAATAGTCTCAGCCCGTGTTCCATCTCTTCTCCTTTGAGTTCCTCTGTGGCTCCCTTTAATTTGTACTTTCCTCCCTAAAGATACAAATAGAAGAGAAGAAGAGACCAGATACAACTAGAAGAGAGGAAGAGACCAGATACAACTAGAAGAGAGGAAGAGACCAGATACAAATAGAAGAGAGGAAGAGACCAGATACAACTAGAAGAGAGGATGAGACCAGATACAAATAGAAGAGAGGATGAGACCAGATACAAATAGAAGAGAGGATGAGACCAGATACAAATAGAAGAGAGGAAGAGACCAGATACAAATAGAAGAGAGGAAGAGACCAGATACAACTAGAAGAGAGGAAGAGGCCAGATACAACTAGAAGAGAGGAAGAGACCAGATACAACTAGGAGAGGAAGAGACCAGATACAACTAGAAGAGAGGAAGAGACCAGATACAACTAGAAGAGAGGAAGAGACCAGATACAACTAGAAGAGAGGAAGAGACCAGATACAACTAGAAGAGAGGAAGAGACCAGATACAACTAGAAGAGAGGAAGAGACCAGATACAACTAGAAGAGAGGAAGAGAGGAAGAGACCAGATACAACTAGAAGAGAGGAAGAGACCAGATACAACTAGAAGAGAGGAAGAGAGGAAGAGACCAGATACAACTAGAAGAGAGGAAGAGACCAGATACAACTAGAAGAGAGGAAGAGAGGAAGAGACCAGATACAACTAGAAGAGAGGATGAGAGGAAGAGACCAGATACAACTAGAAGAGAGGAAGAGACCAGATACAAATAGAAGAGAGGAAGAGACCAGATACAACTAGAAGAGAGGATGAGACCAGATACAAATAGAAGAGAGGATGAGACCAGATACAAATAGAAGAGAGGATGAGACCAGATACAACTAGAAGAGAGGAAGAGAGGAAGAGACCAGATACAACTAGAAGAGAGGATGAGACCAGATACAAATAGAAGAGAGGAAGAGACCAGATACAACTAGAAGAGAGGAAGAGACCAGATACAAATAGAAGAGAGGAAGAGACCAGATACAACTAGAAGAGAGGAAGAGGCCAGATACAACTAGAAGAGAGGAAGAGGCCAGATACAACTAGAAGAGAGGAAGAGACCAGATACAACTAGAAGAGAGGATGAGACCAGATACAAATAGAAGAGAGGAAGAGACCAGATACAACTAGAAGAGAGGATGAGACCAGATACAAATAGAAGAGAGGATGAGACCAGATACAACTAGAAGAGAGGAAGAGAGGAAGAGACCAGATACAACTAGAAAGAGGAAGATGAGACCAGATACAAATAGAAGAGAGGAAGAGACCAGATACAACTAGAAGAGAGGAAGAGACCAGATACAACTAGAAGAGAGGAAGAGACCAGATACAACTAGAAGAGAGGAAGAGGCCAGATACAACTAGAAGAGAGGAAGAGGCCAGATACAACTAGAAGAGAGGAAGAGACCAGATACAACTAGAAGAGAGGAAGAGACCAGATACAACTAGAAGAGAGGAAGAGACCAGATACAACTAGAAGAGAGGAAGAGACCAGATACAACTAGAAGAGAGGAAGAGACCAGATACAACTAGAAGAGAGGATGAGACCAGATACAAATAGAAGAGAGGAAGAGACCAGATACAACTAGAAGAGAGGAAGAGACCAGATACAACTAGAAGAGAGGAAGAGACCAGATACAACTAGAAGAGAGGATGAGACCAGATACTAATATATAATATAATAATATATGCCATTTAGCGGACGCTTTTATCCAAAGCGACTTACAGTCATGTGTGCATACATTCTACGTATGGGTGGTCCCGGGAATCGAACCCACTACCCTGGCGTTACAAGCGCCATGCTCTACCAACTGAGCTACAGAAGGACCACAGATACAAATAGAAGAGAGGAAGAGAGAGGAAGAGAGGAAGAGACCAGATACAACTAGAAGAAGAGGAAGAGACCAGATACAACTAGAAGAGAGGAAGAGACCAGATACAACTAGAAGAGAGGAAGAGACCAGATACAAATAGAAGAGAGGAAGAGAGGAAGAGACCAGATACAACTAGAAGAGAGGAAGAGAGGAAGAGACCAGATACAACTAGAAGAGAGGAAGAGACCAGATACAACTAGAAGAGAGGAAGAGACCAGATACAACTAGAAGAGAGGAAGAGACCAGATACAAATAGAAGAGAGGAAGAGACCAGATACAACTAGAAGAGAGGAAGAGAGGAAGAGACCAGATACAAATAGAAGAGAGGAAGAGACCAGAGACAACTACAACTAGAAGAGAGGAAGATACAAATAGAGGAAGAGACCAGATACAACTAGAAGAGAGGAAGAGACCAGATACAAATAGAAGAGAGGAAGAGACCAGATACAAATAGAAGAGAGGAAGAGACCAGATACAACTAGAAGAGAGGAAGAGACCAGATACAACTAGAAGAGAGGAAGAGACCAGATACAACTAGAAGAGAGGAAGAGACCAGATACAACTAGAAGAGAGGAAGAGACCAGATACAACTAGAAGAGAGGAAGAGACCAGATACAACTAGAAGAGAGGAAGAGAGGAAGAGACCAGATACAACTAGAAGAGAGGAAGAGACCAGATACAACTAGAAGAGAGGAAGAGACCAGATACAACTAGAAGAGAGGAAGAGACCAGATACAACTAGAAGAGAGGAAGAGACCAGATACAACTAGAAGAGAGGAAGAGACCAGATACAACTAGAAGAGAGGAAGAGACCAGATACAACTAGAAGAGAGGAAGAGACCAGATACAACTAGAAGAGAGGAAGAGACCAGATACAACTAGAAGAGAGGAAGAGACCAGATACAACTAGAAGAGAGGAAGAGACCAGATACAACTAGAAGAGAGGAAGAGACCAGATACAACTAGAAGAGAGGAAGAGACCAGATACAACTAGAAGAGAGGAAGAGACCAGATACAACTAGAAGAGAGGAAGAGACCAGATACAACTAGAAGAGAAGAAGAGAGGAAGAGACCAGATACAACTAGAAGAGAGGAAGAGACCAGATACAACTAGAAGAGAGGATGAGACCAGATACAACTAGAAGAGAGGAAGAGAGGAAGAGACCAGATACAACTAGAAGAGAGGATGAGACCAGATACAACTAGAAGAGAGGAAGAGACCAGATACAACTAGAAGAGAGGAAGAGAGGAAGAGACCAGATACAACTAGAAGAGAGGAAGAGACCAGATACAACTAGAAGAGAGGAAGAGAGGAAGAGACCAGATACAACTAGAAGAGAAGAAGAGGCAACACTCTCTCTCTCTCTGCCCTTATGACAAAAAGGATCTTACATGTAAAATGCTCATAATTACTTAGAAATGGTTTCTTAATGACAGGTCATCAATACACGTTCACAGGAACATTTCCATGAAGTCAAATGAAACTTTATTTATGCAGCACATTTCAGGTGTGAAATGCAATGTACTTTACAGGAAGGTAACACATATAATCAATGAAAATAAAAACTTTACTTTTTACTTCACAATGAACATTACATATTAAAATCTAAAGAATTACAATAAAATCGGAACAACTGAGGAAAATCATGGCTAAATAAAATTCCACAGTTTGGGCCCCCCTCAGGTTCTCTGGCAGGCTTTTCCAGAGGCTGGGATCATACTGTAGTAACTAAAGGCTGCCTCTCCATGCCTCTTGGTCCTAGTTTTTGGGAGAGTGAAAAGGCCAGAGGACCTGAGGGACCTACTGGATACAGAACTTAAAAGCATGTCTGATGTGTTGGGGTGCACAATCATGGATTGATTAAAAAACCAACAGAAGTATCCTAAAATGAATTCTAAAACTCACAGGCAACCAGTGCAAAGACTTCAGTGTAATGTGTGCTCGTCGTCTGGTCTTGGTCAGTAGCCAAGCTGCAGCATTCTGTATGTTTTGCAGTTGATCAATGGCTTTCTTGGATAGACCAGACAGGAGAGCATTACAGTAGTTAAACCTGCTTGTAATAAAAGCATGGATGAGTCTCTCTGTATCCGCCTGAGATAGAAATGGCCGCACCTTGGCAATGTTCCTCAGGTGGTAAAAAGCTATTTTGGTCACATTCCTAATGAGTGATTCGAAATTTAGTTCAAAATCTTAATTAACACCTAGGATTCTCACTCTGTGCTTTGGCTCCAACAATAACTACCTCAGTCTTGTCTTGATTTATCTGGAGGAAGTTGTGAGCCATTAAAGTATTTAAATCATTAATACAGTCTAATAATTTATCCTTGGAGCTAAAATCCTCTGGTGACACAGAAATGTAAAATTGTGTATCATCTGCGTAGCAGTGAAAATCAATGCTGTGCTTTCTGATAACTCTGCCAACGGGTAACATACTGTCTATAAACTGAACAGTACCAGACACAAAATAAAAGCTTGTGGAACGCCACATGGGGTATGTATTTTCCTTTGAGTTATGTTCACCAAGGGTGACAAAACAAAAACCTCTAGACCGGTTAAATAGGTCCTAAACGGTGAGGCCAACCCACCTCTCCAGTCTGTCCAGAAGGACATCATGGTCAACAGTGTTGAATGCAGCACTTAAAAAAGACAGAGATCTGTTTGGCATATGTGTTGGCTCTAAGATAATTCACCACTTTAACTAAGGCTGTCTCTGTGCTGTGGTGGGCACTACAACCAGATAGGAATGTTTCTAAAATACATTTGGCACTGAGAAAACATTTAGCTGTTTGAACACCAATTTCTCCAGAAGGTTATTTTATATTCTATTTTATTCATTGCTGTTTTCAACCATCCCAGTACAAAATGCTTTTAATACCCAGTACAAAGTACAATAAATACCCAGTACAAAATACAATAAATACCCCAGTACAAAATACAATACATACCCAGTACAAAATACAATAAATACTCCAGTACAAAATACAATAAATACCCAGTACAAAATACAATAAATACCCAGTACAAAATACAATAAATACCCAGTACAAAATACAATAAATACCCCAGTACAAAATACAATAAATACCCAGTACAAAATACAATAAATACCCCAGTACAAAATACAATAAATACCCCAGTACAAAATACAATAAATACCCCAGTACAAAATAAAATAAATACCCAGTACAAAATACAATAAATACCCCAGTACAAAATACAATAAATACCCCAGTACAAAATACAATAAATACCCCAGTACGAAATACAATAAATACCCCAGTACAAAGTACAATAAATAGCTCAGTACAAAATACAATAAATACTCAGTACGAAATACAATAAATACCCCAGTACAAAGTACAATAAATACCCCAGTACAAAATACAATAAATACTCAGTACAAAATACAATAAATACCCCAGTACAAAATACAATAAATACCCAGTACAAAATACAATAAATACCCCAGTACAAAATACAATAAATACCCCAGTACAAAATACAATAAATACCCAGTACAAAATACAATAAATACCCCAGTACATAATACAATAAATACCCAGTACAAAATACAATAAATACCCCAGTACAAAATACAATAAATACCCAGTACAAAATCATATAAATACCCCAGTACAAAATCATATAAATACCCCAGTACAAAATACAATAAATACCCAGTACAAAATACAATAAATACCCCAGTACAAAATACAATAAATACCCCAGTACAAAATACAATAAATACCCCAGTACAAAATACAATACATACCCCAGTACAAAATACAATAAATACCCCAGTACAAAATACATTAAATACCCAGTACAAAATACAATAAATACCCAGTACAAAATACAATAAATACCCAGTACAAAATACAATAAATACCCAGTACAAATTACAATAAATACCCAGTACAAAATACAATAAATACCCAGTACAAAATACAATAAATACCCCAGTACAAAATACAATAAATACCCAGTACAAAATACAATAAATACCCCAGTACAAAATACAATAACTACTCAGTACAAATAAAGAGCAGAGACCATGTAAACACATCCTCCATTAAGCCGTTGCAGGTTATTGTACAGTATAACATTTAGCAGATGCTTGAGTTACAGTCATGTGTGCATACATTTTATATATGGGTGGTGTTCGGAATCAAACCCACTACCCTGGCGTTACAAGCGCCATGCTGTACCAACTGAGACTCTACAAAGAGTTGAGCTCCACGGTAGAATGTTATCTGAGGCGGTAGGATGTGTGGGTGGGCAGTGAGAGGCAGCAGGCCAGGAGAGAGGAGATTAGATTCCTGGGTGTGAAATGAAGAAGCCTCTGGCTACGGTTGTCTGTTGGGCAACAGGGAGTTGTAGGGCAATAGGCTACAGCAAGCCAGCTGGAAGACCTAACCAGCAGGGAGTAACACACAGCAGTGTACGGTACCACTGGGTCTGTGCCTGGGGCCCTGCTCTGGGCCAACCTGGTCTCTGAGGAAACACAGAGCAGATAAGGTGCATGCCCGCGCTAACACTTGATGCACTACAACTGCAGAACACAAAAAGTTATTTAAATGCCTATTTTTAATAGGGGGAACATTTTTTCATTAATTATTTGCCATTGTTATTTAGCTGCCTGATCAGAGCATTGTTCCTCAGCCAGCTTGCTGACAGGATATGTGGTGGTGACACGCCAGCCAGCCAGCCAGCCAGCCAGCCAGCCAGCCAGCCAGACAGACAGACAGACAGACAGACAGACAGACAGACAGACAGACAGACAGACAGACAGACAGACAGACAGACAGACAGACAGACAGACAGACAGACAGACAGACAGACAGACAGACAGACAGACAGACAGACAGACAGACAGACAGACAATCAAGGTAAGCATTCAGTCACAGACAGGAAGAGGATCATTATGGATTTAATGAGATGAAGAAACCAACCCCAGGATGTAGAAGTCCCATCAGGATCTCCTCTGGTGCTATTAATAACCATGAAACCATCTCCAATCAATAACAGCACTTCCTGAATCAGTATCCATTTAACAGGGTTAGGACCAGAGGGGGCTGATAGCTGTATCCTCTCAGAGTGCAAGGAGAGCTGACCACACATACAGCATCTTCATGGGCCCATCATCTCAGCAGAAGGGGATAAGACCTCTGACTACTAACAGAAATCAAGAGACCTACCCTCAGGAGTGGACTGCAACCATATATCATGACATGTCAATAAAAGGAGGAAGAGAGACAGATGCTTGCAGTCCTTAGTGGGCCACAACATTGAATTTTATGGAGAAAAAAAGGATTTCATGGCATCATCACAGACCCAACTGAGAAAGGTAACCCCTCACAATAATACTGTGGTTACGTAGAAAACATGACAATTATACAGTGGTTATGTGGTAACCATGACAATAATACTGGGGTTACGTGGTAACCCATGACAATAATAATATGGTTATGTGGTGACCATGACAATAATACTATGGTTATGTGGTAACCATGACAATAATACTATGGTTATGTGGTGACCATGACAATAATACTGTGGTTATGTGGTAACCCATCACAATACTGTGGTTTTGTAGTAACTCACTAATCCCCCTTTCGAAGCCTCTCATCCTTTCAAATGCTGGTGGGTTTATTAACATTTCCGGGGCTATATGGCTTTCTTTGTGTGCATGAGTATACTCTGAATCTGTCTGAAGTAGGGTTGTGTTCGTTGACGTTGATGGAGGGAGGTAGGACCCTAATCCCTTCCTGCCTCCATGCTTTGTCTGTCATCCGCCCAGTGTTGGGGAGTAGTTAAATTAGTCATTGAACTACATTTTCCAGTTGTTTGGTGATAGTTCAACAACATTCAGATCTAGGTTGTTTTCAGTTGTTAATCATTTTTTTGTCATGTTGTAGTATAGCTAACTACTGAAACTACGCACTCCCCACCCACTGGGGAGCCAGGCCCAGACACTGGGGAGCCAGGCCCACCCACTGGGGAGCCAGGCCCACCCACTGGGGTGCCAGGCCATAGCTGAAGAAGCCAGATTTGGAGGTCCTGGGCTGACGGGCTGACGGGCTGGTCTGCTGTTGTGAGGCAGCGTATGGTAGAGGAATGAACATTAAATCATTAAATTATCTGGCAAAAGCTCTGGTGGGCATTCCTGCAGTTAGCATACCAATTGAACACTCCCTTTATTGTCCACAGCACAAGGTGCACCTGTGTAATGATCATGCTGTTCAGTCAGTTTATTGATATGCCACACCTGTCAGGTGAAATGCTCACAAACAGGGATGTAAAATGCACAACATTTGAGAAAAATAAGCTTTTTGTATATATGGACTTTTTTATTTCTGCTCATAAAACATGGCACCAACACTTTACATGTTGCGTTTATATTTTTGGTCAGTGAAGTTTGGATGTAGTGAACTACTTTTTCAAACTAACTTTAGTGAAGTTAACTATATTTTTCTTAATGGTAGCTTTGGTGTAGTTGAACTTCTTCCAGTGTTTGGTAATTGATAGCTTGGTAAAGTATATTTTCAGAGTAGCTACCCCAACACTGGAGCCACCTCACGCTTGTCACACTATCCCCCGGCTCAGGGCACACCAAAGGACAGAGAGAGAAAAAGAGAGCATCAGAGATTTTGAACACCTCTTTCAGACTGTGTAATTTGAGATAAGGGATCATCACCCCCCCCACCACCATCACATATTTTTTCAGACAAAACAAATCATAAAGGTTAAGATACCTTATTTGCGTCTGTCTGAGGGTATGTCCACATGCAGGGACAGTTTTAGCTGACATTCAGTCTGGCTTAACAGACTGGTGGTTGAGTCACATCAGTATGGCTGGCTCAGCGGGGTGACCGGACCCACTGGGGAACGTGTCCCTTATCAAACAGCAGCTGAATCTCAATAAGAGGCAGGATGAGAGACGACTCCGCCACTCCACGTCAGCTGCTGGGACCAGGTCCCAGTGTCCGGTCTGGAGCGTGAAGTCTTAACCTGTTGAAGCTATGGGGGCGCTATTTCATTATTGGATAAAAAAAACGTGCCCGTTTTAGGCGCAATATTTTGTCACAAAAAGCTGCTCGACTATACATATAATTGACAGCTTTGGAAAGAAAACACTCTGACGTTTCCAAAACTGCACAGATATTATCTGTGAGTGCCCCAGAACTGATGCTACAGGCGAAACCAAGATGAAACTTCAAACAGGAAATGAGCAGGATTTTTGATGCTCTGTTTTTCATTGTCTCCTTATATGGCTGTGAAAGCGCCACGAATTAGCCTGCCCTTTCTATCGTTTCTCCAAGTTGTCTGCAGCATTGTGACGTATTTGTAGGCATATCATTGGAAGATTGGCCATAAAAGACTACATTTACCAGGTGTCCGCACGGTGTCCTTTGTTGAAATTGTTGCGTAATCTCCAAGCTGCTCGCATTCATCCATGTGATTGAGACAGAGAGGAGACTTCCAGGAATGATATATCGTGAAGAGATATGTGAAAAACACCTTGAGGATTGATTCTAAACAACGTTTACCATGTTTCAGTCAACATTATAGAGTTAATGTGGAAGAAAGTTTGGCGTTTGGATGAATTAATTTTCGTTTTTTGGTAGCCAAACATGACGCAGAAAACGGACCGATTTCTCCTGCACAAATAATCATTCAGGAAAAACTGAACATTTGCTATCTAACTGAGAGTCTCCTCATTGAAAACATCCGAAGTTCTTCAAAGGTAAATTATTTTATTTACATTTACATTTACATTTAAGTCATTTAGCAGACGCTCTTATCCAGAGCGACTTACAAATTGGTGCATTCACCTTATGACATCCAGTGGAACAGTCACTTTACAATAGTGCATCTAAATCTTAAAAGGGTGGGGGGGTGAGAGGGATTACTTATTCTATCCTAGGTATTCCTTAAAGAGGTGGGGTTTCAGGTGTCTCCGGAAGGTGGTGATTGACTCCGCTGTCCTGGCGTCGTGAGGGAGTGGTTTTCTGGTTTTTGTGAAAATGTTGCCTGCTGAATGCTAACACTAAATGCTAACGCTAAATGCTAACGCTAGCTATCAATACTGTTACACAAATGCTTGTTTTGCATGGTGAGATGGTTGAGAAGCATATTTTTGAAAATCTGAGATGACAGTGTTGTTAACAAAAGGCTAAGCTTGAGAGCTAGCATATTGATTTCATTTCATTTGCGATTTTCATGAATAGTTAACGTTGCGTTATGGTAATGGGCTTGAGGCTGTAGTCACGATCCCGGATCCGGGATGGCTCGACGCAAGAAGTTAAGCTCTGCGGGTCAGCTAGCTCTGCTGGTTGGCTACTGCATAGCAACCTAGCGGTGCCAAAAGCCCTGGTATGCCCTAGAAAGCCTATGTAAATTACCATCGCAAGAATGGCCAAACCAGAAAAGCTGTTTTGGGCTCAAAAATATGCTTATTATGATCAAGTTTGATTGCCACGTTGAATTATTTTAAAGTTGGCTCCAAATCAAGATATGTAATTAACTATGGATCCATTCTGACTACTACATTTGTCGTCACACAACACCAACTGCTGACATATGTAGACCAATCTCGGGCCGGCAGGCTACGAGGAGGGTCCAGAGACATTAAGGTGACTCTCTCAGGCAGGATGAAAATGACTACATCGACCATGATGCTTTGCCAGTTACGGCCACATTCAACGTGATCCTTGGTGATTCAGCAATATGGTGCACTTCAAATTCAAATACTTCCGGCTTCATGCGTCATCGGATGACATGGATGACGTCAGCGCTTTCACTATCTCCTGAGAGACAGACAGACAGACAGACAGACAGACAGACAGACAGACAGACAGACAGACAGACAGACAGACAGACAGACAGACAGACAGACAGACAGACAGACAGACAGACAGACAGACAGGCAGACAGGCAGGCAGGCAGGCAGGCAGGCAGGCAGGCAGGCAGGCAGGCAGGCAGGCAGGCAGGCAGGCAGGCAGGCAGGCAGGCAGGCAGGCAGGCAGGCAGGCAGGCAGGCAGGCAGGCAGACAGACAGACAGACAGACAGACAGACAGACAGACAGACAGACAGACAGACAGACAGACAGACAGACAGACAGACAGACAGACAGACAGACAGACAGACAGACAGACAGACAGACAGACAGACAGACCATCAAGGTAAGCATTCAGTCACACCAAACATCAAGGTAAGTATTCAGTCACACTAAACATCATGGTAAGTATTCAGTCACACCAAACATCATGGAAAGTATTCAGTCACAACAAACATCAAGGTAAGTATTCAGTCACACTAAACATCAATGTTATTATTCAGTCACACGAAACATCAATGTTATTATTCAGTCACACCAAACATCATGGTAAGTATTCAGTCACACCAAACATCATGGTAAGTATTCAGTCACACCAAACATCATGGTAAGTATTCAGTCACACCAAACATCATGGTAAGTATTCAGTCACACCAAACATCATGGGAAGTATTCAGTCACACCAAACATCAAGGTAAGTATTCAGTCACACTAAACATCAATGTTATTATTCAGTCACACTAAACATCATGGTAAGTATTCAGTCACAGCAAACATCAATGTTATTATTCAGTCACACCAAACATCATGGTAAGTATTCAGTCACAGCAAACATCATGGTAAGTATTCAGTCACACCAAACATCATGGTAAGTATTCAGTCACAGCAAACATCATGGTAAGTATTCAGTCACACCAAACATCAATGTTATTATTCAGTCACACCAAACATCAATGTTATTATTCAGTCACACCAAACATCATGGTAAGTATTCAGTCACACCAAACATCAATGGAAGCAAGAAAATTCTGATGGATCGTCAACAATAGTATAATTTCATAGTTGACCAATCACTGGAATGTACTTTCCTGAATAATTAAGGAATCTATGAAAAATATGCACTAACAATGATGGCAATATGCACTAACCATTCTCTCTCTCGGAGGACCTGAGCCCTAGGACCATGCCCCAGGACTACCTGACATGATGACTCCTTGCTGTCCCCAGTCCACCTGACCGTGCTGCTGCTCCAGTTTCAACTGTTCTGCCTTATTATTATACGACCATGCTGGTCATTTATGAACATTTGAACACCTTGGCCATGTTCTGTTATAATCTCCACACGGCACAGCCAGAAGAGGACTGGCCACCCCACATAGCCTGGTTCCTCTCTAGGTTTCTTCCTAGGTTTTGGCCTTTCTAGGGAGTTTTTCCTAGCCACCGTGCTTCTACACCTGCATTGCTTGCTGATTGGGGTTTTAGGCTGGGTTTCTATACAGCACTTTGAGATATCAGTTGATGTACGAAGGGCTATATAAATACATTTGATTTTATTTAGATTTGATTTGATGGCAAGGCATGAAAAGCATCCTAATAATGACTTAGAAATCCTTCATTAATAGTAGCATAAACTAGAGATAGGTATAGAGATAGGTATAGATGGGTGTAGAGATGGGAATAGTGATGGGTATAGAGATGGGAATAGATGGGTATAGAGATGGGAATAGTGATGGGAATAGTGATGGGTATAGAGATGGGAATAGATGGGTATAGAGATGGGAATAGAGATGGGTATAGAGATGGGTATAGAGATGGGTATAGCGATAGGTATAGCGATGGGTATAGAGATGGGTATAGAGATAAGTATAGTTGGGTATAGAGATGGGACTAGAGATGGGTATAGTAATGGGTATAGAGATGGGTAATAGATGGGTATAGATGAGCATAGTGTTGGTATAGAGATGTGTGTAGAGATGGGTATAGTGGTGTATTAGAGATGGTATAGATGGGTATAGATGAGAATCGTGTTGGTATAGAGATGCGTAATATATGGGTATAGTGTTGGTATAGAGATGGGTGTAGATTAGTTTAGCGATGGGTATAGCTTAGTATAGTGTTGGGTATAGATGGTATATTTTTAAATTTTATTTAACCTTTTTTTTAACTAGGCATTTCAGTTAAGAACAAATTATATTTACAATCACTGCCTACACCGGCCAAACCCAAACCCGGACGACTCTTGGCCAATTGTGTGCCGTCCTATGGGACTCCCAATCATGACCGGTTGTGATACAGCCTGGAATCGAACCAGGGTCTGTAGTGACGCCTCTAGCACTGAGATGCAGTGCCTTAGACCGCTGCGCCACTCGGGACCCCTTGTTGGTATAGAAATGATGGGTATAGATGGGTGTAGTGATGGTTATGAACGGGTATAGAGATGGGTATAGATGGTATAGTGACGGGTCTGGTGATGGGTATAGATGCGTATAGTGATGGGTATAAATGGGTATAGATGTGTATAGAGATGGGTATAAATGGGTATAGATGAGATGTGTATAGAGATGGGTATAAATGGGTATAGATGAGATGGGTATAGAGATTGGTATAGAGATGGGCGTAGATGCGTATAGTGATGGTATAGATGAGATGGTATAGATATGTATAGTGATGGGTATAAATGGGTATAGATGAGATGGGTATAGATGAGATGGTATAGATGTGTATAGAGATGGGTATAGATGAGATGGTATAGATGTGTATAGAGATGGGTATAGATGAGATGGTATAGATGTGTATAGAGATGGGTATAGATGAGATGGTATAGATGTGTATAGAGATGGGTATAGATGAGATGGTATAGATGTGTATAGAGATGGGTATAGATGAGATGGTATAGATGTGTATAGAGATGGGTATAGATGAGATGGTATAGATGTGTATAGAGATGGGTATAGATGAGATGGTATAGATGTGTATAGAGATGGGTATAGATGAGATGGTATAGATGTGTATAGAGATGGGTATAGATGAGATGGTATAGATGTGTATAGAGATGGGTATAGAGATGGTTATAGATGCGTATAGTGATGGGTATAGAGATGGGTATAGATGGGCTCTGCTCTGAGTTCTGACCTTCAGCTGGGAGCCCAGAGGTCAGCAGGGGATTCCACACTTCCTGTGTTCCTCCTCACCCCACAGGATAGATCTGCAGTTCCTCCCCCCCCCTTCCTCCCTCCCTCCCCCAGACTCTACAGGATGCACTCCCCGACCCTGCTTCATTAGGAATTTACACAAATGTCCAGAAGGCCCAGCCGTGAACGTCCTCCATGACCCGTGGAGTCACGCGGGATGGGAGGGAGGGAGGCAGCATCACGGGAACATCCTGAGCTGTGTAGTTAGCGCTGATCTGATCCTCTTCTCTCTCTCTCTCTTGTTTAAAAAACCCTGTCCTGTCCTGTCCTATCCTGTTCATCCCAAGGCACTGCTCTCTCTGTGGGGACTGGTGTGGCTGATCAATCAGTCCTCAACACGGTCACACAGACAGAACACGTTGTTCCATAGGTGAAGAACATAGATGTCCACAGCACAGCTTCACATGGCACGGCATGCAGCGTGATACTTAGTCGATGATCTGCCCCTCAGTCAAGGTTACCAAGTAGCTGGGGGACTGTATTCAAAAGAGTTCACAATAAAGCAACTTAAATTAATTGACAGAATCCAGTCTGAGAATAACATGCTGTCAGCAACAACAACAAACAAATTTAATCCTAAAACTGAACAATAATATTATTTTTTTCTGAGTGAGAGAACTCGGGCTGCAAAAAGCATCCAGCGAGAGAGATGAAAGAGTCGTGACTCCCTGTAGCGTGTGCTCGCTCGATGAGGACGTGTGGAAAATGAGACATCTCCATTGTGACAGAGAGAGAATGACTGTGCATGATTGTGCTGCGCTCAGTGCAATGGTGAGGTTACTGCAGGTTTACAGCTCATCACAACACCACCCAGCACAAGAACTACTGCAGGTTACTGCAGGTTTACAGCTCATCACAACACCACCCAGCACAAAACTACTGCAGGTTACTGCAGGTTTACAGCTCATCACAACACCACCCAGCACAAAACTACTGCAGGTTTACAGCTCATCACAACACCACCCAGCACAAAACTACTGCAGGTTTACAGCTCATCACAACACCACCCAGCACAAAACTACTGCAGGTTTACAGCTCATCACAACACCACCCAGTACAAAACTACTGCAGGTTACTGCAGGTTTACAGCTCATCACAACACCACCCAGCACAAAACTACTGCAGGTTTACAGCTCATCACAACACCACCCAGTACAAAACTACTGCAGGTTACTGCAGGTTTACAGCTCATCACAACACCACCCAGCACAAAACTACTGCAGGTTACTGCAGGTTTACAGCTCATCACAACACCACCCAGCACAAAACTACTGCAGGTTACTGCAGGTTTACAGCTCATCACAACACCACCCAGCACAAAACTACTGCAGGTTTACAGCTCATCACAACACCACCCAGCACAAAACTACTGCAGGTTTACAGCTCATCACAACACCACCCAGCACAAAACTACTGCAGGTTACTGCAGGTTTACAGCTCATCACAACACCACCCAGCACAAAACTACTGCAGGTTTACAGCTCATCACAACACCACCCAGCACAAAACTACTGCAGGTTTACAGCTCATCACAACACCACCCAGCACAAAACTACTGCAGGTTTATAGCTCATCACAACACCACCCAGCACAAAACTACTGCAGGTTACTGCAGGTTTACAGCTCATCACAACACCACCCAGCACAATAACTACTGCAGGTTTACATGTCATCACAACACCACCCAGCACAAAACTACTGCAGGTTATTGCAGGTTTACAGCTCATCACAACACCACCCAGCACAAAAACTACTGCAGGTTATTGCAGGTTTACAGCTCATCACAACACCACCCAGCACAAAAAATACTAGCGTTTGTGGAGGATGAACTGAGAGGAACTTAACAAGCCTGCCTTCCTGCTTGCCTGCAGCTACGGGACTCGTGTGGATGGGACTGACGGGGTGCAGTGCAGCAGAGGAGCTGCTTTCGTCAGAGCGCATGGTGCTGATGCAGTACAGAGGGTGGGGAGGGTTGCTGCTGCTGCTGCAGAGAAGAGGGTTGGCTCCACTGTGGAACAGCCTCACTGGTTGACTCTGTGGTGCTGCAGAGGGAGGCACGGCAGACACGGAAACAGCCGATCAGTTTGGTTCTGAAAGCTTCCTGAATCACAGAGAAAAGGCCAGCTCCTCCCAGTCAGGTGACGTACACGCTGTTGTCTTCTACGAGCAGAACGATGATGAAGCAGTTGCTGACTCTTGTTCATGCTGAACATCGTTCAGATTCACGGCCATGCCTGTGTCTACGTGGTGTAAATCTTCTGAAATAATAAATTTAACGCAGACATAACCGTGGATTGTTTCATAACAATGGTTGATATTTACGACGAAAGGGTGCTTACGTGGGCAAATTTTGTTCCAATTCAAGCAAAAAAAAATGTAACAACTAAATCATTCTCCATGTGATGAACATGCAGCTATCAAAGTCATTGGTAAGTGGGTTAAGGTATACATTACTTAAAGATCTGTGAAAGTGAATTCTGTCGATGTCAGGTCATGGAGTCCTACACAGACAGATTGTCAGTTATCCTAAACGACTAACCCAATTCCAGTGTTTCCCCCATCCAGGCTCGGGCATTAGACCACGCTACTCCCTTCCTGCCCCTCCTGTACCCATGCACTGTGAGAAAGAGAGAGAGAGAGAAGAGAGAGGGGAGCGGCAATAGAGACAGAGAGGGAGCCGTAAGGCGCCCCAGAAGGGTGACCCACTTCCCCACCCCAGAGGAATTTTGGGAGTTGAGTTGCACCTCTCTGGGTCACTGATCATAGCCTCTCTGACCCCTGAACTCAGTCCCTTTAGTTGCCAATGGTCATACCCTCTCTCTTAACAGCGCAGTTGAGTAATTTTCTTAATTTGTTTCTGGGGAGATAATAAGGACTTAACCACGGGCTGACCTTTGGCACTGCTGCCCATCCCCCACACAGATAGACAGGCAGGGAGGCAGGCAGGCAGGCAGGCAGGAAGGCAGGAAGGCAGGCAGGCAGGCAGGCAGGCAGGCAGGCAGGCAGGCAGGCAGGCAGGCAGGCAGGCAGGCAGGCAGGCAGGCAGGCTGGCAGGCAGGCAGGAAGGCAGACAGACAAACAGGAAGGCAGGCAGGCAGAGTCCCAAGAGTCACGTTTGAGGAGAGGCAGGGCAAGGCTGGAATTTGCTGATTATCTCCAGATATCACAAAGGGCAAGCAGGACAACAAGTAATGTGAATGGTCCTCTGGGATGTATGCCAGAGTTGGCTTTTCTATGATCATTTTAAACCCCATGCCATTTGACATATCCTTGTACTCTGGGTGCATTATAATTGCAAAATATAATGGCTTCCATTGAGAGAATTACATAATTGAGGGAAAGGTGAGAGGGATAATTGACCATTTACATTAATTGGTTGATGAATTTATGCACACAATCCTTAAAATTGTGTAAATAGCATATATATTTGAGTTCCACACTGACCGAACAGAATAAGTCTGTCTTAGGGGCAGGGTTAGGTTGAATTCACCAGTAAGCTCTACTCTACCAGCAGAAGGACAGTAGCTCAAGATAGCTGATACTGTAAGGTAGCTCAAGATACTGTCCTCACAGGCTCTCAGACACACACACACAAACACACAGAGAGGGCCAACGTTGACCCAGGGGACTGGGTGATTTCACGCTCGATGTGTGTAAGGTTTTTATTCGGGTAAACACTCGTAAGGCCATGGGGCCGGTCGGTATTCCAGGGCACGTTCTCAGAGCATGTGCAGAACAGCTGGCAGGCATATTCATGGTCATTTTCAACCTCTTCTTGTCCCAGCAGTGGAGTGTAGTCATGGATACCAAGGGAAGCCAGGCTTTCCCCCAAAACATGGACCAATAAAAAAATACAAAATATATCAAATGATTCATCTTTCATCTCTCTGTATTTCATTCAAGAGGCTGAATTGACCTCACAGGAGAAAGCATCTGAGCGAGCCAAACAGCGCCCCTCTGTCTCTCTATGTGTAGGCCATCTATCTGATTCTGTCTGGTCCAAGTGAGTAGGACATCGTTGCCTCCCGTAGCATTGAAGGCAAGGGAAGCCAGTGAGCATCTGGCCTCCTTTGACAAAAAAAAAGTATAAAAAATGAGCCAATCAGCGTTGAGCTAAACTGAGCGAGCTCAACTGTGATTGGTCCTGGCAAACCGAAAAAAAAGTGTTAAGGGAAGCCAGCTTGGAAAAAATGTCCCTTTGCTAATTTAGCCATGGATGGACATAGGGATTTGCACTTGTGGTTTTACTTAATTCTCTGTACTGGCCAATGATTATAACGGCGATTCTGATCCAACCATTAATTCATTCATTGTTTGTTGTGCCCCTGGCCTAAGAGGATGGAAGTTCAATATGTAGCTAGATGTAGAAAGCCAATGTTAGCCAAAGAATGGAAGTTGGGCTAGCGTGAAAGCATTTTAGCCAGGTAGCCTAGGACAACAAAAATATAAGTGTGTACTGTATGACAGAGTGACAGATCATTTCGTCAACATGAAAGAGAGGAGGATGACATTGGTGTTTCTCTACAAGTAGGGTGAGTCAACAGGTTTTTCTACTTGCACGAACACACTCACACACGGGAATCAGAACCATGGACAACCAGATCATACTGTATATATAATTTATCCTCCTGAGACACAGTAATTCATTTTTGTCCTCTCTAGTGGGCATCCGTTCTTGGTCTGTATCTCTGGGCCATACAAACCACTGTATCAATTACTGTTGTCACTTCGAGTGGACAGTCAGGGCTTTTCGTTGGGCTTTGACCTTGACAACTTTATATTCCTGGTTCTTAAAAAAAAAAGATTTTTTTAAAAGTGTGATTAATTATTAATGTTAATTGTTGTGAGTTTGATATTAAAATTGTTTCTAGTAAGTACATTTCTCAGAAAAAGTTAAGTGAGTTGTCTAGACTGTGTAATAATTGTTTTCACATTATATAAGAGATAAATAAGAGCTTATTAAGAAAATGACCTCTGTAGTAGACACCCGGATGCCACAGCTATGTTTTTCATCGACTGTACCCATCGACTGTACCCACCGACTGTACCCATCGACTGACCCACCGACTGTACCCATCGACTGTACCCACCGACTGTACCCACCGACTGTACCCATCGACTGTACCCACCGACTGTACCCATCGACTGTACCCATCGACTGTACCCACCGACTGTACCCATCGACTGTACCCATCGACTGTACCCACTGACTGTACCCACCGACTGTACCCACCGACTGTACTTATCGACTGTACCCACCGACTGTACCCACCGACTGTACCCATCGACTGTACCCACCGACTGACCCACTGACTGTACCCACTGACTGTACCCATCGACTGTACACATCGACTGTACCCACCGACTGTACCCACCGACTGACCCACCGACTGTACTTATCGACTGTACCCACCGACTGTACCCATCGACTGTACCCACCGACTGACCCATCGACTGTACCCACCGACTGTACCCATCGACTGTACCCATCGACTGTACCCACCGACTGTACCCATTGACTGTACCCACCGACTGTACCCACCGACTGTACCCACCGACTGTACCCATCGACTGTAATGTTAAGTTTTCACATGTATGTCCTAATGACCACTACAGAGGACAATTGTGCACTTAAAATCAAAGATAAATAACCATATTTCTTCACATGTTTTTTTTTCAGATCTCAGTAGGACATTCCGGTCTCTGACATTGCTCGTTCTGATATTTCTTAATTTCTTTCTTACATTTTTGGGGATTATGTTTGTATTGTTTTGTATTGCTGGGTATTATTGCACTTTTGGAGCTAGAAACACAGGTATTTAGCTACACCTGCGATAACATCTGCAAAAAAACCCGTATTTGATTAGATTTTCTTTACTGCGTTGTTGGGAATGAGCAAGCTTGTGCACATGACAATAAAAAGTTTAACGTTGAAACACACACATCAAGCCAAAAATATCTTACATTTCTGTTCTTACAATTCTGGGGCACCTCACCTAAATGGGATCCTGTGCAGCAACAGAAGGAACAGGGAAGTGAGACCCAGTTTCGGGTATACCTCACCCAGCTATGTATAGCCATGCTTTCCCGGGGTAACATGACCTAAGCATGGACAGCTGTTCACTGTAGGCCTTAGTTCAGGTTTCACTGTGCAGTGCAGTGCTGTGGCTCAGCCTGGCTCTGCACACAGGGAAAGATTACATATTTTGCCTGTTTGGGGGAGGGGGGCGGGGGGGTCAGCTGCACTGCCTTACACCAGGCAGGGTGACTCCAAACCTGGCTAAGCCAGGGGGAGCCCCAGGGGGCTGCATGGAGGTACTCATGACAAACAACCACAATATACATTATCTAAACCTGTGTGGAGCCTGAAATAAAATATGGGATGCCATCGCAACATTAAATGATCTTAGTGGCTTTATTGATTGTCTTTGATACATATTAAATTGTGACATCTAGCCTATCACATCAACACAAGGCGTTTCCAGGAATTTCTAGCAAATTCTATCAGCGTTTACTTGGCAACCTACACATGTCCAGTTTTGCAAGCATCTTATTCAATGTGCTTGTCAGACCAAAACACAGCTTAGTTTGGTCTTTAACCGTAATGCTGAGCGAAGGGAATTAACCTCCAGTCTGTTTTGCTCTCACTGGGAAACCAGACTTACTAATAATAGCGAGACTAACACGAATGAGAGAGTTCCTTATTTGGTTTTAAAGAGGAGGCCCCAAGCGATGAGCCGGTCACTGGCGTCAACCAGACCTTTTATCTGAAAGAGCCTGACTGTTAACAGTGAAGTGGAGTCACGAGCCAGGAATGATGTGATCAGAGCAGAGCCAGAAGAAACAGGCCTGGGGCGGCATGGCGAGGGAAATGCTGGCCTGGAATGCTGGCCTGGAATGCCAGGAATGAGGGGAAGTGGCGTGAGTGACGCGTGGATTCTGTCGGCTTTAATAAGGTCATGAGGAACTCTGGCCCTGGTCAGCTGCTTTGGTTCTTTGGTCTGCTGACAAGATGACGACAGACCAGGAGAAGAACCCTGGATTCAACCACGGAATGGCTGCATATTAAAACCAAGATCTGTATTCATTCTGATTCTGAATCCCGTTGACAATGAATACCACACAGAGCACACAGTAACCTGTAGCAGTGAGGTCAACACAGTAACCTGTAGCAGTGAGGTCAACACAGTAAACTGTAGCAGTGAGGTCAACACAGTAACCTGTAGCAGTGAGGTCAACACAGTAACCTGTAGCAGTGAGGTCAACACAGTAACCTGTAGCAGTGAGGTCAACACAGTAACCTGTAGCAGTGAGGTCAACACAGTAACCTGTAGCAGTGAGGTCAACACAGTAACCTGTAGTAGTGAGGTCCACACAACAACCAGTAGCAGTGAGGTCAACACAGTAACCTGTAGCAGTGAGGTCAACACAGTAACCTGTAGCAGTGAGGTCAACACAGTAACCTGTAGCAGTGAGGTCAACACAGTAACCTGTAGCAGTGAGGTCAACACAGTAACCTGTAGCAGTGAGGTCAACACAGTAACCTGTAGTAGTGAGGTCAACACAGTAACCTGTAGTAGTGAGGTCAACACAGTAACCTGTAGCAGTGAGGTCAACACACTGTAACCTGTAGCAGTGAGGTCAACACAGTAACCTGTAGTCGTGAGGTCAACACAGTAACCTGTAGTAGTGAGGTCAACACAGTAACCTGTAGCAGTGAGGTCAACACAGTAACCTGTAGCAGTGAGGTCAACACTGTAACCTGTAGTAGTGAGGTCAACACAGTAACCTGTAGCAGTGAGGTCAACACAGTAACCTGTAGCAGTGAGGTCAATGCAGTAACCTGTAGCAGTGAGGCCTGTAGCAGTGAGGTCAACACAGTAACCTGTAGTAGTGAGGTCAACACAGTAACCTGTAGCAGTGAGGTCAACGCAGTAACCTGTAGCAGTGAGGCCTGTAGCAGTGAGGTCAACACAGTAACCTGTAGTAGTGAGGTCAACACAGTAACCTGTAGCAGTGAGGTCAACACAGTAACCTGTAGCAGTGAGGTCAACGCAGTAACCTGTAGCAGTGAGGCCTGTAGCAGTGAGGTCAACACAGTAACCTGTAGTAGTGAGGTCAACACAGTAACCTGTAGCAGTGAGGTCAACACAGTAACCTGTAGCAGTGAGGTCAACACAGTAACCTGTAGTAGTGAGGTCAACACAGTAACCTGTAGCAGTGAGGTCAACACAGTAACCTGTAGCAGTGAGGTCAACACTGTAACCTGTAGTAGTGAGGTCAACACAGTAACCTGTAGCAGTGAGGTCAACACTGTAACCTGTAGTAGTGAGGTCAACACAATGTAACTTGTATTGAAAATGAGATGACCTGATCAGCAGTGGTAGAAAAAGTAGCCAATTGTCATAGTTGAGTAAAAGTAAAGATACTTTAATTGAAAATGAAAGTAAAATACTACTTGAGTGAAAGTCTAAGATTATTTTGTTTTAAATGTATGTAAATATCAAAAGTAAATCTAATTGCTAAAATATACTTGAGTATCAGAGTAAAAGTGAATGTATAAATGATTTCAAATTCTGCGTATTAAGCAAACCAGACGGCATGATTTTCTAGTTTATTTCTTTATTTACGGATAGCCAGGGTTACACTTCAATACTCCAACATAATTCACAAGTCTGTCAGATCAACTGGCAGCAGAGATGACCAGGGATGTTCTCTTGATAAGTGTGTGGATTGGACCCTTTTCCTGTCCTGCTAAGCATTCCAAATGTAACGAGTTCTTTTGGTTGTCAGGGAAACTATGGAGTAAATAGTACACTATTTTCTTTAGGAATGTAAAATGCATTTTCATTTTACCTTTATTTAACTAGGCAAGTCAGTTAAGAACAAATTCTTACTTTCAATGACGGCTATTTCAGACCTTTTATCTGAAAGAGCCTGACTGTTAACAGTGAAGTGGAGTCACGAGCCAGGAATGATGTGATCAGAGCAGAGAGAAGAAACAGGCCTGTGGCGGCATGGCGAGGGAAATGACAGCCTAGGAACTGCCTGTTCAGGGGCAGAAAGACAGATTTGTATCTTGTCAGCTCTGGTATTTGAACTTGCAACCTTTTGGTTACTAGTCCAACTCTCTAACCACTAGGCTACCCTGCCACCCCTGTAAAAGTAGTCAAAAATCTAAACAGTATTGTAAAGTACAGATACCCCAAAAAACTACTTTGGTAGTACATAAGTATTTTCCACCACTGCTGAGCAGGTTGTAGATGCCAAGCAGGGATGTGTGTTAGATCATCTCCCCAAGGAGAAGTGAGTGTGGAGTCAGGCGCAGGAGAGAGCAAATTTCAAATTTCAACAAGGGTCCAAAGTCCAAAGAACAGGAAACAGGACTACAACATTAGCCTCAAATCAACCGGACTCCGTCCAGGAAAAACACACCTGTTCAACAGAACACAAGAAAACGCAACCCGAACTAAATGACAGCAAACGTAACAATCCCGCACAAAAACCCAGAGGGTATGGCGAGATAAACCCCCCCCCCAATTACCCTAAACGAACACAGGTGAAACACAAGACAGACATAACCAAGTGAAAAGGAAAAAGGATCGTGGCAGCTAGTAGACCGGCGACGACGACCGCCGAGCGCCGCCCAAACAGGGAGAGGACGACGACCACCGAGCGCCGCCCGAACAGGGAGAGGAGACGACCGCCCGAGCGCCGCCCGAACCGACGACCGCCGCCCCGAACAGGGAGAGGACGACGACCGCCGAGCGCCGCCCGAACAGGGAGAGGACGACGACCACCGAGCGCCGCCCAAACAGGGAGAGGACGACGACCGCCGAGCGCCGCCCGAACAGGGAGAGGACGACGACCGCTGAGCGCCGCCCGAACAGGGAGAGGACGACGACCGCCGAGCGCCGCCCGAACAGGGAGAGGACGACGACCGCCGAGCGCCGCCCGAACAGGGAGAGGACGACGACCGCCGAGCGCCGCCCGAACAGGGAGAGGACGACGACCGCCGAGCGCCGCCCAAACAGGGAGAGGAGCCACCTTCGGTGGAAGTCGTGACAATGTGTCTTTGTCTCTTTCCCTGGATCAGTTTCATTAGAGCAGGACCTACCGCCTCTATAAAGAGACAGCACTCTCTACCTGGGCTAGTAATACATCCCAAATGGCACCCTGTTCCCTATATAGTACACTACTTCTTTTCAAAGGTAGTGCACTACATAGGGAATAGGGTGCCATTTGGGATGAAGTCAGGGATTCCCTCTGATGGAGCCTAGTGGGCTTTCCACACGTATCAGGGCGATGACGCTCCAACCCCACCTGAGTTACTCTCCTAGCTTGCCCCGCCGTGTACAGTATAGTAGCGGTTCACATTGGTTTATCTGTAAAAAAACATACAAAATATCCTTGCTGATGACACTGTTCCTTATGCTGTTCCCCCTACGGTTGACCAGATTCTTTCTGAACTACAGTCTGCATGTATTGCTTTACAGAATATCTTTGTTGAATTGGTGCTGAATGAATTTAAAAATTTAAAGTGTATGATGTTTTCCAAAACACCTAGAAATGTATCTGATGATTTAGGCATAATTGTACTCTGGATTGTGCCCACATTGATCGCGTCCCTGTTTATACATCTGGGCATCTGGATATACGAAAAGTAATCTTTTAAAAAGCATATTGATGAATTACAGATCTGCTATCTTCATTTGATCGATTTGTTGTTGCAGAATTTTTTTATTTTATTTATTTATTTATTAAAGCCCTTAGATGCAGTTTGTTATAGTGCACTATGCTTCATTACGGGCAGCTGTTTTGGTACACATCCCTGCATCCTTTACCAGGAAATAGGCCATTTAGGAAGTCACTTTGGTCGATTCAATGCTGTCCTCTTATTTATTCATCTCTCGTAGAGAATCTTCTTTGCCGTTCCCAACATGAATAATACCTTTTAAAGTTACCATACCCAGTCTGAGGGATGGATAATCCCTCAGAATAATACCTTTTAAAGTTACCATACCCAGTCTGAGGGATGGATAATCCCTCAGAATAATACCTTTTAAAGTTACCATACCCAGTCTGAGGGATGGATAATCCCTCAGAATAATACCTTTTAAAGTTACCATACCCAGTCTGAGGGATGGATAATCCCTCAGAATAATACCTTTTAAAGTTACCATACCCAGTCTGAGGGATGGATAATCCCTCAGAATAATACCTTTTAAAGTTACCATACCCAGTCTGAGGGATGGATAATCCCAGTCTGAGGGATGGATAATAATAACTTTTAAAGTTACCATACCCAGTCTGAGGGATGGATAACTAAGAATAATACCTTTTAAAGTTACCATACCCAGTCTGAGGGATGGATAATCCCTCAGAATAATAACTTTTAAAGTTACCATACTCAGTCTGAGGGATGGATAACTGGAGATCCCATCAGGTCTTCACAGAGTTTAGTTTCTATGCACTTCACATATGGAACAATCTAGAGTACTACAATCGCATGTACTAGTGCCTCTCGGGCAGTTCTCATGGTTGATTGAAGACCTCTTTGCTGAGGAATATATATTATGTTGTATTTGTAAATTGTATATATGCAGGGCTCCCTTGTAAAATATACCTTGGTCTCAATGGGACTCCCTGCTAAAAATAAAGGTGAAATTTTAAAAATGACATTCTCCTTTGTTCCATATAGCTGACACCAGCAATGCAAAAAGTATCCTTCAATTAAAACTAATGACAGGACAGATGATAGATACCTGTAACTGAGAGCGGTTCTCCGTCCCCTTGGGATCTCCTGTTGGGTCCATGTTGGAACAGGTAGAATTGGAGAGATGAGAGCTGATCTCTGTCTCCTTGGGGTCTCGTGTTGGGTTCATTTTGGGACAGGTAGGCCTGGAGGGATGAGAGCTGATCTCTGTCCCCTTGGGGTCTCCTGTGGGGTCCATGTTGGAACAGGTAGAACTGGAGAGATGAGAGCTGATCTCTGTCTCCTTGGGGTCTCCTGTGGGGTCCATGTTGGAACAGGTAGAACTGGAGAGATGAGAGCTGATCTCTGTCTCCTTGGGGTCTCCTGTGGGGTCCATGTTGGAACAGGTAGAACTGGAGAGATGAGAGCTGATCTCTGTCCCCTTGGGGTCTCCTGTGGGGTCCATGTTGGAACAGGTAGAACTGGAGAGATGAGAGCTGATCTCTGTCTCCTTGGGGTCTCCTGTGGGGTCCATGTTGGAACAGGTAGGCCTGGAGGGATGAGAGGCGGTGACAGACTGGTACGAGTATGGCACCTTTGTTAGAGGTGGTTACATACCATGACAAACGACATGAATGTACTCAGTCATTTCCAAATTTCAATTAGATAATGACCACATCTGTCTGAGTGTGGAGTTGTTACTGCAGACCTGGGTTGTCTATGGAGCTTGTTAGACTGTGGTAGGATTTGTCCAGGTGTGGTTGTGGGAACAGGCCTTCATTGTGAGGGGGGAACTGACAGTGAGGCAGGTGGAATTTGAGCTGAATGGTGAACTTAGAGAAGATTAGCAGGTGTAAATGGACAAATACAACGGTAGTAGATGCATAGCTAAATACAAGATAGTGTGAAAGGCATGGCTTTATATTGATATTGTCTGAATAGACCACATTTCGTGAAGTACAAAAGGTGTTCAGCCAGGGGACAATAGTAGGACCTGTTCCTACAGTACCTTCCGGAAGCATTCAGACACCTGGACTATTTCCATATTTTGTTACATTACAGCCTTATTCTAAAATTGATTAAAGATATTTTGTTCCTTAGCAATCTACACACGATACCCCATAATGACAAAGCAAAAACAGGTTGCAATTTTTTTTGCAAATGTATTAAAAATTTAGTTTTTCCTTTTCTACACCTGCATTGCTTGCTGTTTAGGGTTTTAGGCTAGGTTTCTGTACAGCACTTTGAGATATAAGCTGATGTAAGAAGGGCTATATAAATACATTTGATTTTATTTATTTGGGGAGTTTCTCCCATTCTTCTCTGAAAATCCTCTCAAGCTCTGTCAGGTTGAATGAGGAGCGTTGCTGCACAGCTATTTTCAGGTCTCTCCAGAGATGTTCGATCGGGTTCAAGTCCGGCCTCTGGCTGAGCCACTCAAGGACTTTCAGAGACTTGTCCCGAAGCCACTCTTGCATTGTCTTTGCTGTGTGCTTAGGGTCATTGTTCTGTTGGAACATGGCCAAGATGATCAAATGTTCATAAATGACCAGCATGGTCAAATAATAATAATCACAGTAGTCTTCGAGGGTGCAACAAGTCAACACCTCAGGAGTAAATGTCAGTTGGCTTTTCATAGCCGATCATTAAGAGTATCTCTACCACTCCTGCTGTCTCTAGAGAGTTGAAAACAGCAGGTCTGGGACAGGTAGAACGTCCGGTGAACAGGTCAGGGTTCCAAAGCCTCAGGCAGAACAATTGTAACTGGAGCAGCAGCACGGCCAGGTGGACTGGGAACAGTAAGGAGTCATCATGCCAGGTAGTCCTGAGGAATGGTCCTAGGGCTCAGGTCCTCCGAGCGAGAGAAAGAAAGAAAGAATGAAAGAAAGAGAGAAAGAGGGAATTAGAGAGAGCATACTTACATTCACACAGGACACAGGATAAGACAGGAGAAATACTCCAGATATTGACCCTAGCCCCCTGACACATAAACTACTGCAGCATAAATACTGGAGGCTGAGACAAGAGGGGTCAGGAGAAACTATGGCCCCATCCAATGATACCCCCGGACAGGGCCAAACAGGCAGGATATAACCCCACCCACTTTGCCAAAGCACAGCCCCCACACCACTAGAGAGATATCTTCAACCACCAACTTACCATCTTGAGACAAGGCCGAGTATAGCCCACAAAGATCTCCGCCATGGCACAACCCAAGGGGGGGCGCCTACCCAGACAGGAGGATTACGTCAGTGACTCAACCCACTCAAGTGACACACCCCTCCTAGGGACGGCATGGAAGAGCACCAGTAAGCCAGTGACTCAGCCCCTGTAATAGGATTAGAGGCAGAGAATCCCAGTGGAGAGAGGTGAACCGGCCAGGCGGAGACAGCAAGTGCGGTTCGTTGCTCCAGAGCCTCTCCGTTCACCTTCACACTCCGGGGCCAGACTACACTCAGTCATATGACCTACTGAAGAGATGAGTCTTCAGTAAGACTTAAAGGTTGAGACCGAGTCTGCGTCTCTCACATGGGTAGGCAGACCATTCCATAAAAATGGAGCTCTATAGGAGAAAGCCCTGCCTCCAGCTGTTTGCTTAGAAATTCTAGGGACAAATAGGAGGCCTGCGTCTTGTGACCGTAGCGTACGTGTAGGTATGTTCGGCAGGACCAAATCGGAAAGATAGGTAGGAGCAAGCCCATGTAATGCTTTGTAGGTTAGCAATAAAACCTTGAAATCAGCCCTTGCCTTAACAGGAAGCTAGTGTAGGGAGGCTAGCACTGGAGTAATATGATCAAATATTTGGGTTCTAGTCAGGATTCTAGCAGCCATATTTAGCACTAACTGAGGTTATTTAGTGCTTTATCCGGGTAGCTGGAAAGTAGAGCATTGCAGTAGTCTAACCTAGAAGTAACAAAAGCATGGATTAATTTTTCTGCATCATTTTTGGACGGAAAGTTTCTGATTTTTGCAATGTTACGTAGATGGAAAAAAAACTGTCCTTGAAACAGTCTTGATATGTTCATCAAAAGAGAGATCAAGATCCAGAGTAACGCAAAGGTCCATTAAGATTAATTGCCAGATTCAACAGAAGATCTCTTTGTTTCTTGGGACCTAGAACAAGCATCTCTGTTTTGTCCGAAAAGTAGAACATTTGCAGCCATTCACTTCCTTATGTCTGAAACACAGGCTTCTATCGAGGGCAATTTCATTGAAATGTACAGCTGTGTGTCATCCATATAGCAGTGAAAGTTAACATTATGTTTTCGAATGACATTCCCAAGAGGTAAAATATATAGTGAAAACAAGTGGTCCCAAAACAGAACCTTGAGGAAGACCAACATTTACGGTTGATTTGTCAGAGGACAAACCATTCACAGAGACAAACTAAAATCTTTCCGACAGATAAGAGCTAAACCAGGCCAGAACTTGTCTGTGTAGACCAATTTGGGTTTCCAATCTCTCCAAAGGAATGTGGTGATCGATGGTATCAAAAGCAGCACTAAGGTCTAGGAGCACGAGGACAGATGCAGAGCCTCGGTCTGATGCCATTAAAAGGTTATTTACCACCTTCACAAGTGCAGTCTCAGTGCTATGATGGGGTCTAAAACCAGACTGAAGCATTTTGTATACCTTGTTTGTCTTCATGCGCAACAGCTTTTTCTAAGATTATCGAGAGGAATTGAAGATTCTATATAGGCCGATAGTTTTTGGTGTGACGCCATTTCCGTTCCAATTTTCTGAAAGCTGGCTTCAGAGCTCAGGTATTTTCTGTATACCAGAGAGCGAGTTTCTTATGACAAATGTTTTTAGTTTTTAGGGGTGCAACTGCATCTAGGGTATTGCGCAAGGTTAAATTGAGTTCCTCAGTTAGGTGGTTAACTGATTTTTGTCCTGATGTCCTTGGGTAGGCAGAGGGAGTCTGGAAGGGCATCAAGGAATGGGGTGAGAATTTATAGCACGACTTTTGATGTTCCTTGTTTGGGGTCTGAGCAGATTATTTGTTGCGATTGCAAATGTAATAAGACAGACAGGTGGTCCGATAGTCCAGGATTATGAGTAAAAACATTCAGATCCACAACATTTATTCCATGGGACAAAACTAGGTCCAGAGTATGACTGTGACAGTGAGTAGGTCCAGAGACATGTTGAACAAAACTCACTGAGTCGATGATGGCTCCGAAAGACTTTTGGAGTGGGTCTGTGGACTTTTACATGGGAATATTAAAATCGCCAAAAATTAGAATATTATCTGCCATGACTACAAGGTCCGATAGGAATTCAGGTAACTCATTGAGGAATGCTGTGTATGGCCCAGGATGTCTGTAAACAGTAGCTGTAACGGTTCTCTTCTATCTCCTCCTCTGACGAAGAGGTGGAACAAGGATCAGACCAAAATGCAGCGTGATGAGGATTCATGATATTTTAATGAAGGAAAAAACTATACATGCAGAAACTACAAAATAATGAAATGTGAAAACCGAAACAGCCCTATCTGGTGCAAACACAAAGACAGGAATAATCACCCACAAAACACTCAAAGAATATGGCTGCCTAAATATGGTTCCCAATCAGAGACAACGATACACACCTGCCTCTGATTGAGAACCACTCCAGACAGCCATAGACTTTGCTAGATAACCCCATTAAGCCACACACCCAACACCCCACAAAACCCCAAGACAAAACACACCACAATAAACACAATAAATGAATAAATGAATAAATGAAGACAAACACAGTATATTATGACCAGGGCGTGACAGTAGCTATAAAAAGTAATTGAGTAGGCTGCATAGATTTTATGACTAGAAGCTCAAAAGATGAAAACGTCTGTTTTTTTGTTGTAAATTGAAATTTGCTATTGTAAATGTTAGCAACACCTCCGCCTTTGCGGGATGCACAGGGGATATGGTCACTAGTGTAACCAGGAGGTGAGGCCTCATTTAACACAGTAAATTCATCAGGCTTAAGCCATGTTTCAGTCAGGCCAGTCACATTAAGATTATGATCAGTGATTAGTTAATTGACTATAACTGCCTTTGAAGTGAGGGATCTAACATTAAGTAGCCCTATTTTGAGATGTGAGGTATCACAATCTCTTTCAATAATGGCAGGAATGGAGGAGGTCTTTATTCTAGTGAGATTGCTAAGGCAAAAACCGCCATGTTTAGTTTTGCCCAACCTAGGTCGAGGCACAGACACGGTCTCAATGGGGATAGCTGAGCTGACTACACTGACTGTGCTAGTGGCAGACTTCACTAAGCTGGCAGGCTGGCTAACAGCCTGCTGCATGGCCTGCACCCTATTTCATTGTGGAGCTAGAGGAGTTCGAGCCCTGTCTATGTTCGTAGATAAGATGAGACCACCCCTCCAGCTAGGATGGAGTCCATCACTCCTCAACAGGCCAGGCTTGGTCCTGTTTGTGGATGAGTTCCAGAAAGAGGGCCAATTATCTACAAATGCTATCTTTTGGGAGGGGCAGAAAACAGTTTTGAACCAGCGATTGAGTTGGGAGACTGCTGTAGAGCTCATCACTCCCCCTAACGGGGAGGGGGCCAGAGACAATTACTCGATGCCGACACATTTTTCTAGCTGATTTACAGGCTGAAGCTATGTTGCGCTTGGTGACCTCTGACTGTTTCATTCTAACATCTTTGGTGCCGACGTGGATAACAATATCTCTATACTCTCTACACTCACCAGTTTTAGTTTTAGCCAGCACCATCTTCAGATTAGCCTTAACGTCGGTATCCCTGTCCCCTGGTAAACAGTGTATGATCGCTGGATGATTTGTTTTAAGTCTAATACTGCGGGTAATGGAGTCGCCAATGACTAGGGTTTTCAATTTGTCAGAGCTAAATGTGGGAAGCTTCGGCTTCTCAGACCCCGTAAAGGGAGGAGTAGAGACCAGAGAAGGCTCGGCCTCAGACTCCGACTAGCTGCTTAATGGGGAAATCCGGTTTCTGTCGGCTGAATGAGTGACACCGTCCGGCTGCGGGGACCGTGCGAGGGGATCTGTACTAACGTTACTATCTGTACTTACTGGTGGCACAGACGCTGTTTCATCCTTTCCTACATTGAAATTAACTTGCCTAACGATGGCGCCTGAAGCTGGGCTTGTAGCACAGCCATCCTCGCCGTAAGGCGATCGTTCTCCTGTATATTATGAGTACAGTGACTGCAATTAGAAGGCATCATGTTAATGTCACTACTTAGCTTCGGCTGTTGGAGGTCCTGACGAACCATGTCCAGTTAAAGCGTCCGGAGTGAAAAAGTTGAATGAAAAAAAGTTAAGTGAGGGAAAAACTAAGAATATAAACAGTAATTAAAAAGTAAAAACTGTAAAGTTGTCAGGTAGCAAAGTAAGGTTGGCAACGAAACACACAGCAACACGTAAACAAGTCTGCAAGGGCCAATTATCTACAAATTCTATCTTTTGGGAGGGGCAGAAAACAGTTTTCAACCAGCGATTGAGTTGTGAGACTCTGCTGAAAAGCTCATCACTCCCCCTAACTGGTATACCAAGCTTGTAGCATCATATCCAAGAAGACTCAAGGCTGTGCTTCAACAGAGTATCTTGTAAAGAGTCTGGATCCTTATGTTAAATAAGGCTGTTCTGTTTTTAAAAATTCAGAATTTGCAAAAACGTAACAAAATGTGGAAAAAGTCAAGCGGTCTGAATACTTTCTGAATGCACTGTATATAAATGCTATTGGTCAATCTGTTAAAAATGGTCAATTTCATCTATATGCAGATGATACTATTATGTACGTAATTACCCAGACTGCTGCTGACCTGGCTGTGACAAGGCTACATGTACGTATCTACCCAGACTCAATTACCCAGACTGCTGCTGACCTGGCTGTGACAAGGCTACATGTACGTAATTACCCAGACTGCTGCTGACCTGGCTGTGACAAGGCTACATGTACGTAATTACCCAGACTACTGCTGACCTGGCTGTGACAAGGCTACATGTACGTATCTACCCAGACTGAATTACCCAGACTGCTGCTGACCTGGCTGTGACAAGGCTACATGTACGTAATTACCCAGACTGCTGCTGACCTGGCTGTGACAAGGCTATAGTCTCGGTTGTGCAGGAGGATCCCTTACTGAGGGTTTCAACAGATTACATTAAGAACATAACCTACCCAACCCTGCACATCCTACAGCCTTTCTCATATTGTCCTCATATGTCCCTAAAAAAATACTTTACACGTCTTCAAGCACCACCTTCACATGATTAGTGTTAAATAAGCGTATGCACAGACAGTTACACAATGAGTCTCATCTGACACGTGGTACAGGACAGGCCTCTTCAAGGACCTCTTTGTTTGGTTTCCCCCACCTCCACAGCCCCCAGGGTGACCAGCAAACATAGACATGTAATGGTTCTATGTGGACGAATCACGAGACAAAGTGCATTTTTTTCAATAAAACGAGGGTAATAAAACATCTACAGATTATTATCTCTGTACCATTTACCCATCCCTAACATTCCTAATAATAACAGATCATTATCGCTGTACCATTTACCCATCCCTAACATTCCTAATAATAACAGATCATTTTCTCTGTACCATTTACCCATCCCTAACATTCCTAATAATAACAGATCATTATCTCTGTACCATTTACCCATCCTTAACATTCCTAATAATAACAGATCATTATCTCTGTACCATTTACCCATCACTAACATTCCTAATAATAACAGATCATTTTCTCTGTACAATTTACCCATCCCTAACATTCCTAATAATAACAGATCATTATCTCTGTACCGTTTACTAATAATAACAGATCATTATCTCTTAACATTTTCCTAACATTCCTAATAACAGATCATTATCTCTGTAACACCTAATTAACAGATCATTACCCATTTCCCTAACATTCCTAATAATAACAGATCATTATCTCTGTACCATTTACCCATCCCTAACATTCCTAATAATAACAGATCATTATCTCTGTACCATTTACCCATCCCTAACATTCCCAATAATAACAATGACAACAGATATATAGGTATGGATAGGCTAGTCTTCTCCACAGTGAATTTAATTCAAAAGGACTTGAAAACTCCTCCCTCTCCTTGCCCTTATCCCTCCATTACCCCCTCCCCTTCCCTGGAGTGAACCCCCTGCACCCTGTTCATTACCCCCCTCTCTCACCCCCAGCCTCATTACCGCATGAGGATTACAACTGCAGGACCACAAGATGGAGGAAGACTGACGATTGGAGACTGGAAGCCTTTCACAGGCTAACACAATTATCATTTGCAGCAGTGTGCCACTCAGACAAACACATACAACGTGTGTATATGCTTTACACATGGTAGCACACACATTAATTCATAAGACATAGACTCATTCATTCATACCAAAGTTCTTAATTAGCTATTAAATGAAGAAACAAATGAGGCAGCTACAAACGCTGATAAGAAACATCTTATACTTTATCTCAGGAGATAAGCAAATGGGATATACTGTATTGCTCTGTGGGAAGAATTCATGTGTTACTTATTCTGATAAATGTCTGATTATTCTCAACATACAGGGTATACATTTTTTGTGTACTGTAAAATCATGAAAACGATGTATAATTTCATAACTTATATATTGTAAATTACAGTATGTAAGCATGATTCCTTATGGGATAAACATAACCTACCCTGGTCTGTAATTTCACAAAATCTCTTTTTCACAACATACATGTACAAGAAGGGTAATTACTAATAAACAGAACCCAGTATCTTACTGACAGGCATAATAATATATAATAATAATATATGCCATTTAGCAGACGCTTTTATCCAAAGCGACTTACAGTCATGTGTGCATACATTCTACGTATGGGTGGTCCCGGGAATCGAACCCACTATCCTAGCGTTACAAACGCCATGCTCTACCAACTGAGCTACAGAAGGACCATGACTCATGGTGAATACCGTCTACAGACAGGGCACCTCAGGAGAAACCCACCTCCCTTCTCTCTCATCTTCACATCATCCTTTGAGGTTGTCGCTTTCACCGTCATTGAGAGCAGCCCATTGTCCGGGAGACCAGTCCCTGACAAACGTCCACTATAGGGTGATTAATGTCACAGAGAATGGTGCCACAGGGGGCTGTCCGTGGGTTAAACACTTCACATACACATTGTTACTACTTCATGTGACTAGTTAAGTGATCTGTGATCCCATCCTCATTCTCTACAATCTGTGACCATGTGTGTGTGTGTGTGTGTGTGTGTGTGTGTGTGTGTGTGTGTGTGTGTGTGTGTGTGTGTGTGTGTGTGTGTGTGTGTGTGTGTGTGTGTGTGTGTGTGTGTGTGTGTGTGTGTGTGTGTGTGTGTGTGTGTGTGTGTGTGTGTGTGTGTGTGTGCGTGTGGGGGGTGGGTTCAAAAGGAGAGTTCAAAGGGTTCATCCTCTGCTTGGAGCAGTGAGTTTTCTTGGCATCAGATAACAATTTAGAATGTGGGCAGTTGATGTGTAGTCATGGTGGTCTGAGGATCCAATCCCACTAGCTGCTTGATCAGACTCTTTTCAAGGAACCAATTGAAATCATCGCCACGTTAAATATTTTAATTGATTACGTACAGTAACAGTTCTACAGTGAGCCAGTTCATTTGAATTTCCATCCAAAAGCTCATCTTCACCATCTCCAGGGCGACCAGACATCCAATAAAGTCTCATTAGGTCAGCAATGTTTTTTTTTTTTCAACAACCAGTTAGCATTGTGGTAAAAATGTTCATTTGCACCGAACTCCGTTTTCTATTAGAGTTTCCCAGACTTTCACACAGCGAGCACCTGACCCACTTTGAGACAATGAAGCCCCCCCCCCACACACAGCTCAGCTCTCTGTGAACCCATCAGACCCAGAATCTACAATCCAAAATAAACCCATTCACTGTGCAACAGTCCCCCCACAACCCCCCTTCAGAGCCAGCCATTGAGACCCACTGGCCGTGAAACAAGATTGGGAGTGAAGTGGAGGGAATCCTGTAGGAAGAGAGAGAGAGCTATGTGAACCATCCACCCTCCCGCCACGAGGCCCCTCCCCCAGCTCTCCCAGTCCCTGGGGAGTGGGGACTGGGGAGTGAAGTGGCGGGAATCCTGTAGGAAGAGAGAGAGAGAGAGAGAACCATCCATCCTCCTGCCACGAGGCCCCTCCCCCAGCTCTCCCAGTCCCTGGGGAGTGGGGACTGGGGAGTGAAGTGGAGGGAATCCTGTAGGAAGAGAGAGAGAGCTATGTGAACCATCCACCCTCCCGCCACGAGGCCCCTCCCCCAGCTCTCCCAGTCCCTGGGGAGTGGGGACTGGGGAGTGAAGTGGAGGGAATCCTGTAGGAAGAGAGAGAGAGAGAGAACCATCCATCCTCCTGCCACGAGGCCCCTCCCCCAGCTCTCCCAGTCCCTGGGGAGTGGGGACTGGGGAGTGAAGTGGCGGGAATCCTGTAGGAAGAGAGAGAGAGAGAGAGAACTATCCACCCTCCCGCCACGAGGCCCCTCCCCCAGCTCTCCCAGTCCCTGGGGAGTGGGGACTGGAGAGTGAAGTGGAGGGAATCCTGTAGGAAGAGAGAGAGAGCTATGTGAACCATCCACCCTCCCGCCACGAGGCCCCTCCCCCAGCTCTCCCAGTCCCTGGGGAGTGGGGACTGGGGAGTGAAGTGGCGGGAATCCTGTAGGAAGAGAGAGAGAGAGAGAGAACTATCCACCCTCCCGCCACGAGGCCCCTCCCCCAGCTCTCCCAGTCCCTGGGGAGTGGGGACTGGAGAGTGAAGTGGAGGGAATCCTGTAGGAAGAGAGAGAGAGCTATGTGAACCATCCACCCTCCTGCCACGAGGCCCCTCCCCCAGCTCTCCCAGTCCCTGGGGAGTGGGGACTGGGGAGTGAAGTGGAGGGAATCCTATAGGAAGAGAGAGAGAGCTATGTGAACCATCCACCCTCCCGCCACGAGGCCCCTCCCCCAGCTCTCCCAGTCCCTGGGGAGTGGGGACTGGGGAGTGAAGTGGCGGGAATCCTGTAGGAAGAGAGAGAGAGAGAGAGAACCATCCACCCTCCCGCCACGAGGCCCCTCCCCCAGCTCTCCCAGTCCCTGGGGAGTGGGGACTGGAGAGTGAAGTGGAGGGAATCCTGTACGAAGAGAGAGAGAGCTATGTGAACCATCCACCCTCCCGCCACGAGGCCCTTCCCCCAGCTCTTCCAGTCCCTGGGGAGTGGGGACTGGGGAGTGAAGTGGAGGGAATCCTATAGGAAGAGAGAGAGAGCTATGTGAACCATCCACCCTCCCGCCACGAGGCCCCTCCCCCAGCTCTCCCAGTCCCTGGGGAGTGTTGAGAGGCAGGCGCGCCGTGCCACGGCCCCCTCAACCTCCCAGGGGCAGCGTGGAGGAAAGGTCATCCCTGTTGGTTCTGTTATCCTCATTGCACTCTCTGGGTTGCCGGTGTCTCAGCATGCCCTCAGCCTTTCCTCAACACAACAAAGATCAGGTTTATCAGCTCCACTGTACCCAGAGGGCTCCTCTCTCTCTCTCTCTCTTCTCTCTCTCTCTTCTCTCTTCTTCCCCAAGGTCACAGCCCCAACCCAGCCCCATGAGTGCAGACTGTTAGAACCTCTCATGTGATTGATTAGGACATTAATGGAGAACAGAGGAATGCGGGAGGAAATGCTTCCCGATCTCAGCACCATTCATTAGCAACAAGTGAACACACATTAAACACTCTAAAAGCAATATCGGGGTTTATGTAAGGCTCTTGTTGCTTGAGTTGTGTACAACAAAGTGTGAGAGAGAAAAGCTCCCCCATTTCCTGTCTAACGGAGGAGATTCAATAAGAGAATAAGAGAATAAGAGAATAAGAGAGACGATAATTCAAACTCTCTCTTACTATTTCCACAGGGTCTCTTGTTGGATGAAAAATAAATGGAGCCTTTGTCAATGTGATGTGTATTTTTATTTTTTTCAGGACTGAAACTGTAGTTAAAGGGAAATGTATTTATTTATTTTTTATGTAACTGTATAGCTCAGCGAGTTGGAAAATGTGGTGAATAGATCCATATCCACTGAACTGTAGGAGGGTAGGATTACACATGAACTCATGTGCATCAGCCTCTTACCTGAGATCAACAATTATAACATACTGGAACAGTACTACTGCACATTCTTTCGAGACATCTTTGTTGCGTTAAAATGTCTAAAAGAATGTCTGGAATGATTTCTAAAGTAGAGGTGTGGAACAAAAGCCATTTCTGCATCTTTTGAATTCCCTGCTGCATGTGTGAATCACGGTGGTAATCCAAACGCTGGAATTGCCTTTGAAAAAAACCTGTCCAGCCCAATTTTCCCTCCCCTTTTCCAAGGTCTTTGTGTCTCTGTGAACTTGCTGGCCTTGGATCTAATACAAAGCCTGCTGAGAAGAATGGTCCAAGATATCTTCTGCAGCCACTGCTGCCACACACAACTCCTTTCAGAGAGTTAGAACCACCAATCTTCAATCTCAGCAGGCCTTCCTTTGTAACCAAGCCTACACTCCATTAATAAATGTCCAGCTTTTAATTTATTGGTCATGAAATTAACATCATAGTTTTTTTGTTACTAAAGTATTGTTTATTGTTATTGGCATAAGCTCTGTGTCACTATTATATATATATATATATAAGATGTATATATATTTTTTCTTGTATCAACATTTCATTCTCATGATAGTAATGATAGTAATAATTTGGATTTATAGAAGAGTGAATTATTTTGGTGGTAGTATAGCTGTAAATCCAATATTCAAAGATAACAAACATACAAGGACCCTGTGTATTTTCTGTTAATGAGCTTTCAAATGACTGTCACAGACTTTGTTTGCCGAAATGAATGCACAGTTGCAGACGAGGGCCACTTTGAGTGGTTTAAAGAGGTCGTAAATAGAATCTTCTTGTGAAAACTTCCCAGTTCACTTCCTTGGCTGTGACCCTGTTGAATCCCACCCACAATGCCTTGTTGGAATGCCTGATGGGTGGGCGGAACTATGCTGCCGGCAGCATTCCATGGTTGAGATTCCAGCAGACAGGCAGGCAGGCAGCTCTGAGAGATGAAAGGTGGAGGGGGAGTTGCTTCTGGGCTGGGCTACACACATCTTCCCATGGTCTCTCTGGACACGGGACCACACCAGGCCCCACACGCACACACATTGGGGAGAATACGGTCACTACCCATTACTGGTGATGTGGGGTTCCCATAAAACTAGACTAGAGGATGAAATTGGGGTCATAGTGAATTTAGAAGCATGTGGTGAAGGCTATGAGGTTATGGAGTATCTTGTAGTGCACAGGACTACTGGGGATCTTTGTCCGTCTGTCTATTGGAATGGCACTTTGAATCAAGCAAAACCTTGCACTGTAGCATACTAATCCGCTTGACAACATTAAGTTTGGGAAGAAGCTTTTTGAGAAGGAGCTTTTAGAAAAAGGCTCTTGTACATAGCTTTCATGAAGCTCAGCAGATTCCTTTTTGTTTTTTTTAACATTTTTTTTTCATTTAGCTGACGCTCTTATTCAGAGCGACTTACAGTTCGATTAAGTTCAGTTGGTGTCCTAAAATACAAAATGACATCAGAATCTGAAAGCTGTTATTTTTTTAAACCCTCAGAGAACAAGCAGAGGAGAAACATGTTGGGTTGGGGGGGAAGGGGCTCCTGCACGTGGGGCGACCATGTGGCTCCTCCCCTCTACAGAGCATGGCTGCAGACATGAGGAGACTTTCAGAAGCTCAGGAACAAAGACAACCTCTCCAGAAAAGGCAGGCCTCACAAAAGGGTCATTTTTACATTCAGACAGAATAGAAAATCATCCATAACATTACACATTTTTAGGATTGTTGTTTGTATAATCATTATAGATTAGTAGAAGGGTGTCTTGTGATTTGCTGTGTACTGGCTAACCTGGAGACAGTCTCATAAACTACAGTGTGTGGACCATTCATCCTCAGTGGACTTTCCCTGCTATTGTCTTCACTCACAAGGTGAAAAAGGTTTTGTGAACCTGAATATGACACCAGCTGAAGTTGATATACATTCATGGCCATCGATGCCTTAATTTACACCTCCTAATTGATGTTTATAGTCAAAACCCTGCACTATTCCATGTAAATAAAAATTTGTTCTTAACTGACTTGCCTAGTTAAATAAAGGTTTAAAAATATATATATATATATATATATATATATATATATACAGTGGGGCAAAAAATTATTTAGTCAGCCACCAATTGTGCAAGTTCTCCCACTTAAAAATATGAGAAAGGCCTGTAATTTTCATCATAGGTACACCGCTATGACAGACAAAATGAGAAAAAAAATCCAGAAAATCACATTGTACGATTGTTAATGAATTTATTTGCAAATTATGGTGGAAAATAAGTATTTGGACACCTACAAACAAGCAAGATTTCTGGCTCTCACAGACTTGTAACTTCTTCTTTAAGAGGCTCCTCTGTCCTCCACTTGTTACCTGTATTAATAGCACCTGTTTGAACTTGTTATCAGTATAAAAGACACCTGTCCACAACCTCAAACTGTCACACTCCAAACTCCACTATTTGGCCAAGACCAAAGAGCTGTCAAAGGGCACCAGAAACAAAATTGTAGACCTGCACCAGGCTGGGAAGACTGAATCTGCAATAGGTAAGCAGCTTGGTTTGAAGAAATCAACTGTGGGAGCAATTATTAGGAAATGGAAGACATACAAGACCACTGATAATCTCCCTTGATCTGGGGCTCCACGCAAGATCTCCCCCTGTGGGGTCAAAATGATCACAAGAACGGTGAGCAAAAATCCCAGAATCACACAGGGGGACCTAGTGAATGACCTGCAGAGAGCTGGGACCAAAGTAATAAAGCCTACCATCAGTAGCACACTACGCCGTCCAGGGACTCAAATCCTGCAGTGCCAGACGTGTCCCCCTGCCAGTACATGTCCAGGCCCATATGAAGTTTGCTAGAGAGCATTTGGATGATCCAGAAGAAGATTGGAAGAATGTCATATGGTCAGATGAAACCAAAATAAAACTTTTTGGTAAAAACTCAACTCGTCGTGTTTGGAGGACAAAGAATGCTGAGTTGCATCCAAAGAACACTGTACCTACTGTGAAGCATGGAGGTGGAAACATCATGCTTTGGGGCTGTTTTTCTGCAAAGGGACCAGGACGACTGATCCGTGTAAAGGAAAGAATGAATGGGGCCATGTATCGTGCGATTTTGAGTGAAAACCTCCTTCCATCAGCAAGGGCATTGAAGATGAAACGTGGCTGGGTCTTTCAGCATGACAATGATTCCAAACACACCGCCCGGGCAACAAAGGAGTAGCTTCGTAAGAAGCATTTCAAGGTCCTGGAGTGGCCTAGCCATTCTCCAGATTTCAACCCCATAGAAAATCTTTGGAGGGAGTTGAAAGTCTGTGTTGCCCAGCAACAGCCCCAAAACATCACTGCTCTAGAGGAGATCTGCATGGAGGAACGGGCCAAAATACCAGCAACAGTGTGTGAAAACCTTGTGAAGACTTACAGAAAACATTTCAACTCTGTCATTGCCAACAAAGGGTATATAACAATGTATTGAGATAAACTTTTGTTATTGACCAAATACTTATTTTCCACCATAATTTTCAGTACTGGGTTAACCTGGTGCTAACGTAGAATTATTATACAATCCAAAATGTTAAGAATGTATCTTCTCTTCATTGCGATTGTTTAGTTAATTGAACACCCTTGTGCATACATACAGAACCCATAACAGACATGCACAAGAGTGTTCAATTAACTAAACATTCACAATGAAGAGAAGATACATTCTTAACATTTTGGATTGTATAATAATTCTACGTTGGCACCAGGTTAACCCAGTACTGTAGGCTACATAAAAAAAAACAATGTTTGGGATGTCCATATTCCAGATGAAATGAATGATGCTAGTCTGACGTCGGACACAGGAACCCACACTACCCCATGGCATACTGACTCCAGCTCTGACATCACAAAGCACGCACGCACTCCCACCCAACCCCAGACCTTCATTGTCACATGTATTATGATGACTTACTAGACAGACCAGAGACTTCACCACTAGCATTGTGTCCACTACATTATTTTATATCATTATATAAGGTCTTTTTCACACAAGATGAGAAGAATGCTCAACGTAATGTGTGTGTATGCGTGTGTGGGTGTGTGTGTCTGTGTGTGTGTGTGTGTGTGTGTGTGTGTGTGT